>NC_065889.1:13618125-14220312 GCF_905147045.1 Nymphalis io
GCCTGTAATTACACTAGCTCACTCATCCTTCAAACCGGAACACAACAATAACAAGTACTGCTGTTTTGCGGTAGAATATCTGATGAGTGGGTGTTACCTACCCAGACGAGCTTGCACAAAGCTCTACCACCAGTAAGTTGTATGTATACATATAAGCATAAGATACGTTTTATATAGAAGCGTCGTACTTAAATTCAACCTTGAATTATTATCATCACACACATACTCGGTTGGGCTTACTAACAAAAAGTGGCTTAATGACCGCTAAAGTGAAATTAGCGCTATCCACATTTGCAAAACTGACGATGAGTAATAAAATGTTCGAACAACGTAGCAACATAAAAGTAATTAAAAAAAAAATGTTCATTTATTCCAAACGCAACAAAATAAACTAAATAATCATTTAAAATATTATCCAAGAACTACTTCTTAAATTTTGTATTTCGAATCAGTCATCTTTGAAATATTGAATGATGAAAGAACTCATAACAGAATTGCGTGAAGCTTGCGATTAGATCAGTAATTTGCGAAAAGCTTGTACAATAACGGTTGAGAAAATATTTAGCTTTGTAATGTTTTGATATTTAAAAGCTATTGTGTAATATAATTATGAGTATTATGTGTATACTCGCATAACCCTCGTTCAGTATTACATCGACAATGGAACACACCTTCGAATGAAAATAGCAAGAAAATTAAGGTTACGTCGTACGTAATAGGTAATATGAAATTGGCAAAAATATTTTGTAGTTAGTAATTTAAGAATCGTCGTAATTCTATGTTGTGATATAACATTCTAGTGTGTATTCTATTCTAGTGTGTGTGTGTAAGGTTCTTTATAACGATGAGATCGATCGAATTGCTAAATCACTACCGATTGAGGCAATTTGCTCGCGGATTGTAAGCAATTTATTCGCCCCGGTTTATTTGGCTCAAAAGTAAATGTGATATTCGTATTAACTTATATATTAAAAGACGAACTGTTTTGAGGATTTTCTTTGTTATATAAAATAGGTATATGGATGGGCCCTGAGAAAAACTATGCTGAGCCACGAACGGCATACATGGGCTGCGTTGTATCAATACCCTCCTGCAGCCTCTCAGATCCGTGCCAATGACGGCCCGGTCCCCAGAGGTACCTTTCTGAAGGCAAAGCCTACCAGCTACTTTTAAAGCAAGCTGAAACTGTGACTGTTTTGAGCTTATAATAAGTTTATCGTGCTAAGAATAATTAAAAACAATAACATTTATCAAATGAGTTGTATCAAAATAATGAAGTAGACAAAATTTTGACGAAGACGTCAGATAAAATATTTATATGTTTTGCAACAGTCTGTACTTAATCTGCATTTCCTTTTATGAAAGTTTGACGCTGATTCCAATACACCTATCCAATGCGGTTTGGATATACACTATGTTTTTCGTATACATAAAGAATGAGATATATTTAATCAAATTAATGAAAACTATACTTGCCCATGTTTGCCCAAATTAATGTGTTGTAACCACAAGGCTATCTAAACTTTATGTTTACATTACTTTGTAAAATAATATATACAGTATCCTTAATAAACACGTCGAGAGTCAAAACGATTTATCTTGCCGCGAGCACAAGGCAATCTAACCTGCGCCACACCGCTCATTACGGATGCCGTCTGTCAGGGAGAGACATTTATGCGAGAATATCAAACTTATATGGAACGAGATGGCTCAGTAGTTAGAACGCGTCAAACACAACCAATTATCATGGGTTCAAACCTGTGTAAGCCCACTGAGTTTTCATGTGCTTAATTTTGCGTTTATAATTCATCTCGTGCTTGACGGTGAATTAAAACATCGTGAGGAAACCTGCATGTGTATAACTTCACTGAAATTCAGCCACCATGTGTATTCCACCAAACCGCATTGGAGCAGCGTGGTGAAATAAGCTTATACCATACCATCTCCTTAAAAAAGGAGAGGAAGTCTTAGCCCAGCTGTGGGACATTCATGGGCTGGTACTGTATATACTGTATATCAAACATAGTTTCATTTTATACAATACGTGTTTGTACACCATGGTTTGTTTTACATACTTTTTTTTGACAACCTCTTTAGTCTAGTACTTTAATTTAAAATACATAATAAAAATAAAATTACATTTAGAAATATTGAAAATATAAATAAAGTAGAAAAACAACGTGATAAGTGCCAATTAAAGCGTACTTGATTAGAGTATATTTTAATTTTTATTTCTTTATATAAAACAGCTCAATTAATAAGTATTATACTCGTTGTTAATAGTAGGTAATTTGAAATCCATGAACAGGAAAAAGTTTCGTTATGACGTAATTTTTTTTTCACCTTATCGCCGTCCACTACTGGACTAAAAACCCCCATAGAACGCCAACCTTGAAGAGGCATCTTGCGGGCCGGAAAGGCGAAGGTGGCTAGTGCAGAACGTTTTTCCCGTCTGTACTGGCCGTCGTCGCGTTTGGACTCTACTACCACTTACCATCAGGTGGAGTAGAGTCATTTGCCCTCCCGGCGAATATAAAAAAAAAAAAAAAACCATCTCGATCTTGGGCAGCCCGCATCCATTCCGTACCTGCTACCTTTTTCAAATGTTCGATTCACCTTGACGTAACAAATAAAAATATTTAATAATAATATATACATATAAGTTGATAGTGATAGTGTCTCCTCGATGTCTGGAAATCCACAACAGCGCGATATATAAGGCATACCACGCACTACTACTCTGTACTCTGCCGGGCTAATCATTGAATAAGTGCTCTTCAGACAACCCCAACCTCCTCCACTTCCAGAGATTATTTATAAATATTATGTGACATTAAATATATATTTCACTAGCAAACAGAATATGTTATATAATATTTAATATTACCGTGTCCAACAATGACCTGTTGTGGGTCAAATAAACTTGTGTTTGACATATATGTATATGTTTAGTACGACTTCCTCGTAAGTCTAGTGGCTTAATGTAAGGCCGCAGACGCGAAGGTCTGGGTTCAATTCCCAGGTCAGGCCAATAAAAAGTTATCGGGTTTTTCCCAAGCCCAGAGTCTGGAAGTTTTAGGTGTGGACACTCCCGTGCCTCGGAAAGCACGTAAAGCCGTTGGTCCTGCGCCTGAACTCTATCCGGTCGCGTCGGATTGCCGTCCCATCGGATTATAAGAGTTAGGGAATAGAGAGTGCACCTGTGTTTGTGCACACATTTGTGCACTATAATATTTCCTGCGCAGTTTAGAGAGAGCAGAGATTAGCTAATCTCTCTTGAGATTGGCCGCCGTGGCCGAAATCGGTCTGGAGGACATTATTATTATTATATGTTTTTATAAGGATACTTTATAATAACATATTATTAGGTATAAATTTTTACATAACTTTATAAATAAATATAGATATTTTATTATACGTCCAAAAAAATCCGTACATTAAATTTTCACGTAACGATAACATCTAATTTTAAAACGTAATTTAAATTTACAAATAATGTTTTCATACAGGTTACATCATAAGATTTATTTAATAGTATCAGGATATACAATCAGCGGTCGGGTCGTATTGTAATCACATTATTAATCCTTATCAAAAACATTAACATAATTTTAATCAAGTATAATCTGAAGCAGCAGTTTCTGCTATATTGTGATTTCATTACCATATTACAATATTATTCTACATTATTTTATATTGAGGTATTGGCTTAGTGCATGTCCATCTGAGTTGTTTAAATAATGGTTTAGTAATTCCACCACGCTGCTTAAATGCGCGTTGGTGGAATACACATGTGGCAGAATTTCAGTGAAATTAGACACATGCAGGTTTCCTCACGACGTTATCCTTCACCGTTAAACACAAGATGAATTATAATCATAAATTAAGCACAAGAAAACTCAGTGATGCTTGTCCGGGTTTGAACCCACGATCATCGGTTAAGTTTCACGTGTACCACTGGGCCATCTCGGCTCCATACCTTCTCCTCAAAAATGGAGAGGAGGCCCAGCAGTGAAACACAGGCTTTCACAGGCTGTTACAATACTGTAAATAATGGTAACTTATATTATACCCAGTGGTAGGGCTTTATAAATGCCCCAGCCATTGTTACCACTCCAAAGCATTTATTTAGCAAAATAGTTTTGTTATCAAGGTTAAATATTCTGTAAGTGCTTATTAGGCTATTTGCATTTGCTGTAAATTTCATTACGTCAAATCCAATTATTGTCATCTACGTTCCGAGATTCGATAGATTTTGCATAACTATATATTACGTTGAAATTACTAACAATCTATCATTTCCATAGAATTTCCAATTTAATACAATAAGGTGTCACAGTGAGATTTCATATACATACTGTATAGTAGATTATATATAAATAAATATATTATATTTATTTATGTAATTTTTAATTATAATAGTTAATTGGTCTTAAATCTTAATTGGTTATGTTAACATCTACTTTTCTTTTTTTAAATAAAACAAGACATATCTAAGTATATTCATTTTTGATATAAAGATAGCACAATAATCTCACATTTAGTTGATTTTGCTACCAATGCACCAAACGAAATGAGAGAAAATCAATTTTCACCGCCCTTTTCAAAACACTTAACCCTACTTTAAAATATAATTTATTTGACTACCCGTCTTGTTGATTTTCTTACATTTTAATAAAAATAGTCAAATCAAAACCATATTTATGTAAATCATACCTTTCTTAAAATTACATAGCTTTATAACCTTATGTTATAACCTTTTGTTTCTGTTTTTTGATTTTTTTTTTTATTATTTAAATATTTCCTATTTCTGTTTTTTTGAATTTGAATACAATTTTGTTATTTGTATATCATTTGTCTTTTTGTAAATGTGGTTGGGCATGGGGTGTTCTTCTGTAATTGGTTGAACATAAGTAGTCTTAAGTAAATGTAAAGCTTGTTTTAGTTGTATGTTATGTACAGTTGTACATTGGTTGGAGATCCAAATAATATGTATTTCACGCTCGTCTTATATGAATTGGCAATACACTTATCATCCATTCTATCTAAGTACATATATAATATTTTCCGATTTAATAAGATGGCTCAGAGCATAGTACACAAGACCATTAACAGAAGATTCTGGTCAAACCCCGAACAAGCACCACTGAATTCATGTTTCATTCATCAAATTTTGTTCATAGTTCATGTTACGCGGTGAAGGAAAACATCGTGAAGAAACCTGCATATGTCATATTAATTTCTGCAACATTTTAGATATTTTATTTCATTCTACATATTCTTCCGCTGAATAGAAGAGTTGTTGCCATCCGGTTTGAAGGGTGAGTGCCAGTATTACAACAGGCACAAGGGGCACAACATCTTAGTTCCCAATTTTGGTGGCACGTTGTCTTACATCGCCAATGTCTAAGTGCAGTGACGTCCACTTACAATCAGGTGACACGTTCGTGCGTTCGCTTAACTCTAACATAAGAAAATGTACCCAATAACCCGCAAGGTGCTACTATACTGAAGAGAACTTCATTGAGTTTCTAAAATATAAAGCGTGAAACTATTAACTGATATAAAGTTATATTTATCTCTTCAAAATATAAATATAAAATAGTTGTGTTAATTACACTATCGTTAAAGAAATTATTTGCTTGAAAAAAAAACAATTTACAGCATTGTGAAGGTTTCACACGAAGAATAACGGCATCGTTCGTCATAAACTCGGCTGTAAAGGTTGGTGTGAATGAAGCGCTTTCGCGTAATTTTAGTGTATTTATAATGATTGTTTCATTTTATTTACATTGATTTTTTGATTTATATTGAGTTAAATAAGTATATAAATAAAAAAGTATTCTTTAAGGGGCGCCTGGCAGATGTTAAATGTTGAAATTGATGGTCATTGAATCAATTTATAATAAACAAAAACTAATAATTGTTAAGTAAAATAAACAAAAACATTAAGTTTCTTTAATAAAATAAATATATCGTTCTTTTTATTATAATAATGTGTGTGTAATACAGAGAGAAGTAGAGAATGGCGGTGGGGAGGGGGCTTGATGGTATAAAAGAGAGTCATGCTGTTTGACTTCACGGCATATGAGTCTGTCTTACCCCCAGGGTGCGTCAATAGATGTTTCACCTCAAAATAGCTACTACAAAAATCATCACCACGTTTAATGGTATTAAGAATGCTAACAGTATTTCCCCATTGAATCGCAATTACGATCCTTTGGGCCCAAAACGAACCTTTCTTCAATGAGGGCAAAAAGTAGGCGTGTTACGGGTTGTTTATGTTAATATTGTACATTCTTAGAGAATTTGCAAGGAAATGAGACATATCCAACAACATCCTACCCTCCAATTATTTGTCAAAGCTTGACAAGTGTCGGGTAGAAGAAAGAAGCTACGTCAGAGGGATCACGACATCCTCAGACACACTTTTGTGCGGGCGGTTGCGAGTGGCGGTCGTTAGATAAATGCTTTTACAATTTTCATGGTCCTTTTGATTTTATCATTAATTATATTAGTTTCGTAGTTCGTAATAAGTGCCTAGTTCTAATTAGTAAAATAGTTGTGTTCGTTACATGTGTCCATATTGGTTATAGTAAGTGTAAGATTAGAAATAGAATTCATTTAGGATTAATTGCGATATTATTTTAATTAATTAATGGTTAGTGTTAATGTTCAATAACGGTGATTTTATAATTTTGAATTATAAGAAGGATAGTATTGTGTCGTTTATTTATTTTTAATTATCTTTCCTCTGGTTTTTAATATATATTTATATATTATAACACGATAAGCTGTTGTTCTAAAATAATGATGATAAGCCGAGAGGCCCAGTGGTAAGAGCGCGTGAATCTTAACCGACGGTCGTGAATTCAAACCCGCGCAAGTACCACTGAATTTTCATGTGCTTAATTTGTGATTATAATCCAACTCGTGCTTGACGGTGAAGGAAAACATCGTGAGGAAACCTGCATGTGTCTAATTTAAAAAGGGAGAGGAGGCCTTAGCCCAGCAGTGGGACAATTACCGGCTGTTACTGATATTACCGCTTCAACAGAAGATATATGTATTTAATTTAGAACATTATGTGTATATAGCAATCACAATTACATCGATAACAACAAGCGTTAATCTTACATTGTGTTGCGATTATTGATGCCTGTCTCTAGAGCGACATTACGCGCATTAAATTAACCATGCGAATAAATATATTGACAAATATCTGTAGAAAAAATCGAAAATTAAAATATAACCGATTTTATCGTGTATGTAGTTGTGTCTGATTGTGTGTGTGTGTGTTAGTGATTATTGGATAAGTATTCGGATAAGATACGTAGCAAAGTTTTAAGCATAGTTAAAAAGGAATGATATATATAGCCGAGATGGCCCAGTGGTTAGAACGCGTGAATCTTATCCGATGATCGTGGGTTCAAACCCGGGCAAGCACCACTGAATTTTCATGTGCTTAATTTGTGATTATAATTCATCTCGTGCTTAACGGTGAAGGAAAACATCGTGAGGAAACCTGCATGTGTCTAATTTCATTGAAATTCTGCCACATGTGTATTCTACCAACCCGCATTGGAGCAGCGTGGTGGAATAAGCTCCACAACCTTCTCCTCAAAATGGAGAGGAGGCCTTAGCCCAGCAGTGGGACATTAACAGGCTGTTACTGTACTGTTACTGTATATTTTTTTATTTTTTAATAATCTCAATTTTTTTTTATTAATGTAGATTTTTACCAGCAAAATAATTATTAAATTTTTCATAATTACATAAAATGTTAAGCTACTATTTGGTCATAATGTACAAGTAGATTCCCGAAAATCTGTTTAGAAACTTATCTCATTTATAAAGGTTGTTAAGTTAAAGATGTGTCTTAATCTTTTGAATGTCAAATCAATAATTATAGAGCGAACTAAACGAACACTAAAAAACGTTTATAAATAAGGCTGTTAATAGTTACCTTTTTTCACGAATCAAATTACTACATATATCCTACTTCCTGATCGCATTCAAAAAACATTCGCCTCAAAAAACACAAACGATATCGAAGAAAATATTTATCTATCACAATCACAGTTTGGAATTAGAAATATCATTGTTATTAAACTGTTGTCTCTTAATAAAGTGTTCTCTTGTTCCACACACGAAGTCACCCGTTTCTTTTAACGGGCAATTTTTATTTTTATATCTCTCTCAACGAAATTAAATTACTAGAATGGAGCGTTGCCATCTCGTAATATTATTGTTATTGCCAACTCGAATTCAATAAAAAGACGTGACAAGTATCAAATGGATATAAGATACAGTTAGGAAAGATGTACTTTTGAAACATATTTTTTTATGTCTAAAATAAGACATGGTTTAAGTGAGTTGTGAGGGATGAATGTCAAGTGAGATCACGATACGAATTCAATTTTTTATCACCTCTTGCGATGTTCTAGAGGTAATTTAATAATACAATTATGTATCAATACAAGATACCAACCAGATATCAAGGCTCCGGGTTCGGCCAAATCGATGTTCTTTTTCTTCAGGCATTCTAATATTTATTATGATCCTGATAAATGATAAATATTAGATGTAATAGTACCATAAATGTAGCTTTCTGCGTGACAATTACAACTACTAATTCCGTTTTGTTGATAATATGAAGAGATGGCCCGTTGGTTAGACTGCGAGTATTTTAAATCCGACTCTTACGGGTACTAATTAAAGCAAGACATGCTTATAATTAATATCATGCTCGGTTGTGAAGAAAACAGCGTGGGGAAATCTGCCTGAAATTTGTCTAATTACACTGAAATTTTGACACATGAGTATCCACCAACCCGCATTGGAGCATCGTGGGTAAATAAGGTTCAACCCTAAGTAAGGCTTTGAAACTTTCTTCCCAATGATGCAAGAAAAAATATTAAAAAATTACACGTTGTCCTTTAGTTTCCCCTTTAGTTCAAATCATTTGTTTTTCTCTTTTATAAAAATGTGTTTAGTTTTTGTTAATATTGTTTGTATATTAAGATACGCTTTGTTATTTGAAATATTTATTTTATTATTTTTTACGATAGGAAAATCAACAAACAACAATCACACAATAGTAAAAGCAGACTGCAGCAGTAGTTTCACCTATCACGACGCACGGAATAAACTTTCTTGTGACATGACGTCACGTGTAGATGACATAAATACAATATTCGATAAATGCCATCTTAATGTTAGTTAGTGTAAATTGAAATGTTAAAAACGTAATATTAATAATTCAATATATCAAAAGTTAATTTGATAAAAATTCATATTTAAAATCGAAAGTTCGTAACGTATCAGATGATTGATTACCATAAGGTTATTATAAAATTAAGAATTGAAGTGAAGATAAAGAATCTGATTTTGATGTTCGATTTATTGAAGAGATCAATCAATTTCTAAACTTTCTATTTAATATTAAAGTAGATTTACAATTAGCCAAAAATATGTAACACGGTATTTGTTTTCACAATAAAATTTATATCAATTTTACTGGTGGTAGGGCTTTGTGCAAGCTCGTCTGGGTAGGTACCACCCACTCATCAGATATTCTACCGCAAAACAGCAATACTTGATATTGTTGTGTTCCGATTTGAAGGATGAGTGAGCCAGTGTAATTACAGGCACAAGGGATATAAAATCTTAGTTCCCAAGATTGGTGGCGCATTGGCGATGGTTGACATTTCTTACAATGCCAATGTCTAAGGGCGTTTGGTGACCACTTACCATCAGGTGGCCCATATGCTCGTCCACCTTCCTATTCTATATAAAAAAAAGATACTTATATCCTTTACTCATTTTTTCAAAAACCGCAATGAAAATGTCAATTATATGTTTCGTACCTAATCTTCTTATTGCTGCTGCTGGCTGGCTTTTATGGCTACACATGCTGTAGTCTTGACTTCTAATACCATATTAAGTTATAATAATTTATTACGTTTTTTAATCAAGAAGTTTACAGTATCAAACATTGAATACACCAGTTACATTAACGAGAAGAGATGAGGCTAAAACTAATCGCCTAAAATATGTAGAAGTCGAAACAGACCCAAACTCAGATGGCTGAATGGGGCGGAAAAAGATCTGAATGAAATTGGTATGTTAGCTCGAGGGAAAAAGCCGTAGAAAGATTTCACTGGAGAAATCTACTTCACCAGGCTAAGGCTCACCAGATGATAATGATTTATTAAGCATCAGTATATAAATTCTTAATTACAGACACACCTTACCATAACTTCTATATCACTAACTCATACTATATACTTAATTCAGATGGAAAGAGCGTATTTTAAAACAAAATACGAAATAATCGAAATCTATTTTTTTACACTTAAAACACCAAAATTAATTGAAAATCATTGGAATCTGCAGCATTAGAATGCATTGGCATAAAAAATGTAAATATGGGTACCCGTAGAATGTGCAGTAAATGAATACTTTAAAATAGGCCAAAATATTTCTTCCGTATTCATCGAAGGGGAATCGTACATAAGCAGTACCTGTCTTTCATTAGTTTTATGTACATGAAAAGCACTTTTGATCAGCGAAACTTTGAGCACACGAATCATCCATCACTTTTTCATTCAAAAAATATTGGCAAAAGTTTCGTTTCGTATTGGAAGTAAAGCAGTATTGGAGCAAAGTTTTCGGACGAGTTCAAACGACGAAATTCAAAATAACATCCGAAATTCAGGTGCTTCAATTTCGTGTGAAAATGTGTGTTTCAAAAAGTAAAGTCTATGCGAAAAACATTTCAATTTTGTAGATTATTCTTTTTCGGCATAAAATATAGCTTCGAATATCACGTTGAACCAAAGAAGTACGTTTTTTGATAGATTTGGAGATATGAGTATTTTATTTTCAAATAAATTTACGTTAACTGTGAAGGTTACTATAACCTTCACTTCAGTTTGAGCAACAGATGTACAAAGATCTAATACAATCGGACGAACGATAAATTTGCATTGAATACGAACAAAATCAAACATTTTTTTTTTCCTTTATTTTACCTGGGAGTTTAGTCATCAGATTGACTATGTCACCCCCGTACAAGCAAAACACATAATAATTATACTAAATGAAAACAACTTAACACCTAATTAACTTAACATTACTTCAATAATATGATACATCCATAATATTTACTTTTCTCATAAAAGAAATTGGATTAAGTATATCTCAACGAAAAACCAAAGTTTGCATCTTTAGTAAATGCAGGTCTAGAAGTAACACGGCAATCCAACTGTTAAACAATAATTTTCATTTACAAGAAGTCGATAGTGTTAAATATTTGGGAATATGGTTAGATAGAACCTTAAAATGGGGTAGGCACATTAATGAAATTAGAGACAAAACTTTTAAATTTTTAAATATTTTTAAAGTGTTAGCTGGTAGTAAATGGGGGATTCATCCAATACACCTACGTCGACTTTATATTTCAATTATCCGTAGCAGACTTGATTATGGTAGTTTCTTATACGATATCGGGCTAAAGAGTCACCTAAGTAAATTGGACAAAGTACAAAATCAGTCAATGCGAGTTATTGGCGGCTTTATCAGAACCACACCAATACATGTCATGGAGAGTGAATTGTATATACAACCTCTAAATATCCGAAGGAAATATCTTGCCAGTAAGTTTGTGCTAAAGTCTAGGTCTGTCGAAAATAACGTAACGGTAAATGTTTTAAAAGATCTAAACGATATGTGTAGTAATTATTACTGGAGAAATAAAAAACTTCCTCTGCTCGTTACAGTCTACAGAAATTTATGCCATTATTCTGTTATATCAAATAAAAAATTACTATGTCATTCTCTCCATACATGGGTCAGTGGTATAGACTTATCTAATAATATATTTCCAGTAGTAGAAGGAATAGCGATGTCAAAAACATTGTGTAAGAAATCAGACATGTTAAATAGCTGTCGGACACTTCTAGATAACAAATATAAGTCGTTTTACAAAATTTTTACCGACGAATCTAAAAATACATTCGGTTCAGGTGCAGCAATCTTTGACCTTCAGGCAGATATAATAATTAAATTTAAAATTAAGGCAGATATATCTATAATGCATAGTGAGCTGATTGCAATTTCGGAATCACTGTCATATGCGTCATCTTGTGCCGGAAGTCAGGTTGTTATACTGTCTGATTCAAAGAGCGCCCTTTGTAAGGACGGGACTAGGTAAATAAAGTAGATGTTTAAGGTTTGAAGATAAATTTATTACTGCTCTCAATACCATGTGTCAGCTGCTTATATACTACACTACATGCCCTACCAAACAAAAAAAAAATGTTGGATACATTAACATTTTTTTTAATCAAAATACAATATGAAAAAGTAAAATAAAATTGAATATAATAATAATTAAACAAAATAAAACAAATATGTAAACAAAGGTATAATAATGCAGTGCTGAAATTTAATATCAAATATCATAATAGGTACAGTCATAATCACAAGTCTTAATAAACAATATGTTTAATGATCATTCAACATAAAGTCTTGTCCTATTTTTATGAACAGTTTTTTCTTTACCATTGACTAAAATTACAACATTCGGTGATAAATCTTTAACAACTGTATATGGACCTAAATATAATGGATCAAGTTTGCTAATATTTTCATTTTTAACCAATACTAAGTCTCCTTGTTTATACTCCACTGGGTTTATACTTCTATCATATTTTATTTTTCTTAAAGTTTTACAATTTATGAGGTTTGTTTTAGCATCATTTTGTGACTTTTGTAACCGGTATTTTAGTTCTATTGCATAATCATCAAAATTGTAAATTGGATCTATTGTCGACCTAAGATTACTTGGTAAGTTACATTGTTTGCCAAACACTAATTCGTATGGAGTAAATTTTGTACTCGAGTGTACAGAAGTGTTATACGAAAAACACCAGTAAGGAATCCATGAACTCCATTCCTGACTATGACTGTTAACTTGCATTCTTAAATAAAATGTTAAATGTTTATGACTATTTTCAAGTGATCCTAAGGTCTGATGGTGGAAGGCTGTAGACTGTAATTGACTTATATTTAAAATTTTACAAACCTCTTCCATTGTAGAATTTATAAATTCAGTTCCTCTATCGGTCACGATCTGCCGAGGGATGCCATATCTAAGTATAAAATTATTTACTAGAGTTGTAGCTACTGTGCGCGCATCCTTACCTGCTATCGGATATGCCTCGACATATTTGGTGAGGTCGCATTGGAGCGTTAAAATGTAATTATAATTATTATCTCTTGTCAATGGACCTACCAAATCTAAATAAATCTTATCAAAAGCTGAATTTCCACAGTCCGTTATGGTCATAGGTTCTTTTATGGTATTTAAATATTTATAACGTTGACATTTACTACATTTTTTTACAAAAAGCTTAACATCATGCTCTAATCCTGGCCAAAAATATTTTTTACGAATGTTATTTAACATACGTCTTATTCCTGCGTGTCCGCTAGTGGGCAGGATATGATAATCGTTTAATATAACTCTTTTCGTATCGTCGTCTATAATTTTTGCAACTCCTTTAATTACGCATAAACGGGGTCCGGACCACTTACGCATTTTATTAATAACCTGAGCTAGCTCTTTAATTATTTGAAAATTATTCTCATCTTTTATTACATATAACGTATTTATTTTTAAATCGATACAAAATGATTCCATTTCCCTCACAGAGACAGCTCGTGTACACTGGGATTGGGTAAACAGTTTCACAAAAATTGTACGATTTGACGACGAGTATGCATAATCACCACGCTCTAATGATACGCATTTTTTAAACTTTCTCCATTCTTCTTCATTCACAAATACCAACTCCGTGTAATACTTCGGTAGTTTTAACATCTCTACAACTCTTGGGTGATCAGTCCAATCGTCAGAAGAAATATTAGAAACCGAAGTAGAATTACAAGGTTTTTCATCAAGCTTCTTCTTTTGTGCCCTTGTAAGTACTGACAAAATATGATCATTCATCGCCTTTAATTCTTCACTACTAATTTCTATGCGTGACAATGCATCTGCAGCTACATTATCACACCCTTTCACATAAGTAACCTTAAAATCATACTCTTCAAGTATTAGCCGAAATTTTAACAATCTACTGGAAGGATCTGTCATATTGTATAAAAATATTAAGGGTCTATGATCTGTTTCTATAATGAACTTTCGTCCATAGAGATACGGTCTAAAATATTTAACAGACCAAACAATCGCTAAAAGCTCTTTCTCAATCGTTGGATACCTACGTTCAGCTTTATTTAAACTACGACTGGCGTAAGCTATTGGTCTACGATCAGCATTACATAAAATCGAACCTATTGCATACCCTGAGGCGTCTGTCTGTAGTATAAATGTGTTATTATAATCGAAAATAGGATATTGTAATATTGGAGGGCTCATTAACATTTCTTTTAAAGTACTAAATGATTTTTGACAGTTTTTATCCCAATTAAATATTACATTTTTACGACATAAATCATTTAATGGAATACAGATTTGGGCGAAATTCGGAATAAACTTTCGATAATAGTTCGCAAAGGCTACAAATCGTTTGAGCTCGTCTACGTTTTTAGGAACCGGATAATTAATTAACGCCTTAATTTTTTCTGGATCTGGTTTAATGCCGTCCGCTGATACCACGTGTCCGAGGTATAAAATTTCTTTTCGAAGAAAATCGCACTTATCAGGATTTAATTTTAAATTAACTTTTCTAAGCCTTGTTAAAATATCTAACAAATTTTTATTATGACTATCTAAATTTCTTCCGAAACAAATTAAATTATCCAAATATACAAAACATTTATCGTAATTAAGTCCCGACATTGCTACTGTCATTAAGCGTGAAAATGAACCAGGACTGGTTTTCAAACCCATAGGCATACGGGTCATTTGATACTGGCCAGACGGTGTTGTGAATGCGGTATATTTCCTACTGTCAGCATTTAGCTTCGTTTGATAATAAGCTTGTGTTAAATCTAATTGAGAAAAATAAATAGCTCCTGAAAGTGAGTCTAATATATCACTTATATTCGGAAGGGGAAATTTGTCATGCATTATACAATCATTTAATTTCCGAAAATCTATCACTAAACGCCAGCTTTTATTATTATCTTCTGATTTTTTAGGTACTAATAGTACTGGGCTAGACCATTCGCTGTTAGCGGGTTCGATAATATCATTGGCCAACATTTTTTGAACTTGTTTTTCTATTTCATCACGTTGAGAAAACGGTAATCTATATTGTTTAGTATAGACCGGATTCGTATTAGCTTTTAGTTGTATATTTTGTTCGTAAAGATTACACGTACCTAACTTGTCTCCTGGCAAGAAAAATACGTCAGCATATTTCGCACAAATGCTTTGTATACTAATGCTTTCTTCTTTGTTCAAATGATTCAATTTAATTAATGATAATAATTTCCGAACTCTTTTTCCGTCCAAATTTTCTTTGTTAAACGAACAAATATTATAATTCGATAATAAATCAATTTCAGGCCTAAAATAACTAAGATTAATTTCTGTTTCGCGAGTATTTAAAATTTGAATAAATATTTTTCCCTCTTTCGGTTGACAGATACTTCCAGCGATAAATACACCTTCACACAATTCTCTGGGAAATATAACACACGATTCATTCAAATAAGAATCAACTTGAAAAAACTTTTCACACCTCGGAGGTACCTTTATAAATGTATTTTTACCTAATTTTCCTAAACCTAAGGAGAGCGTAATTGGTTTGTCGAAGCTATTTAAAGTAAATGTATTATTTTCGTAATTTAATACACAATTATAATTAGTTAAAAATTCTTGTCCGATTAAACCATCTTGAATACAAGGCAAATTCTTTAAGACATAAAACTTATGTTTGAATTCTATTCCACATAAGGTAAACGGTATGTAAACATAGCCCTCGGTGTACGAGGTGCCACCAATACCATTTACGGCTACGCGTTTTGGATGTATTGGAATATTCCTATCTCTTATTACATCGTATTTAATCACTGACATCGAGGCGCCCGTGTCAATTAGCATTCTATATTTGGTACCTAATATTGTAAACTCTACGAAATTATTATATGTATTGCATGCTAGAATAAAGTTAGGATCGAAAAAACTCTAAGTTTTGGTTATTTTCCGAAGTAGTAACCTGTATATCGTTTTGGGATTGATTCATAAGATACCCATGCTGTTTTCTTCCGTTATTATTTCTACCTCGCGATACTGCACGTTCAAAATTATGTCCGCGTCCTCGAGAATTACTTGTGGATCCTCTATTGTTTCCTCGGTGGTATAAACTAGATGTTTGATTCGGCATCGGCCTAAATGAACTATTTGGCGAGTAATGTTGGCGTGCGTTGTTTAATACTCGACCTCTACTATGCCCCCTATAAGATGGTTGGTACTTACCTCGATGTTGAGTCGTGAAAATCGTTCCAGCTGATGTAAAAGAGCCTTGACGCGACAGTTCCTCGTCTTTGGCTGCTCTTATAACATCTTTCAGCTCTGAGTAGTTGCGGGCCGCTAAAATAGTGCTTAATCGACTGTTCCTCAAACCTTCGGTGAATCGCTGTATTGCTAATTTTTCGTTTACGGGTCTCAATATTTTAAACGCGTTATCGTCACCGTTAGCTTGGGAAATAGTCAATTCAACAAATAAATCCTCAAGTTTCTTACCAAATTCCTCAATACTCTGCGAACCTTGTCTAGATTTTAACATTTCTATTTGTAGTGCCGTGGCTGACTGCTTAGTCAACAGATTATTTTTCATGTCGGCAATAAGTTCTGTGGAAGATTCATAGTTAGATAACAAACGTAATTTGGCATTTTTAGTTAAACGAGTTTTAAGGACAAAAGAAATAAGTAACTGTTCATGTTCTTTCCTAATGGTTTGGCTATAGAATTCGATACAATCTATTAATTTTTTAGTAACTTCTTCATCTCCTGTCATAATAGGTAGAAGAGAAGTAGCAGTTTTCATGTCAAAGTCAGTCATGGTGCTAAAATCTTGGTCACTAACTAAACAAGTTGTTTGAATTTTTTGATAAAGCGATTCAATTTCTTCGCAAGCAACTAATAAGTAATTTATCTCTTCCTTTTTTATATACCCTTTAGATGCATTAAAGTTTAACTCGTCACGATATTTTATATATTCGTCATATAAACTTTTTGCCTCTAAATATTTCTGTTCTAACAACTTTTTAGTTCTTTTCCCTTTACTTAGTTTAATTAAATTTATTTTTATATTTTCAATTTGATGTTTTATATCTAATATATGATCCATTTAAATCTTAAGAAACGGCTTAAAAATATACACTTAAAAATAATGATAAAATATGAATATATCTATTGTCTATAATACCATAACACCTTTGCTGATGACACTATTTCACTTCTCCTTTTATATATTTTTCACACTTTTACACTCCTATTTTTTTTATAAGCATCTATTGATGCGTCTCCAGCCTAAACGACACGTTCCTGATTTATTTCTCCAGTCTCTGGTCCACGCCTCGAACGTCTGAAAGCGCTCCTGGCCATCTCCTGACGCATCCAGTTTATGTGGCAGCGTTTATATAATTTATATATGGCAAACTTTGCCCCCAAAATTAAAAGTAAAAGAAAAATACCCAAAATTATATTTGTCACTTTCTGATTTTAGTGTATAGTTCCACGTCGGCCGAATTCACGCCTCCTGCGGCATTTTGTGCAACCACAATTTGTTCTTTACTTTGTTCTTTGCCCATTTTGTATTATGACTCTACTAACGTTCGAACAATTAAATACACGAATGTCCAATATTACACAGAGCGACATTATATTGTTATACTGCACTTCGTTAGAACCCGAAACCGAACCTTAAATGGCAGGGTCGCCATGTAAGGACGGGACTAGGTAAATAAAGTAGATGTTTAAGGTTTGAAGATAAATTTATTACTGCTCTCAATACCATGTGTCAGCTGCTTATATACTACACTACACCTTTTTCATTTGGCTCGGTTAACCTCGACCTTTTGAGGATACCCGGTAGCCTACGATATTTTAGAATCCATATGCAATAGACAAAATGCAAATAAAACAATAATTATCCAGTGGATACCTTCACATATTGGAATCATGGGCAACGAGGAAGCTGACAAAGCAGCAAAACAAGCTATTCATGATGGAATTCCTTATCAGTGCATACCTTTACATACTGAAATTTTAAATAAATTCAAGAAAACATGTAAACAAAACTGGCAGGAATATTTTGATGAACGATCGCGACATAAAGGTATATGGTACAAGTCAATTGTATGTGAACTTACTCATTGCCCATGGTTTCAAACATTTAAAAGTAGCAGAAAAAATATTGTGACATTTATGAGACTTCGATCCGGTCATATTCCGTCAAACAAATTTAATTTTATGATGGGCAAAACCAACACCTATAAATGCGTACAATGTAACTGCATGGATGATGTTTATCACCGATTGATGGAATGTGCGCGGAATTCCGGCCCCGTTTATTAAAATCATATAATGTGGGTATATGTAATAGTTGGCTTGCGGTACCATCATCAAACAAAGCTAAGCTATTATTGAAAATGTATATATAGAATACTTGCTCATTTTCAATAATACCTTATAAAAAGAAACATGATTTTTATTTTTTGTATATAGGAATTTGTTTGCCCCGTTCGTCTAATGGTTAGATATTATAAAGCAACAGATCCCAAGATCCTAGGTTCAAATCCTATGTTGAGCCAATAAAAATTACTTGGATTTTTCCGTCAAAGATACAGCCCATAATCTGCAAATTCGATATATATACTCCGTTGCCTCAGAAAACACCTAAAGGCGATGTTTGAGAGTGAGGGAATAGAGAGTACATCTATGTTTGCGAAGCACTTGTGCAATATATGTCGTACGCAGTTGGCTAATCTCTCTTGAAATTGGCCGCTTGAGGATATCAACATAGCAAAAATTAAGTTATTTTTTATAAATGCTAATTTTAATAAGGTTATGTATAAATTATGAATTAACACTAAAGGTTTGTACTATAAATCTTTATATATTATAAATATTTTTATGGTTTTAACAGTTAATTTATAAATCATCTTAATTTAAGAAAGAGCATTATCTAAAGATTGCTTTGATATTATTTAAAGTCATTTACATAAAATATTACAGGAAGATAATATCGATACATTTCAGGAGCGTACGAATAAAACGCCAGTTTCATTTTATGATTTACATATATAATTACAACTCACCGAGACTTAGATACGCTCGGATCATTATAGATTTAAAATTTTACTGGCGGTAGAGCTATGTGTAAGTTCGTTTGGGTAGGTACCACCCACTTACAGATATTCTACCGCAAAACAGCAGTACTTGGTATTGTTGTGTTCCGGATTGAAGGGTGAGTGAGTCAGTGTAATTAGTGGCACAAGGGACATAACATCTTAGTTCCCAAGGTTGGTGGTACATTGGTGATGTAAGCGATGGTTAACATTTCTTACAATGCCAATGTCTATGGGCGTTGGTGACCACTTACCATCCGGTGGCCCATACGCTCGTCCGCCTTCCTATTCTATAATAAAAAATTAAAATAAAATTATATACAGCGACAAGTTGCTACAAGATAATTTTGAGAACGATAAATAAATCTCAAGCCCAAGTCTTTGACCTCAATCAAAGTAATTATCATATTAGCAAAACGACGAAATCGTCACGACTTCGAAAACTTCATCAAACGTTCGTGAACGTTCGAGAATTTTTCAATTATCGGCATAAAAAGAATCGAATATTCTTACATACATAAACGCAAACGCACACACAACAACTCGTTACAAGGCTTTGGGTATATCGTTCTAAATGTAATTAGGACCCGTTAACCCACAGCGTCACTCAACCACTTCGCATGACAAGGGTCACTTACAATGTGATTACATTAGCCGATGACAGAAGTGAAGGCTTTTCCATGTCCTTTATTACTCCATAAAGATAACCGTCTACCTGACACGTAATAGCTTCCGTGCTATGATATCGCCTTGCGATTTATCCGTATCATGAAACTTTAATAATGTGTAATGTGTAAAATATCAAAATAATTATTTATGCATAATGCTGTGCTCATATTTAAATGTTTTCTCTCTACGTATGTAGCTTACTCAATCATCATCATCACCAGCCGAAAGACGTCCACTGCTGGACAAAGGCCTCCCCCAAGGATTTCCACGTTGGCCGATCTTGCGCTGCCCGCATCCAACGGCTTCCCACGACTCGTTCTAAGTCGTCGGTCCACCTTGTAGGGGGCCTGCCACGCTGCGTCTTCCGGTTCGTGGTCGCCACTCGAGAACCTTTCTGCCCCAGCGGCCGTCGGTTCTGCGAGCAATGTGCCCCGCCCACTGCCACTTCAATTTAGCAATTCTTCGGGCTATGTCGGTTACTTTGGTTCGCCTGCGGATTTCATCATTTCTGATTCGATCTCGCTGAGAAACTCCGAGCATAGCCCTCTCCATTGCCCTTTGAGTGACCTTGAGCCTTCGTATGAGGCCCATTGTGAGCGACCACGTCTCTGATCCATAAGTCATCACTGGCAACACACACTGGTCGAAGACTTTCGACTTGAGACACTGCGGTATTTGGGATGAGAAGATATCGTGTAGCTTCCCGAACGCTACCCAGCCGAGTTGAATTCGACGATTGACCTCTTTCTCGAAGTTGGACCTACCTAGTTGGATGGTCTGACCTAGGTAGACATAGTTGTCTACAACTTCGAGTGCAGAATTTCCAACCTTGACTTGAGTGGGTGCAACATGGATGTTCGACATGATTTTCGTCTGGTCCATGTTCATTTTTAGACCCACTTGTTGGGAAACCCTGTTGAGGTCATCGAGCATAGTGCCGAGGTCTTCCAAGGTCTCAGCCATAATTACAATGTCATCGGCAAATCGAAGATGAGTGATGTACTCGCCGTTAATATTGATGCCAAGTCCGTTCCAGTCCAGAAGCTTGAAAACATCTTCCAATGCAGCGGTAAACAGTTTCGGAGATATCACGTCTCCCTGTCTTACACCTCTCTGCAGTTGGATAGGTTTTGAGTTCTGATCCTGGAGTCGGATCGACATGGTGGCGTTCTCGTACAAGCACTTTAACACCCTGATATACCGATAATCAATTTGGCACCTTTGAAGAGAATTCAGCACGGCCCAGGTTTCGATCGAATCAAAAGCTTTCTCATAGTCCACAAACGCTAAGCAAAGTGGCTGGTTATACTCCTCAGTCTTCTGTATAACTTGCCGCAGCGTATGTATGTGGTCTATGGTGCTAAAGCCTTTCCGGAATCCGGCTTGTTCGGGTGGCTGGAAGTCGTCAAGCCTTTGCTCGAGACGATTCGTAATGACTCTCGAAAACAACTTGTAAACATGACTCAGCAGTGAGATGGGCCTGTAATTCTTCAGAAGGGTTTTATCACCCTTCTTAAAGAAAAGTACCACCACACTTCTGTGCCATGCTTTTGGCGTTTGACCTTTGGCAATGACGGAGTTAAAAAGCCTCTGAAGAGCCCTGAGGATCGGTGTACCACCCGCCTTCAGAAGCTCGGCTGTAATACCGTCATCACCAGGTGCCTTGTTGTTTTTGAGTTGTCCGAGAGCCATTCTAATCTCGAAAAGACTGACGTCCTGAAAATCTTCAGTGTAGTGTCGGGTTAGTCTTGCTCTGGGATCTGCAGCATGACTACTGACAGGTGATTGAGCTGTCGTGTACAGCTGACCGTAGAACTTCTCAACCTCTTCCAACAGCTCAGATCTTGACGTGACTATTCTGCCATCCTCAGTTTTCAGCCTTGTCAGTTGACTCTGACCAACAGACAGATCTCTGGCGAACACTTTAGAGCCTTTGTTCCGCTCGATGGCCTCTTTAATGCGCATTGTATTAAATTGGCGAGTGTCGCGAGTTAGAGACTTTGAAATCTGTCTGTTGATCAGCCGATAGCCGGCAGCATCAGCTGGGGACGTCAGAATCATTTTCCATCTTTCCTCCATAAGCCGTAGGGTAGAGGCAGAGATCTTTTTGGTTCCTTTTGTACGGCTGGTCTTGAAGGTCTTAGACCCAGCCGTACGGACAGTTTCCACAAGCCTGTCGTTGTATGTGTCCACTTCCTAGCAGTCTGCTAGGCAATCTAATCGGTTTTGGAGTTCGAGCTGAAAGGCTTCGGGATTTCGGATTTGAAGAGGTGATGGTCGGAGCGTAGACTTCATCAGTCGGGACCTCTGGATTTTAACATTGATATTTAACGAGCCTCTTACGAGTCTGTGATCGCTACCAGTTTTGACTGCATTGATCACGGAGACGTCGTTAAATATTTGTCTTCTCGTCGACAAGATGAAGTCTATCTCATTCTTGGTTTTCCCATCAGGGCTCACCCAGGTCCATTTACGCTGACCTGGCTTCTTGAAAAAGGAGTTCATCATAAAGAGTCTCTCCTTCTCCATAAAGTCGGCCAACATCTGGCCCCGAGGGTTGCGGTCTCCAATTCCATGAGGTCCCACCTTTAACTCATCACCGAATCGTTTGCCTAGCTTCGCGTTGAAGTCCCCCATTACAACAGTGAAATGAGTCTTGTTGGTATGTATGGCTTTAGATAAATCCTCATACATGACCTCAACCTCATCGTCGGAGTGTGGCGCGTATACCTGTATGACCTTCAAAGAATACCGCTTGGTGATTCTGAGTATAAGGTACGCCACCCTAGCCGACACGCTCTCGATTTTCACAACGTTGTTAACGAGGTACTTGTGGACTATGAACCCGACACCACCTTGAGACAGTTGATCGCCCTCTCGGAAATAGAGAAGGTTAAAGGATTTCAGGATCATCGTATCCTCCCCCTGTCTTCGGACTTCGGATAATCCGACGATATCCCAGTGTAACCTGCTCAATTCTTCCTCCAGTTCGATGATCTTCTCGTCGGTCCGCAGTGTACGCGTGTTATATGTTGCCAGGGCCAGAGGTCGTCGGTGTTGGTAACACGAAATCTGCCGGGGATTCTTAGCACCCCCTGCCCCGCCGTTACCACAGCTGTTACCAAGGCTAGGAATAGCAGGGCTGCCGGGGACTAGGGGCCGTGGTTTAGTTGCGCGAATCATGAGGGGATATGCCATAATCGCCACGCTTGGCAGACGGGTTGGCGATCGCAGTAAGTTAGTCATAGTACTCAGAGAGACGCTGCTGCCCGTTCTCTGGTGTGTATTTCCTCGGGTCGACTTCTACGCCCCCCACGGGATGAGATGGGGTGGTGATATTTGTCGCCGTCACCACACGGCACACTCAATAATATGTAAAAAAAACCTACCTAGACTAAAACACGCCATAACAAACTTTAACGAAAGAATGGTAATTAAATTGCTTATCAATTTTACAATAACTTGTAAACTGCCTTGGTAATCTCGTAGGTAGTTAGTATCCGAGGTAGTAACCGAGGTTAGTCTAATACTACTACTCTATACTCTACAGTCTATACTATTCTATACTCCAACTCTCTACTCAGTCTAAGCTGAGTTATAGAGTTGGTCTTGTGGCTGTTATCTCGTCATCGAATTATGAAATAAATTATGCGTGGTTTACCAGATTTTGTTGGATTTGAATTGGAAAAAAGAAGACATTATTATTGAGCTGTAATGGTCAGTAAAAGTATAGTATATCCAGTGAAAGGTCAGCTTTAAGGGTATTTTATGATGAACGATCAATGTCCGCGACTTTGTTTGCATAAACGTGGGGTATGTAAAGTATTCTGACTGTCAACTATAGAAACGCGTGAAAATACTTTTTATAATTTTTTTTTATCTACACACAAACACACACACTCATACGAATACACAGACAAACATGCAAGCATTGCTTGAATAAATAAATTATCTACACTAATGTATTTTATACAGGTTGACTAGTGAATTACTATCAATATTTAAGGAGAATACTCGGAACATGATTCAAATTGTGTAAAAGAAATGGGTACTAAATTTTTGACCAAATTTACATAAATTTAAATTTAAATAAACGAAGTGTGGACATATTTCCAGCCGTGCCGGCGGCGCGTGCGGCGTGGTGTCTTACTGTGCCGCTTGCGACCCGCAACCCCTGCCCCGTGGCATAATATAATATCAACCAAAAATATATCTATAAATTGATACGAATGATATTATATGATTCAATTTGTCGTTTCTATAACCTTACCGAACAAACAAAGAAGTTCTTTTACATATGAATGCTTATACTTAACAACTCAATTTACAAAACAATAAAAAAAAATTATAGAATAGGAAGGCGGACGAGCATATGGGCCACCCGATGGTGAGTGGTCAACAACGCCCGCAGACATTGGCATTGTAAGAAATGTTAACCATCGCTTACATCACCAATGCGCCACCAACCTTGGGAACTAAGATGTTATGTCCCTTGTTCCTGTAATTACACTGGCCCACTCACCCTTTAAACCGGAACATAAAAATACCAAATACTGCTGTTTTGCCGTAGATATCTGATGAGTGTGTGGTACCTACCCGGACGAGCTTGCACAAAGCTCTACCACCTCTAAATATTGTATATAGTGTATTGGTATCATAGACTGATACTAACAATAAAATTAATATTTCATTTAATTTAGAATTTATAAATAATTTTTCACTCATACAGAATCGGTCCAACAGAATTAGTTATAGCAGATTCTTATACAATATACCAACCCGGCTTCATGCCTAGGCCTAAAGGGAACTGGGCCAAAAAAAAAACAAAAATAATATAATTTTACTTTAACCGCTTTGGAATAGTCCGACCTCTTTGAGAATATCGTGTACTGGTAGTAGGGTTTTGTGCAAGCTCGTCTGGGATCCCACTCATCAGAAATTCTACTGCAAAACAGCAGTACTTCGAATTGTTGTGTTCCGGTTTGTAGAGTGAGTGAGTCAGTGTAATTACAGGCACAAGGGACATAATATCTTAGTTCCCAAGGCTGGTGGTGCACTGGCGACGTAAGCGATGGTTTACATTTCTTACAACGCCAAGGTCTAAAGGCGTTGGTGACCACTTACCACCAAGTGGCCCATATGCTCGTCCGCCTACCTATACTATAAAAAAATGTTACTGAAATTAATATTTAAGTCACACTTAGCGGTACACAGTTGTCTGTGTATTTTTAATTTAGTATAAGTATTATTGGGACTACAACGCACAATATAAGTCTGCCAGCCAGTAACGCTCTCCGAAATGTTGTCTTAAGATCCTGGAATAAACAACGATTTAGGTAATAGTATAGTGCAATATTCGTATTTGCATCTAGCCTCGAGTATCGCTCTTACTTCGCTATTGTTGCCACAGACTATATCCGTGCAGCCACACGTGAATAATTTCTGATCAGACAAACTTAGATTGCCGTATTCGGCTTAAATTAATTCTAAACGTTATATTTACACTACAAAATGGTATAATAATATAAGAATATTGTTATAATATAATTTATATCAACAAAATTGTGATCGAAAACTAAAAATCTATTTTAAAATAAATGACTAAAAAAAGATTGCTTCGATGATAAACGGTTTAAATCTCTCAGCAGATACCATATGACGAACAATCATTCTAAGCATTTTCTTAAGACCTTATTCAGCTCATTGTCAGAACTTAGTTATAATACCATGACATATACGAGTTTGGATTATACATAACATGGGAATGAAACGATCGCTATCCTGGCTTTATGTTCAAAGAATCTTTATTTTCTAAAATACGAACGTCAATTAAATGAACAACATGACATAAAGTAAAATATAATAACTATGTCTTTTTATACTGAAAATTTATAAATAACTACTTGACATGATAAAAAACAAAACAATTGTGAACCATTAATATAGTGATTTCTCGCTTGTTTACTTTGGAACTTTTTTTATTTAAACTATGAATTTCGGAAATTGATAAAAATCTATTAATTTGTATTGTTTAATAATATAATAAGTATTTTAACGTATTTAAATAAATTATAATTAACTTTATTCTTTAAAAATACTATAAATACAACTTTAGCTACAAACAAAGTTACGTACTATGTTTAGCGTAAGCAAAACTACGTTAAATATTCATTAGTTTGGTATAGTTTGAAACACGCTGAGGTAAATACGAGGCGTTATATGTACAAATTATGTTATTATGTTTAAATATATTGAGATAGTAGGGAAACTAGAGTTAAATTTAATATTCAGGAAGTTTAAATAATAATGACGGTTAATAATAAATTGGATGGTTATACACAGTGATGGCTCATTTGAGTAACGATTGTAAACTCATAATTCCATACCCATATGGAGCGAGTCGGATAAAACGGAATTATCTGCTGAGATATCTGACCTAAAAACAGCTTGCAACATTAGCAGACTGAAGATGCTGTGGGTTGGTTACGTATATTGAAGGAACTATGATTTTTTGAGCAAACGAGTCGTTGGACGCCCTCTAGCCAGGTGGATCAAAGATCTAAATACGGTGACAGGACTTGATTAGATATAGAGTGCATCACTTTAGAAGAAACCAATTTTCAACCACTGCTAACATAGGTTTTAAAGACATTCTGCGAAAATGTCATGTCGCAGAAGGAGGCCGCGGAGCGGGAGCGCGAGGAGAGTGCCTCCGCTGATCCGCTTCGCCGAAGAAGACCGGGGAGAAGACGCCGGTGCTATGCGCATCTTCTACTCCCGCCGTGAGTGTCGCCGGGGCCAGGGGGTCTCTGTACCCCGAGTACCCCCTAGGATTTGGAGGCCCGCAGGAGCGGGCCAACCGTCGGGACGGCACGGTAGTATGCGCAAGCGATCCCGTGACGTCCCCCGACAAGATGGAGAGGGTACCGCTGGTTTTTTAGTGGGACTCGCCTTCAGCCCCACTAAAAAAACCACACACCCCCACACACCCCCCCACCTCATGTGGGGGAAACACATAAATGTGATTTTCCAGCAAGAAAAAAAAGGGTTTAAAGAACTTAACGGTATGCGGTAAAGTGAAAATTCATAGGTGCCACTTTATAAAGCAACAAAGACAGTGAAATAAAAGAGGCACAAATACACGGATCATTTCTGTCATATAGTGGATATTATTGATGGATATTGGATATCTTATAGCACCAAGTTTCCGATATCGCGAATCAATATATCATTCCTGGGGCAAAGTATATAACACGATTAAAAAGCATAGATGTAGTTTATTGATTGTCAATGTAAAGTTAATTGTATTTTATTACATTAAAGATAATGTAATTGAATGACAATTATAATTGTTTTTAAAAAAATTCTCACTGCTGGGCTGAGACTGTCTCTGCTTTCGAAAACGGGTTAGGAATTATACCAACAGCAGCACCGTTGTGGGTTGTTTGATTCACATCTTCATCCGACAATTTCCTCACAAGGTTTTTTTTTACCATCGAGCATGACATGCATTGTAAATACTAATTAAGCACATGAAAATCAGATTTACAAATTTAATTTCAAATCATACTGTTAGACTGTAAGATTACCGCGTTAAATAAACATATAAACAAAACAATTAATAAAAAATATGTATGTCAGTAATATTTATATAGTTAGTAGTTTTTTAAAACTAATTAATTTTACCATTGAAATGACGTTAATTTTCTAAGGAAATTGTGCCCGTCGACCTTTTCATCGAATACTCATCTCGCACAGTCTTATCCGGGATTTAATATAGGAAGTTCATTGAACCGGTAAAGGCCTTCTATGATCTACTTAAAGGATTGCTAGACATCCATTAAAGCGAGTATATTGTATAGAGGAAACTCCAACAAGATATTTTGCCGGTTTGGAAACGGCAATATCTAATGTTATTACTTATTGAAAAAGATAATAAGTAAATAATTATTAAATTAAATAATTATTGATTTGTAATGCTTCGTACTTTACAATATTTACTTTTTAACATAAGGCTCGTGCAAGCCTCTCTGATGATATTTGCTCATGTTTGACAAGTTCTTTCAACTAACACAACCTAATCAACCACGCAAATCTTAATAAAGTGAATCATCATAAATGATTTTAATAATATAGTAAGATTGCGCAAATAGCGCGTATGCTCGCGCAAGCGCTTTCCTGTGCGCTACTTTTAAAGCCTTTTCCGCTCGTGGACGTATTTGTTTATTTTTTTATTTGAAATTTAATTTTCATATATGTAATGTTGTTTTTTAATTAACAGTAAACAGTACTCTGCACGGCGAATGACCGGGCCTAACTTGGAAAAAAATAAAATAGGAACACTTTATAAAACTATGACACTCAACATGCGGCCGCAAAGGATTTGCGATAAGATAAGACTGTGGCTCTCAAGTGAGGAGAAAATTAAATTCAACCCAATTACCTAAGAGACTCTTGATCTTAATTTGAATTATGTTTAAGATACCAGAATTATCATATAATATTCGTTGGCTATAAAAGCTGTCTTTTTCGAGGTTATTCGCTATAAAAGGGTTTTTAAATAATACACTTCGATTATGTGAATAATTTATTTAATTTGATAGTTTAAATGAAACAAAAAATAAATACTAAAACTTGTATTTGCTCAAAGCTTACGTCAATGAAAAAGTTAATGCGGGCAAACCTTCAACAAATAAAGTAAATAAACATTCCACATTTAACGGCCTAATGGAGACATCGTTTTCCCGTATCAGCACAAAATAAATACAACATATAACTACATTCATCAGAAGTAATTACGGTCAAGCCTAGAACAAAGTGAAATAAAATTAAACAAGCTCACGTCTGGCCAGCATGCAATCGAACAGCGCGTGCGTAAGTAAACGAAAAAAATTTCAACCAATACTCGTAAATATTATAAATATAATTAAAGAAAACGAATGCAATTTTATTGTAATTAAAATATTACTAGATTAAAAAAATCTGCATATATATTAAAAGCGATGTGAAACATATTCCATTGAAACATTTTCGCACGTATTCATTCCCATATTTGCATATCATTTCATTCAAATAATTCCGTGTCAACGAAACTTGGGCGACAATTAAAAGCGGATGAAAAACTAGACTATCTGGGTTAAGCATTGTTCCTCATTCCATACATCCGACCCGAATGAGAATGATAAAGCTCTTGTAATTGCTACATATAATTTATTATAAAAATATATGCTTTAGAATTATTTTCGTCGCATTTAATTATGTAATACTCTAGAGTCTTTCATATAAAATTTATTCATATCACAATTAAAAACATATTTTATATGAAATAATGAAATTTCGTAAAGACGTGAAAGCATTATAGTTATAATATGGTTTGCTTAAACTCAATGCCAAATAGGACAAAAGGGTCTCATGTTTGAGCTCCTAAACTGATAAAATAATACGGATATAGAAATAACTAAAGTGAAAGAATTAAACGACGAAATTTTAATTAAGAACGATTTATATAAGCATGAAACCATAGACATACAATAATGCGGGAATTATGACGTATACAATATATTTACAGGTGGTAGGGCTTTGTGCAAGCTCGTCTGGGTAAGTACCACCCACTCATCAGATATTCTTCCGAAAAACAGCAGTACTTGTTATTGTTGTGTTCCGGTTTGAAGGGTGAGTGAGCCAGTGTAATTACAGGCACAAGGGACATAAAATCTTAGTTCCCAAGGTTGGTGGCGCATTGGCTATGTAAGCGATGGTTGACATTTCTTACAATGCCAATGTCTAAGGGCGTTTGGTGACCACTTACCATCAGGTGGCCCATATGGTCGTCCGCCTACCTATTCTATAAAAAAAAATACAAACAGCAATGATTTTAACAATTTTAACATTCTGATATCCTATCCCTTTTTTCTTCTTCACGCAGTGGAAACCTTCAGAAAGGTACCCGGCTCTCTTGAGGGAGGAACCGGGTTATGTAGGATCCTAGCCCATCCTATCCTAACCAAGTATAAGATGTTACTAAATACCACACAAAAGTGATGAAAGTGTTATATAAGATGAAAGAAATAATTCCACGTAAGGTCATTTATTATTCAAATTTAGCCTTAAGGTTCGTATTACATTATAAAAATTAAACGATATACTTTTATTTAACTATATACTTGGTACCTTATAGCTCCTTTTTAATAACGTTGCAAATTTTGTGTTTTACAGTGAAACTTAATTTGAAGTCGGTGTTTCAAATGTATTTGAATTCTTGCAAATGTTTCGAATTTACATATAAATTATTTAAAATATCCATTGAAATAGTTTAAAACCAAGTTTATTTGAACGCCCGCGCCAGAGGTCCCATTGCACAATATCTTAAAGCGATAAATTTTAAGGAAATGTGGATAATGCCTTTCTTGTAAGCACTTTATAAGTAACGATTATTTCATATAAATAATTATCTTGTAATGGTTCATCTCATTATATTTTTTATTTATTCTACAGTTTACGTCATATCTTAAAAGTATTAATGCATTCATACTTTTTTCAAAAATTGTAATATCTTCTACAGAATAACTGCAATTGTCTTATCATAATTTTTCATTATTTTAAAGGCAATTTAGTAAATTAATTACTAGGTATTAGGTAAAATTACTTATTGATAACTCAAAATAGAAAGAGTTTCTTTCATTACACAGTTGGCATAATAATAATTACCTTTACCCTTTATTAGTATTGAAGTATTTTTTTTTATTATTTGTTTACTTAATTGCTGTTGACGATATTCCGAACGAGATAGTCGTGTCGTAAGCTTAAAACAGAATCATTCGGTAAACCGCATGGGAGCCATACTCCCGTTGTTTGTGGAAAATATGACGCGATTACAATAAATTTTTGTAGTACATTGGAATACACAATTCCTGTTTTGCAATGGACGTGACATTCGTAAAAGACAACAAATCAATTTCGACTTTAATTATAAGAATGTGTTAAATAAGTAAATATATAAGATAATTCAATTAAAATATAATTTTGATTCTTCGTTATATACAACTAACATATTAACAGACTGCAAATGTTAAGTAGATAATAAAATATACATAAGCATACAATTCACTCAATGGGTTGGAATAAATGAGGAACCTATAAAAAAATTAACAATCTTTCCTCTGAGACATTTTATTTTTCTCATTTATACAATTAATCATTTATTACTATAGTTATTTATTTATTAACAACATAATATAAATGTTTCTTTTTATTCTTGACACTCATAGCCTTGTCAGCTTATTTGAGTGCTGCTTAAACTAACAAACATAAGCTCAGACAAACTAACATATATAATTAAAACACACATACATCAAACTGAATAAGCTCCAAACCATCTCATCAAAAAAAAGGGAGAGGAGCCCTTAGCCCAGCTGTGGGACAATAACACGCCGTTACTGTTACACATCAAGATAACATATAGGTGAGCTTTCACTAAATAAATCAAAACAAAGCTAATTTAATATTATACGTATGAGCGTACAGACATACTTTCATTACTAAATTATTAAATATTATCACAAGTGTTATTCTTATAGACGCAATCATAAAATATCGTTATAATATATTTTATGAAGCAATGCCAGTGAGGAAAATTAAAAATTTAAATTTTCCGCCATGAAGTTTCAGTGCTCTTGATGACAGATTAAATTTTTTTTTTTATTCTCTCCCACAGACAATAATGTTTACATTTTCTTTTTTTATAATATATATAAATACAGTGGGATCTATATCTATATATATAAATACATGGGATATGTGGGATCCGTAATGCGTAACAGCCTGTGAATGTCCCACTGCTGGGCTAAAGGCCTCCTCTCCTCTTTTTGAGGAGAAGGTTTGGAGCTTATTCCACCACTATGCTCCAATGCGGGTTGGTAGAATTCACATGTGGCAGAATTTCAGTGAAATTAGACACATGCAGGATTCCTCACGATGTTTTCCTTCACCGTAAAGCACGAGATGAATTATAATCACAAATTAAGCACATGAAAATTCAGTGGTGCTTGCCCGGGTTTGAACCCACGATCATCGGTAAGCCGAGATGGCCCTGTGGTAAGAACGCGTGAATCTATATGTGGGATACAGGAGCCCAAACTAGGTTGCCCTGTGCAAAGGGTCTCCTGGCTCCCCCTCTTGAGTATGGAACTATTTATTTGTTTAATTTTATAGAAAACAGGAGAAACACTAAAGCTTTTACAATATATTATCTAGTAATAAGTTATACTTATGCTAATAGAAATAAAAAGATAATGTATGCTTGTGAATATGTGCGTGTGAGTGCATGTGTATGGGTGTGTGTGTGTGTGTGTTTGTGCCTGTGTGTTGTATGTATGTGTATATATGGTGTGTAGTTTATTTTTTTAACTACAATTGCTTGTTTATTATTAATGTATTAAATTAATAATTTTTCTGTCTCTTCATAGTCCAGTTTTAAAAGCCAGTCAGTTAATTTCCTCTTACATGCGAATTTTAGTAAATTTGAAATAGAGAGTAATTTATTTAATTTATTGTAAAGCCTGGCTGCTTTAAAATCAAAGAATTTTTGGGCAAAGAATGTTTTGACCATTACAGATTTACATACTTCATAAGATCTTCTAGAGTCAGCTATATCAATAAGTGAGGCCTTAATCCTGGAGTGTTTTTTTTAAAATGATGTTCAAAATGTAAAGTTTTCTGACTGCTAGAACATTTGCTTCCCTATATAGGTCTACAGTAGGAAATATGCGTGGCTTAGAGAGAGCTACTTTAAGTATCATTCTTTGAGCTCTTTCAACTTCAATTATGTGCGTTTTGTTAGAACCACCCCATACAGTTATACAGTATGCTATTAAAGATTGACATAATGATATATAAACAGTCCTGATGAGGGTTGGCAGAAATTGTTTTGCACAGACTTGGTCAGACGCCAGAAGCTACGGGAGCCCCTAGGATGCGAAATAAGGTCATGACCAATCTGTACAATGCGCTGTGCATCCGCTCTCGTGTATGCCTTCCTACAGGACTTGGAATTTTTATTGTAGTTAAATTACATTTGGTATGATCTGCTAGATTACACGAATGAGCTACTAATTGGTGTGATATTGTATTATTAGGTGTGTTGCGTATTGAAAAAACTATGTATTGAATTTTACTTGGATTCAGAGTGAAGGTATTATAAGACATCCAGTGATTAACTGTATTAAAACCTTCTTGTGCAAATTCAAATACTTCATTCCATGTTTTACCGTGAAATGTAAGTGTGGTATCTGTAATGTATGGGGTAGTTTTATAATATTACTTTTGACTGTGGGTAATTGTAAACCTATGTATGGTGGTCTCTCGCAATTAAACGCTTAACCGAACGGACGTCTTTTATTGTGCTCAGTAATTATCCTCAAATAATTATTAATAATATTATATATTATTCACATACTCAACAGTGGCGACGAGTAGTAAAGAAACTACGTGTGTGACGCATCGTTTTTATTACTATGTCGGTGGGAAAACTGGAACACTTCGACCTTGGCAAGGACGATTGGAATTTGTATGTGGATCGGTTGGAACAGTATTTTATTGTTAACGATGTGAAACCGGCGATACGAGTAGCGACACTGATAACGGTGATCGGAAGTGACGCGTACGAACTGATGGTGAATTTATGTACACCAGTCAAACCATCTGCGAAAAGCTATGAAGAGCTGGTGGATGTTATGCGACGCCATCTTCAACTAAAACCGAGTGTATTGGCGGAGCGGTTCAAATTCAGACAAAGAGTGCAACGTCATAATGAGTCCGTGGCGGAATATGCGGCGGCATTAAAGAAATTGACGAAACATTGCGGTTTTTGTTCGGAAACATTATTGGATAATTTGAGGGATCAATTTGTATGTGGTATTAACAGTGACTGTATCCGTCAAAGAATGTTTGCGGAGGATAATATAACGTTCGATTCGGCGTTTAAACTCGCGGTGACAATGGAAGCTGCAGAGGCGGATGCAGCCTTGGTAGAAGGTCGTACCAGGAGATTAGGTGACGGCGTATCAGAGGCGGAGGAATCTATAAACCAGATTACGTCCAGGAGAAGAAGCACAGGGAAACATCTACGAAAATATATGAACGTAGGAACGCGAGAACCGGTTTTAAGCAGTGGTACAAGCCTCACAAGCGGAGCGATAATTAGCAGGCGGAGCGATAATAATATGAATGACTTCGCACGACAAAAGAAGGGAACGACTTTTAAACAAGTGTGTGACGTTTGTGGTGCAAATCATCAAGTAAATCGGTGTAAATTTAGACTTTATATATGTCGAGTTTGCAACGAACAAGGTCATTTAAAAAAGGTTTGCCCAGTACTACAAAGTCAGGTGTCATTAAACATCGCAAAAGATGATAGTTCCGTATGCACAGAAAACGAAGGCTCGGGCAGTGAGGAGGTAAACAATTTTTCTATAAGTAGTTATTTAAAAAAATTTGCACCATACACAATTAGTATCAATATTGATAAATGTGTTCTTTGTATGGAAATAGACACGGGCAGTGCGATATCATGCATTAGTTATAATTGCTATAAGAAATATCTGTCACATAATTTAATTCAAAAGTGTGATTTAAATTTACGCTATTATACTGGAGAAATTGTAAAACCCGTTGGTAAAATAAGTCCTATAGTTAATTACAAAAATAAAAGAAAATCGTTGGATATATTTATTATAAAAGATGCAAAAACGAATCTGTTAGGCAGGCATTGGATTAGCGAGTTACAGATCGAGATTCCTATTATGAATTGTAATAGTATTGATTTTAATTCCAAGCTGTTTAATTTTAATGAATTCAGTTCCAGATATTGTGAAGTGTTTTCGGACGGGCTGGGACGATTCAATGGTGGAACGGTTGGTTTTCGGCTGCGACCCGACGCGAAGCCGGTGTTCATGCGCGCACGACCGCTCGCTTACGCGCTTCGCGAGCCTGTGGAGCGGGCGCTGGATCAGCTGGTACGGGATGGAGTGATCACGCCGGTTACTACATCTGACTGGGCTACACCGATCGTACCGGTAATGAAAAAGGACGGCACAATACGCGTATGTGGTGATTTTAAATTAACATTAAATAAGTGCTTGGAGGTGGATCGTTTTCCTTTACCGAGAGTCGAGGATCTGTTAGTTAAATTACACGGGGGTATCAAATTTACTAAGTTAGATCTGTCTCAGGCCTATGCACAACTTGAACTTGATGAATCAAAAAAATACACTGTAATAAACACTCACAAGGGCTTATTTAGGTATAATAGACTGATTTATGGTTTGGCTTCGAGTCCAGGTATTTTTCAAAGATTGTTAGAACAACTATTTTCGGATATGCCTCGAGTGGGTGTTTTCCTAGATGATGTGATAATTACCGGGGAGGACGACCAATCACATTTAAAAACACTTCACGAGGTATTTAAGCGATTACAAAAATATGGTTTAAAAATTAAAAAAGATAAGTGTACGTTCTTTGCCGACTCTGTTACATATTTAGGCTTTGTAATTAGTAAAGAAGGGGTTCATACATGCCCAAATAAGATTGAAGCAATTCAGAAGGTTCGCATACCGAATAATGTATCCGAATTGCGCTCATTTTTAGGATTAGTTATGTATTACGCTAGATTTGTTCCAAACATTAGTACAATTTTAGCACCATTGTATATTTTATTAAAAAAGAAAAAAATATATGAATGGAATACAGTAAGTAATATAGCTTTTAATAAGGTTAAGCAATTGTTAACATCTAGTGAAATTTTAGCACATTATTCACCTGACTTACCCTTAATTCTAACAACTGACGCTAGCAGTTATGGAGTAGGGGCTGTAATTTCACATATAACCGCTAAAGGGGAGCGACCTATAGCTTATGCGTCTCGGGTGCTTAATGCTGCTGAGAAATCGTATGCTCAAATAGAAAAGGAAGCTTTAGCTATTATTTATGGCATTAAAAAATTTCACACGTACTTATACGGAAGGAAATTTACGTTACGCACGGATCATAAACCGTTGGTAGCTATTTTCGGTGATAAACATGGTATCCCTACAATGGCGGCTAGCAGAATGCAACGGTGGGCCGTTATTTTAGCTGGTAATAATTATATTGAATACGTTCAAAGTAATAAGAACGCGGCCGATGCTTTATCTAGATTTCCAACGGGAGAAGGGAAACTACAAGTAGAGGAGAAAACTTACGTTAATTTCATACAATTTTTTTACCTATAACACGGAAGACAGTAGTAGAACATCAGAATAAGGATAACATACTTAAGAAAGTAATTTTATACTTACAATCCGGGTGGTCCAAGGCGTGCGACGATGAAGATCTTAAGCCATATTTTGTACGTCGTAATGAATTGTATTTAGATACGGGGTGTATAATTTGGGGATACCGCTTAGTAATACCTAAATCATTAACATCTGAGTTGCTAAAGGAAATACACGTTGGTCATTTAGGTATAGTAAAGATGAAGAGCATTGCACGTAGTTACGTTTGGTGGCCCGGTATCGACGCCGACATTGAACGCACTTGTAATGAGTGTGTTACTTGTGCGATGGAAAACGCAGCACCAGCGAAAGCTCCGATCAAGCCATGGCCTTTTATTCCGGAGCCATGGTCAAGAATACACATTGACTTCTTAGGACCGCTTAACGGTAAAACATTTTTAGTTTTTTTTTTTTTTTTTATAGAATAGGAAGGTGGACGAGCATATGGGCAACCTGATGGTAAGTGGTCACCAAACGCCCTTAGACATTGGCATTCTAAGAAATGTCAACCATCGCTTATAGCCAATGCGCCACCAACCTTGGGAACTAAGATTTTATGTCCCTTGTGCCTGTAATTACACTGGCTCACTCACCCTTCAAACCGGAACACAACAATATCAAGTATTGCTGTTTTGCGTTTTAATAGACTCCACATCGAAATGGTTAGAAATTTTTAACATGCCAAATACGACCGCGGCTGCTGTTATTAAAGTTTTACGGGAAACTTTCGCTAGGTTCGGTTTGCCTAAAGAAATTGTTTCGGATAATGGGCCGCCTTTCTCGAGCAAAGAATATGCCAATTTTATGAGGAACAACGGTATTAAGGTTACATTCTCCCCCGTGTATCATCCGTCTAGTAATGGAGCAGCGGAAGGCGCTGTTAAGTTGTGCAAACGGGCAATAAAAAAGTCGTTAAGGGATGGTTGCGATATCGATGCCGCATTGCAAACCTATTTATTAGCATACAGGAACGTCGATCAAAGTACCACGGGTCTTTCACCTGCCATGATTTTACAACGTAGGCGTATAAGATCAAGACTAGACTTATTGCATAGGGATTGGGCGATGGAAGATAGAGTACGGGAGGTGCAAAATAAGCAAATAGAAAGAGGAAAAGGAGTTATAAGGCAATTTAAACAAGGGGATAATGTCTGGGTAAGGAATTATGGGGAAGGAAAGAAATGGTTAAAAGGTAAAATAGATGGTAATTTTGGGTCTCGTAATTACCTCATAGGTAGGGATGACGGTCCACCTATCAAAAGACACGTTAATCAGAAAAAAAACGTTGGGTAAGCTTTAATTTATCTACGTCGAAATCGCCACCACAAAACCAAAACATGCCGAGTGATCACCCCATATCTGAGCCACAGCTAGAAATACCGACGACTGAGTCGGCTGAATCATCCAACACGGAACTTATTATTCCACCATCGATATCCCCTGAGACTCAGGTAGATGTTCCACCATCGATTCGTTCCCAGCGCGTTAGGAAACCAGTTGAACGATTTCGATTCTAATTTGATTAGGCAACTAATATTATATAATTTATTTTTAAGTTAGGTTAAGTAATGTATAAGTAATTAAGGGTGAGGGTGTAATGTATGGGGTAGTTTTATAATATTACTTTTAACTGTGGGTAATTGTAAACCTATGTATGGTGGTCTCTCGCAATTAAACGCTTAACCGAACGGACGTCTTTTATTGTGCTCAGTAATTATCCTCAAATAATTATCAATAATATTATATATTATTCACATACTCAACAGTATCATCTGCATATGTTATTATTTAACACTTTCTTAGCTTTAGGTTACAAAGTTCATTTATATAGCAAAGAAATAGAGTTGGGCCTAAAATGCTACCCTGCGGAATTCCATAAGTGACAAATCTCTCATTGCTGATAACGTCACCTATTTTAACCTGCAGGGAGCGACCTAGCAGATAATTTTGTAAAAGTTGTAGTTGTCTATCTCTAATGCCTAAACTGTCTAGCTTCTATCGAGAAGTTAGACAGTTTAGGCATTAGAGATAGACAACTAATATAAAATGATCGCATTTTATTCAAAGAGACTGTATCGAATGCCTTTTGAAGATCAATAAAAATAGTTAGGCATTTTTCTTTATTGTCTAATTTGTCTACTATGAAATCCGCAAGAGAATGAACTGCACCCGAGGTTGATTTTCCTTTCCTAAAGCCATATTGTGTATCTGCGATTAAATTTTTATCTTCCAAATATTTAACAAGTCTATTATTTATAATTTTTTCAAGTATTTTCGAGAGGGATGGTAATATCGAGATTGGACGGTAATTTGATACAAGGTTTCTGTCTCCGGCTTTAAAGATGGGTATAACTATGGATTTCTTGAGAGAAACAGGAAATATACCTTCGGATAAACATCTATTAAAAATGTAGGTGAGCGGAGTCACAATAAATTCAATCAGACACTTGACTACCTTGGACGTTATGCCATCCCAGCCAGGACTACAGTTTGATTTTAGATCGATTATAAGTCTACATATTTCATCTTTTGTAGTGCTTAAGAGAACGAATGAGTTTTGTATAGATGATGTTCTAAAGGTATTAGTGGAGGTGGTTGGTAGGTTTGAGGTTATTTTTGAGGCCAGATCAGCACCTATGCTTGCTAAGTATTTGTTTACTGAGTTTACTGATTCCAGGGGTGTTTTATTTATATTAAGGAGTTCAAAAGGTTGGTTTGTAGTTTTATTTAAGTTATTAATATTTTTTATTACGTTCCATATTTTTTTGTTATTATTTCCTGCGGCTTTAATTTCATTTCTTTCGTAGTCTCTCTTACATTTTTTTAAAATTTGATTACAAAAATTCCTGTAACGTTTGTATGTAATTCTTAGTCTCATTATTTACCTCTTTCTTTTATTTGTAGTGCATTCTATCCCTAGTTCTTATGTATTTCAGCAAACCTATGGTGATCCAGGGTTTTTTAATTATTTTACTTCGAGGAAGTCTATTGGTAATTGTGTTTTTCAAAATAATGTTTTATATAAGGTTAATAAATATGTTCATGCACTGATCTGGATTGTTATTTATATTATATATCTCACTAAAATCTAAATTTTTACAATCATCTTTTAATTTGTCAAAATTTAATTTATATGAGTATTTTAATTTTTTATACATACTATTGGTATTTTTATTCATACATAAAAGAATTGGTTCGTGATCTGTTATTGCTTTTTTTAAGATGAAGGTAAAAGATGATAGTTTTGTTTTAAAGATTATATGGTCTAAGCAACTATTGGCTCTAGTAGGTGTGTAATATGCCGGGATTAAACCAAAAAATGACAGGACTTTAAGATAATTCGAAGTATCCTGATTTAAGTCAGCAATATTAATATTGATGTCTCCCATTAATATTATGTTTTTGTATGATGAGAGATGCACGAGCAAGTTGTGGAGAGATTCAATGAAATTATTTAAGAGGCGGAAACTAGGAGTTCTGTATATGGCAATTATCACCGTGTCTTTATTTATTTTTATTGTGAGGCAATTAGCCTCCTGCATGTTAGGTTCTTCTACTTTAAAATCTATATTATTATTAAAAATAACAATGACCCCATCGTTTTGATTGTAGTTTACTGAAGTGCTAAAACACGTGTATCCCGGAACGTTGGGGAGATTAATGACGTTAGAAAGCCAGCATTCAGATAAAATAATTATGTCAATGTTGAAATTCAATCTCGATAGTAGGACATTTAAGCTGTCAAAGTTTTTATTTACGCTTCTGATGTTCTGTTGCAATATTTTAAGATAAGCATTAGGGTTCAAAATTATGGTATTACAATATTCCGGATCACAACATTTTAAGTCTGTTAATTCAAAGTTATCAATGTTATTTATATTATTTAATTCTGCCATTATATTAAAATCGAATATTAGAAATGCAGTATGGAGGACTTATGAAAAATGTTCAATTAGTCTCATACTTTTCTTGCTTTCGTTGCATAAGATTAAGTGAGGTGGGTATGAGCATTAGTAAATACGCTATATAAACATTTATTATACTATGAAGTTTTATAATTGATTGAGTGCTTCTTATAATTGAGTTAAAAAAGAAAAATGAGTACTGAGTTTGTGATGTATATGTGTGAGTGTGCAATGTGTATACAAACAATAGATTAATAACTAAGAGAAAAGAATATAGTAATAATAAGCCCGAGTCGCTTATGTAGTTTCCAAGCGCTTGAGGTCTTGTTCGTTTTTTAACCGAATTGAGGGCTCATTTTCTTTCTTACGTAACAATATATTACCTGGAGTAGCCCAGCAGAACTTGTACTTGTTTTACGCAGCAAAATCTCTTGCAAGGAAATAGAGTCTTTTCATGCTTGGTGTAAGGAAGTCCGACACATAAACTGTTTTTTGAGGTCCATCGAGGCTCAGGTGCTTGGTGTTCAGTCTGTCGCCATTATCATCCTTAGTGAAACGTTTTGCCGAGCTCAATATTATGTCCTTAATGATTACCGACGAAAATTCCACAATTAATGGTTTAGATTTCTCATTTTTTGAAAATCCCCTGTGGATGTTTCGTATTTCATAAGGGTCAATCTCGACTTTGAGCACATCACCAAGTGATTTAACAATATCTTGTAATTCCTGCGTTTTTTCGGTTTTCACACTCGGAATATTTCTAATTTCTATACAAGTAGCACGACTTCTTCTTTCTAGTTTTTCTATTTTATCTACCAAATTTCTAATTTGTGCTTTGTCTTCTAGATTATCTTGCATAAGTGTGTCGTATTTAATTTTCAGCTCTTCGTATTTGTTACTTATGAACTCAATTGACGATGAAATTTGTGAGTTCTGATCTCTGATTGTGTTGACGGTACTTAGTAGTGATTCATACTTCGCGTCCTGTGCGGCTGTCCATGTAGTGAACATATTTTCAAATTTACTCAGAAAATATTCCAAGTCATCTCCCTCCCTGTTTACGCTTTAGTCTCTGTGACCTCATGGTTACATTGGAATCTCCGGTTATATCCGGAGATGATTGAGAATGCTGTAACATAGGAGTAGGTGTTTTCGGAGGGGAGTGTTCAATTGGCATTTTTCTATATATGCCCTTGACAAAGTGTCACCCCAACTTTATTTTTAATAAATAATTAAAAGTGATCGTATTTAAAGTACCAGGGCAGCAGAACTTCGCAAGAGGTAGGCGGGGCCTTATAAATCGTAGCCACGAAGCGGATTGTACTAGGCGCAAAGTACCAGGCGCCCCGATGAACGTATACCTTCTTATTGGTTATGCACTCCTATTTTATAGCACGGATTTATTGTTTTTAATTGTAACTTTAACAAACAATTTTATTCACAAACAAGCCATATGCACTCAGTAAGCGGTCCGAGAGGGAAGAGGATACCAATGTAGAGGATAAAAATGTAGATACCTTTATCTTATAAAAATTCGTGTTACATCTAATATTATATACAATCTGATTTAGTCTTACTTACATTATATTGAATATAGCGATTAATTTATCATCATATATACTTTTCTTTTCACAAATCTAGAATCTTATCACAAGTAGATACTTTGCTTGGGAAGATAGAAACCAAAGGTTTCGCTTAACTCAAGAGGCTTATTAGAATATAGATATGACTATGACTAATACGTATTCTCGAAAATCTTTGATTAATAGCGTATTAATAAAGACTTATTGATACTTATCAATAAGAAATAATTTATTTTTAATAATATAAATTGGTACGTATATTATATTTACTTATATGTGACATTGATTTGTTTTTATTTCACGCAGTAATGGAGCAAATTGTTAAGCGTGTTTTCTTGCTATTATAGAGAAATTTGTAATATAGAGAGAGATATTTTATAGGTCAGTAACTTTTTTATTTCAGAAAAAATATGCATAAATAAGAGCGTAAAAATAATAATTAAATAGTCAATTAATTTCCAATTGCATTTTAAATATTAATAAATGCCTAATAGAAAAAAAACAGATATATTTTTTTACTAAAATCCAAATATTATTTATTTAGTACTTTATTTATAGTGAGAATATATTTACTAGAAAGATTTAGATATTTTTAAAGAAAGTATCTTCTTTCGGTCGCTTATAGTTCACACCACAGACATAACGAAGCTTGGCAAGTCACATCGTATCAAAGAATTTAAGATAATAGGGATGTTAAGAAACCGTTTAAGTCAAGTTCAGCTAAATGCTCTTGTTGAATTACTCGAATGTAACTTTTGGTTAATTTAATTGTTCCATTTATCTCGAAGTGTTCTTTTTGATCTAGAAACTTCCATTCAGCGTTTCAAAGCCCGAGATATGGTTGATCCCTTCAATAAAATCCTCTTAAAGCCGTGACAAGCGAAATACTGCAGTAGATAAACGTTTCCAAATATACGATGGAATATATTTTAGAGAAGGACCTTTTAGTCGTGAATATGTAAAATAAAACACAGATATATTTCATCAGTATTTCATCAGTATCTAAATGCATTAAATAACTAGTTCTTTGGTTACAAATTGGTCAAATTTTTAATAAATATTATTCATTCCTTTATCACGTAGCATTTTTTAAGGCTAATTAATTTAAATAAAAGCAACCTCTTATCTCTAATGCTAAAGTAATTTTAAAGCTTTTTATTGTATAGCATCATCTACTTGCATCAGATACATATCGATTTAACAAACAATACACGAATTAAAAAGAAATAAGTTTACTATTCCTTACTAAATGCATTAAGTTAACATTTCCCTATTGCTTATGATAGAATTAGAATCTAAAATACATTTACATGTCAATCTTATAGAAAAACTAATAATTAATCTAAGCTATGTTACTTTAATTGAACTTTTCGTACAGTTCCTGTACTGGTCTCCGTATCATTGGAAGAACCTGAATTTGAATGTTCTAATTTGCTAGAATCAGATTTACTGTTAAAGCTACTTCCACTGCTGCCTTTTGTATTTCTATTTAAAATAGACGAAGGTTTTATTGTTTTTCTTGGTTTTAATTTCACGGCCTTTTCTGGAGGACTGTTTATACTCTCACTTCTATTTTTTAACTTGTTCAAACTGAAATTAGCCTTTATTTGTGCTGTTTGTTCCAAACTGCTTACATCAGGTAAAAGTAAATCCGAAATACATACGTAATTTTCTTTACTTTTTGGATCGATATGTACTGTGTTTATTTTAACGGGTACAATTTCCACTTTCTTTTCAAATATTGTTTCTGGGCCTTTTGAATCTAAAACATCCATATCCGTTGGTGATTCTACACCTCCAACCAATTCCTGAATTAATCTATCTTCAGCGAGATTATCGAGAAATTCGTCATCTACTTCATCATTTATATCGTCATCAGAATAAAACGACGAAAATGAAGTAACTGATCCCGAAGCGTGCGAATGAAAATCATCAGGTAACCTAACTCTTGGTACGTTTGAAGGAATTTCAATTTGACTAAGTGAAGGTTTGATTATAATTGTCGGTTCTGGAGTACACGGTGTATCACTCGATGCAATAATCACTTTCGGATATTCTCGATTACTACCAGATTTATCGCTCCTACTGACAGACTCAAAAGATTTATTATATGTTTTTTTGTCAGTCGCAGGAGACAAACTATCTATATTCTCGTAATTTCTATTTGAAATATCTGATTCAGATATCTTTTTCACATTTGAAACGTCAAAAGAAGAAAGTTGTTTGGAATTTTTGTATGCAAGGCGTCGTTCCAAAGTAGTAGTCCGTGGTGGCGGTTGCGGTGGAACTTTCGACCTGTCTTGTTGATGTTCAATACTGCCTATTCCGACATACCCGCGAAACGTTTGCAAAACGGTTGGTTGTAGAGATAATCTTTTATGTGCATTTGGTAAATCTGGAAGCACTTTGGGATAATTTCTCCTTTTAATAGTCATTAAAGCTTCTTCTGCAGACAGTGGCTCTGCTTGTGCTTTATCATCTCGAGAAGTTACATTAACTTCATTTCTGAAAGTAACTGGAGGAAGTATATCAATAATTTCAGCTTCACGTCGCAATTTTTCTTTTAAAAGCTCATAATTAACATCTGTCACTGGGTCAGAAGTAGAATGCTTATGTGATATTTTAAGTTCGTTATTTTGGCTTAAAGCCAATATCACCTCATTAGTGTACGTCTTGCTAACTTCATTTTTACCTACGGTATTGTTAACATTCTCAGATATAATAGCGCCATCAGTTTTTGATCTTTGTAATTTATTTTCCATACTGGAATGTTTTGATTCATCAAAAGATTTAGATAATTCTATTGGTTCTTGCTTTAGAATTGAATTTGTTCGAGCTGCAGGTGTAGCATCGATGGCAACGGAAACTTTTCTAGATTTAATACTGTCCGTTCCTTTGCTTTTTAAGGAATCGCTTGATTTATTTGTTCGTTTACCTAGTGTCGATTGCTTATTGCTAATTAGGGATGAATGTGAATCTAAAGCCGATGTTGATGTTGTTTTTTCTGAAGTTTTGTTATTTCCGCTATAGGTTTTTGCCAAAAGACTATTCGGGCTTAATGATTCATTAATTTTTAAATTTACTTTTGTTATTTTTCTAGAATCAGAAAGTAATTCTTCAGATCTCGTGTAAGGCTTTGTACTTATAAATGACTTATCATTTAATTCAGAGTTAGATTTTCTCAGTATACTTGGCGAGCATCTGTGCATAACTCCATTCGCGATCCAGTCCCTAACTTTAGTATGAGCATCTAGAGTACTAGTAGATAAATGCCTACGTAGCTGGAAACGTTCTCTAAAACCACCAGAATCGTCAGATTTCGGTGTTTTACAAACTTCTTTCTTTTTCACTTTCTTGCTATTGTTTCTAATTTTCGTAATACTCATCGACTTGATTACACTACAGCCATTTTTAAAGGTTTGTAATGCACTTTTGTCGTCCTTAGAACTTTTTTGCCCTATGACATCCACTTCACCGACTTCAGCGCGTGATTGATTAGAAACTTCAAATGATCGTTCTCTAATTTGTGATTTTCTTTTCTTGTAATAAAATAAACCGCATATACCAACATTTATAGCTATAAATAATATTCCAAGAGAAACAACAAGGGTGATGGTAGCGCTGGATGTTTTAACAGGTATTTCAGTTATTGGTTTTACAGTAGTGTGTACAGTTTTTTCCATTAAACCGGACGGTATGGGTCGTGATGGCGTTTTTATTGATTGTATTTCTCTGTATATCGTTTCAGTATCTGGTTTCGATACAGGCGGTGAATACGGCCGTAATTTACCATAAGCGGTTGGAGAACTGTAGTGAGGTGGGTTATATACTTGGGGCGTCCAAATTTTTCGAATGGGATCTGGAAAAGTTTAAGCTTTATTACTTTAAGAATAAATAAATAGTTTTATGTGAATATTTTATATTTCTCTAAAGAATACATCAATCATGTTGATGATGTATTTTTATATGATAAAAATAATGAAATATATGACAGTTGTATCAGTAAAAAAATAGTGGAAAATAAAATACAATATTTTAACTGAAGTTGATTATAAAAAATATTTATGGAACAAGATTTACCTGTTATTCTATGACTAGGTTTCGGTCTATGTGTTGATGGTGTGGGAGTAAACTCAAATAGAGGATCAACAATGTATCTTTTCATTTTATTTGGTAGCGTCTCGATCCAAAAGCTACTATAGTTAGATCTATATAAACTATTTATTGTGGGTGGCAAGTCTGAAAATATAATCCTATTGATATTATACATATATAACTAACTAATATTATAAATGTGGTGTTAGAGGCACCACCATCCTCTCAATATATATTTTATCTACAAGCCGCAATACTTGGTATTGTTGTGTTCCGATTTGAAGGGCAAGCAGGTAAGTATCACTACAAGTACCAAAGACATAACATCTTAGTTTCCAGGATTGGTGGTGCATTGGTGATGTAAGGGGTTTCTAATATTTTTTACAATGCTGTTTATGGGTGATGTAGACCACTTACTATCAGTTGCTAGTCTGCCTGAATACAACAATAAAAACAAGAAACATGATGAAATTTTACATTTTTTCGTTTTCTGTACCCTTGACAATTCAAGGGAAGGGAAGAAAACAGAAAAGGAAATAGGTAACTAAGCACCCACCCTTCCTAAGTGGGCGGAAACTGGTATTTTATAATACCGATCGAATTTTAAAATACTTTACCTATTCTTAAATACGGTTGATGAGCAATATTGTACTCCGGCCATTCCACATTATACTGGTTCCATTGTTTTTTATCGAATGTGAAATATTCGTTCACGCTTTGTGTGTTAGGTGACCTGTAGTATCGTAAATAAATTTAAGTCAGTTAAGTGAAATTTTTATGACGAAAATAAAGTAAGAGGAAAGTAATCGTCTGTAAATGTCCGACTGTAAGACAAAAGGCCGCTTTTCCTCTTAAGGAGTTGTATTTGGAGCTTATTCAATTATGTTGTTACAGTGTACTTTTATGGGTACATGATAGATTTTTATCTGACACATTCAGGTTCTCTCCAATTTTGTCTCATTCGAGCTCGAGACGAATAATTATTACATATACCAATTAAACACACTACGACTAAGTTGCGCTTACACGGAAAAGAACGCTTAGTCCGCAATCTTCGGTCAAGATTCACGTTTTAAGCCACTAGCCCATTTCGGTTCAATTTTATAACAATATGAGCTAAACATTTAAATAAAAACTTTTTCATAGAAAAAAAGGCGAAGTGATATTTTTAAAACACATTTATTTTATTTATCTTAAGATCGCTTATTTATTTATAAATATGATTAGAACTGATTTTAATAAGTTTTTTCTTGAATTCACTTTGAATGAAAAATATGTTCAAGACATAAAGTCGAGTGATGACGCGAACCATGCAGGACGTGTTCATAATTGGCAAGAAACACAACTTTCCGTAGTTGATTCGTTTCTCACTCCCGCAATTCAAATATAACACTAAAAAGTTATTGAATACATAATATCAATTTAGTGTATTTATAATTTTAAACGCTTACTATACATAAAATAAATGTTCTCCTGACCTATTTTAGTATCGGCAACCATTATATAAAATTCAAGTGCAGGACCAATGGCTTTACATGTTTTTCCCAGGAAAGGGAAACACTGCCAACTTTTAAATTTGGAACTGTTATTGAAAATTTCCGGAAAAAAACCCACCTGGTTTTGAGTCCAGGACTTGATGGTCTACCACCATAAAAGCTAGCCTTAAGTCAAGCAGTTGTTTATAGAATTGTATCTATACAGTGCTATAAGCAACGAATAGTATATATACTACTATATACCTACCCATTTTTAACAAAATTTGTCCACAGCCTCATTATCACTTCACTGAGTAGTTTTTCCTGCTGCGTGTATTCCGAATGAAAATGCGTATTGGCACCACCCAGAGGAATACCCAGCACGTATGGCATTTCTTCTCCGTGAACACTTTTGTTTAACTGAAAATATATGTTAATAGTATACAACAAACATTCTGATATAATTAAAAAAAAATTTTACATTGCACTTCAATCTACATTCAATTTAAATTATACAAACACATATCTAAAATTTACAGGATTTCATTGAATTTTAATCAAAATTTAAATATTCTTTATGCAAGTAGGCTCATAAAAGCAATTTTGAATTGTCATATCAAAGTATTTCTTGTAAAGAACCCACCTAATATGCAATTATTTATCATTTATAAACTACAACAGAATCCAATGCTCTGAGCTAAGTATTAAAACACATACTAAGTCATCAACTACAGCTCAGCGCTCACGTAAGATAAACTCATTCAGTCCGCTTGCATATGTACGTGTATTTGGACAAACATCTGCTACAGTAATATCAAGGGTTTATATAATTTAATATTTAAGTCTTAATAGTGGCACTTTTAAGGTTTGTTCTGCAATTTGTTAATACGATAAAAAATGAAAATATTTGTTATTATTACTCAGGATTGCCATTTCATTTACGCTGTTTATCGAGAAATTCTCGAAGGTCGACGGGTCGCATTGATTTGAGTATTTGATGGGATAATTAAAGGCTTGTAACTCGAGGGTCATATTTTTCTATTGATTTTTGTGAAAAATATCATAACTAGAATCTATGTTGATTTCATTAAAATGTTCTCTTCTATAACACTGAATCTTCCCGCACTGTGGGACCAGTTTATATTAAAACTTGATGTGATTTATTGGTTTTCAGTGCTGACATTCCTTAATATTTACTCGTAATTAATTCTAAAATTATTAATAAGAAGATACACAGCTATTCTTAGGAATATTAAGATTAGTTAAACAAAGCTGTGACTTCTTCTTTCGAATGTCAAATTAATATGACAGAAAGAAAAAAAAATGGTGTTATACGTAACGCTGACAATATATAATAATATCTTACTGGTGCATAATCCGTGCTAACAGAATTGTGGCCAAATACGTAAAAATATGATTGTCTATTGGCCTTCGATTGGTAGTTAGCGAAGCTGATCATCGGAGCCAGGGTCCGGGCGTCACTGAACAGGTTTAAAATAACATCGCGGTTCGTCTCCACACTCCAACGCTGAGGGTCCAGTTTTGACGGAGAGTATCTGAAAAATTGTAAGCACATAAATTATACATTATTTAATTTTTGCAATAAATAAATAAAAACTTTATTGTACACTTTTTTCATAGTAATGCAGCCCTTACTTCTGAACTAGTGTTAACCTTGCATTGTTTATTTATTTTTTTCAAATTGACATGTTGCTGTTAGCCCATGTGGCCTCGACAGCGTAACCGGGCGGGGAACGAGTCTTTATGATACTCAGCCGGTGACTCAGCCCACTTAAGGGCTCAGAATTCGCGTGTCCTTAGGGCGCCTCCTGTGAGGCACCTCGGTTTAGGAATCATCGACGTCGAGAAGGATCTTGCGTTAGAAGTCAATTACTACTTTTACGAACACTCTTATTAATCTAAATTAATCGAATAGCTTGAATATATGTTTGAGTGAATGCTTAGTAAATTTACAAAACATTTTTTATACACTAACAATCAGAATGTAGGTATGTGAACATACCGATCAATTTAAAGCAAGGCAAAAGCCTGTTATAAAAGGAAGATGCTTGGAGTTTATTCCCTCTTAGCTATATATGTTAGAACTTCATCTGTCAAATGCATTATATCTCAAGATGTTTCCTTTGGCATCAAGCACGAGATAAATTTTAAACACAAATTAAAGTAAGGATAGTGATAATGTATGTCAAGATCACATACTCACATACTGAGATATGAGCGAAAAGCAATTAATTTTTTTTTTTTATAGAATAGGAAGGTGGACGAGCATATGGGCCACCTTTTCTTTTTTTTTTTTTTTTATATGCCCCGGGATGGCAAATGACTCCACTCCACCTGATGGTAAGTGGTAGTAGAGTCCAAACGCGACGACGGCCAGTACAGTCGGGAAGAATGTTCTGTACTAGCCGTCCCCGCCATGCCGGCCCGCAAGATGCCTCTTCACGCCTCGTTTGAAGGAACCCGGGTTGTAAGAGGAGGGGAACACGTGAGCTGGTAAAGAATTCCATTCTTTGGTAGTGCGGAAAAGAAAGGAGTTGCCAAATTTCTTTGTGCGCGATGGAATTGATGTCACAGTTAGGCGGTGACATCGAGAACCAGCTCGCGTGGACTTAAGAAGGAAGGGGGAAGCAGGAATTAGAGAGAATAATTCCTCAGAGCACTCGCCGTGATACAGACGATAGAAAGCGCTCAGTGCTGCTATCTCGCGACGCAATTGTAAAGGTTCAAGGGTGTTTGTGACCTTTACGTCGCCAATAATGCGTACTGCACGTCGCTGCAAACGGTCCAAGGCCTCCATTAGGTACTTAGCGGAGCCATCCCAAAGGTGCGAGCAATATTCAACGCAAGACCGTACCTGTGTTTTGTATAACAGGCACAGTTGTTGTGGCGTGAAAAAACGCCGCACCTTGTTCAGAACTCCGAGTTTTCGTGAAGCTGTTTTTATAATAGCCTCGATGTAATCCCTTGGACTAAGGTACACCTGATGGTAAGTGGTCACCAAACGCCTTTAGACATTGGCATTGTAAGAAATGTCAACCATCGCTTATAGTCAATGCGCCACCAACCTTGGAAACTAAGATTTTATGTCCCTTGTGCCTGTAATTACACTGGCTCACTCACCCTTCAAACCGGAACACAACAATATCAAGTACTGATGTTTTGCGGTAGAATATCTGATGAGTGGGTGGTACCTACCCAGACGAGCTTGCACAAAGCCCTACCACCAGTAAAAGTAAATATATTTATTTATTATTAACTTTTAATGTGCTATGTTTAAGGTTAACATAGTTTTATGCCGTGACGACAAACGAATTGATGCTCTCTTATTATCTTTCCCACCACCCTCTACTCTCTACTCCCTCAGGTCTGCATAGAGTTTACTACAGTAACAGCCTGTTAATGTCCCACTGCTGGGCTAAGGCCTCCTCTCCCTTTTGAGGAGAAGGTTTTGGAGCTTATTCCACCACGCTGCTCCAATGCGGGTTGGTAGAATACACATGTGGCAGAATTTCAATGAAATTAGACACATGCAGGTTTCCTCACTATATATTAGACACATGCAGGTTTCCTCACTATATCAGTTTACTATAGACATAATTCGTTGCTATATATTTTTTTAGAATATCGCTGTGCTTGTGTTTTTAATAAAAGGGTATGTATAAATTTTCTACTTATTAGATGATAAATTTTAATATTTTGTGGATATAAATGTCAGATAATGATATTTTATTGTATCATACTTTTCAGATTGAGATTTTTTCCGTAGTCGAGTTATTATATTTAAACTGATTTTTTTTCTAATATATCGTTCAACCGATCGAAAAATCTGGTATATATTAGAGCATAGGGAATATTTTAATGCAAGGCATTTCCAATGATAGTTTTGTACACAAATTTGATGAGGCATAGAAATGGAGGCCGAGCCTAGTAAAAACTATTTATATTTGAAAAATTGTTTCTAATCTCCATATAGAACGAATAAATGTACTTATTTGGGTCCATATAATTTAAATTCATGGGGTCGTAACATTCGGTATCACATAATATCGACCTATATAACTGTTTTATGGGGAGAAATGTGTAACAGTCGGAGAGATGCCCTTTGAGATATTTTAGTTGAAGTTTTTACTTAGTGACAAGACTATATATCCCACTGCTAGAGTGAGACCTCCGTCATCAAAAGTCACTCCAAGCTCCAATCCGGTTTGGTGAATACTCAAGTGGCAGAGATTCGACATTTTTTTACTTTACCGTCGTACGAGACGAATCATAAACTCATATTAAGGGCGTGAATATTAATTGGTGCATGCCCGGATTTGCCTGCCATCTTCGATTACAAATCGAGTATTCTAACCACTGTAAACTGTGTCTAAAAATAAACTATAAGGATATTGCAATCTGTTTTATTTATTTGTGGATGCAGTTTCCAATATCGCTCGGATCACATGAAAAATAATGAAAAATATTGCAGCCACCAGCTTCATTGTGTTGTGACATCATTTGGGAACTATACCTATATTTAGACATGAAGCTATCAATGATATCGACATGATTGTGAATTTTGGGGATTCTTTTTTATTGTAAAAGATGGTTATATGATAATAATTTATATGATATAAATGAAATATAATTGTTACGATCGGCATACGTATGCGTATTTGTGATAAATCGAAAAAATAATTGCACCCATTCGATAATTAAACACAACAAAGAAACAATACAAGCCTTGATATGGTCGATTAATTTGGCGTAAATAGGAACAATATGGGATATTTATAGCACTTAGAACTACCAACCTCCTTGTGGGTAGCCACATTATTTACAAGCAGTTGATAGTTTAAAAATAAACTTTTTTAAATTTATTAAATGTTTCTAACTTAATTGTTCTTTTAAAAATCTCCTTTTAATATATAATACGGAATTTAATGTTAGCTTTTCGACTACAAGTAATGTCCATATATTAAGATGTAGACAAATCATATCGATAATTCTTATTCCACGTGCTGAAGTCATTTCATCTTTTAGCATTGCACGAAAATGTAAGGAAATTTAGAAAAATATGAAGATTTTAACCTTGGAATATTACCTAACCATAATTTAATTTTACGTTCATCAAAGTAAATCACGCAGCGTAATGCCATAAAGAAATAATGTTTGTACATAAGTCATCCAGTTCAGTGGTTCGCACTAGAGGTGTGAACCATGAACTAAAAAAAATGCCTTGTTAATATGATTAATCATTCATCTAAAATATAATTTTTAGGACATAAAAATATCCATAAATATATATTTACATATCCGTTCAATAGATAGTCATTTAAAATAATAAATGGTAATGATTAATCATAGAAAATTTAAACTGGAGTCACTCAAAACATTGGGTCAGTAAGACACTTGAGACTTAAAAAAAATATATTAGACAATAATAGTCCCAATATTAGAGAAGAAGAGTTGGAGAAGAGCTTGGAGCTTGGAGGACTTTTTCCAATTTACTGCTTCAATGCGGATTGGCAGAAACAAATTTGCGGAATTCACTTCACCGATTAGCTAGAGAATGAATCATTAACACTATTTTTTTGTTTTTTATTGACATTGATAATATTAGCAACATAATAAAAAAACTATGGTAAAGACAATCTGAACCCTTCGATACTAGTTTGAGATGTATTTATTGCTAATATTCTAGGCTAAGGTTGTTCATATGTGCTTAAACTCTCACCGGCAAGACACATTGATACAGTGCAACAGGTTTCGTGTGATTGATATTAAGCTTTATGTGCTTTTATTTACGGTGCAAATTTGCGAAGCGGATTATCTTTCTCTTAACACCCTGACAAATTTAAGTCATACGTCAGTGGAGATTGCTCTCGTAGGTATTTTCGCTGTCGTGCCTTGAAAGCACATTAAGCCGTCAGATCTTGTCGTATGATACAAGCAAATGGTGGCAAGCGTCTAATAAATGTTTAAAACTATTTTTGCAACAGCCTTAAAGTATTAAAAAATACTGCATAAAACCCATATGAAAGCATCTACATAAATGTCATTGTATATACATTGTTATATTTAAGAAACGATATTATAAAATTACGTCAATTTATTAAATAGGCTTTGAATAGAGCTTAAATAATTTAGCTTACACATCATTATAACAATAACAGTAGAGTCATGTTATTTGGCATAACAACATTTGATTTCATAAGCTTTGCATTAAATCCATATCCTAAATTATGAAGTTCTCGGGTTGTATTGTTTTATAGAAGGTCCCTTTATATATATATATTGTTATTTTAGGAATAGTTTTATGCATTTAGTTCTTTATTTGACATGTAATACAGTTAACAACTGAAAGACAAATGACATGATTTTCTGATAATATTGCGAAAATATTATTCTTTTAAGCTGCATGTATATTTAAAATGATGATATTAAATTAAGTCACATGTTATTAATTATCTAAGCACGTACTGTTTTAAGACTTCCTTCAGAGTCACATCTTCCGCTCCTTCGAAAACTATTTTAGCAAACTTCGTAATAAATTCATCTCTTTGATTCTCCAGAATACCATGGTCAAGTTCGATCACACCAAAATCATGGTAACTCTCAAGTTCTGTGACACCACTTAACAGTTGGTACCTAAAAAATATTACAAAATCATGAATATACTATAATCCTTCGTTGTGTCGTTTATGGTGGGTTTTTGGTGATAAGTGAATTTTGAGACTACACACGAGTCTAAGGTAATAGTAAAATTAACTAGCACTTGTGAAACTAAGAGTCGATAGTTGGAAGCTCGGTATTTTGTATCAACGTGAAATATTTCAGTGTTACTTCTGACGTAACTGTAACCGACTGAGAGCCGTAAATAACTTACTTGCTCAGAAGATTTGGAAATGCCTCCATTGTCTTCGCTGGTTCGCTTGGAATAAATGAACCAGCGACAACTGGTCCTAGAGCTGTCTCGAACTCTCGAGCTAGTATTTGCACTTTCTTTATTTCTGATAATCTGCAAATAATAATATTAAGCACTGAATATAGAAAAAAAGTCCTATATTACCAAGTATTTTAATTGTGTATCTAATAAAAACTAGTACATAATTATTTTTTAATTTAATAATTAATTTAAAAATTGTTACCTAAATTTTATGTAATTTACTTTTTCATCAATCTTTAGAATTTATAATTAATGTAAGATTTATTTAGTTATTTTTTATATTAGAATTGCAATGTATCTTACGGTTTATTTTGTAAACAAGCCATCATATTCTTCGAATTTAGATTACAGCCTAAACTCTGAGCGACTTGCAGTGTATACTGTGTAGGATCCTTGGTCATCGCTGAATCGGATAAAGAAGATCCTGACATGAGTATCGCTCGATGGAATAATCCTGAAATAATGATAAACGAAGATTGTAAATGAACATTAACGTAGCAATAAGTACTAAATCGACCACTTTACGTTAATACAACGTCTGAAATATTTCACTATTGTAAATCAAAATTTTGCAAACACAATTTTCGATGCTTCTATGCGGTTTGTGAATACACATGTGGCAGAATTTCAGTTAAATTAGACGTGCAGATTTACTTATGATGGTTTCCTTCACCATCGGATACGAGATGAATTTTAAAGACAAATTAAGCACATGAAAATTCAATGACCTGCCTGGGTTTGACCCACAATCACTGATTCAAGCGGTCTAACCACTGAACTATATTGTCTCATAGCCTTAGTCTTTGCTCAATATTATCAAAATAAATCGAAATTTAACTAAGTCAAATGGTATCTTGGCTAATGAAGTTAAAATATTTTTTGCTAACGAACAACCTAATCTAATCAAAACAAAACAATCTTCATTAAATATCTTACAAAACTTAGACGAAGATTGTTAACAATGACCAACAATGAACTGGCTCACTTTGTGGACGACACGAAATCCTACCCAGATTAATTATTCTCATTTCAATGGGTCAGATGTTTTGCTCAATTTCCCGTTTTTGTTAATGAAGCATCATTAGTCAAAACATTGTTTTCGTTCGTTAGCAGTTTTCTTTATGACGAAAGAAAATATTAAAATTGTTCAGAAAATTGCGAACCAGCTACTATGACTTTAATTAGGAAAGAAATTTTTAAATGTACAAAAAGAAAGAATAATAATGCTAATGGTAATGGTGGAATAAGTACACCATTTACTAAGAATTTTTTTTCTGTCTTCTGAAAGCAAAATATTTGAGTATTTTTTATTTTTCAGTTTCAGTACAGTTTTGGGCATTGCAGCATTGCAAGCAATGTATCAACGAATAGATAGTAGCCAAAGGTTGATTTAAGTTAAGGATTTCTTTCTTTTACCTAAAACCCACGTAACATATATAATCATTGTCATATATAATAACCAATTATGATGTGCGTTTTGCATACGTACCTAACTTCCTACGTACAACATAACAAAATTCTTCCATTCCGAGTGCATATAAGAAAATATTTGATATCATTTTAACTAACCGTGTATATATGAAGTATATGTGAAGTATTGGTTACCTGTTACTACAATGATCCACTGAGCTGCTTGCCGGACTCAGTAGAACCGGACTACACGGTAGATTATTTGTTTCCGTGACAACTTTACATTGTACATGCTAAAGTTCTATGGTCTATACTTTCTTCTTATGTAAAAAGATTATAAAGCAAAAATTCTTACCGTTAGATATAGGAGATAGCATGAGGAAATTTACACATGCCGCTCCAGTTCCATGACCCATCAGTGTCACCGAATTTGGATCCCCATTTAAATCTTCTATGTTATCCTTTATCCATTGTAATGCTGCTAGTTGATCTAGAAGACCGTTGTTACCGTAGACATGTTCAGTGATGCTCGGTTTCATGAAACCTAGAAATGTAATCAAATGTAATTTGCCATTTTAGAACAAATGTATAAATAAACTAGAACAGAGCGGTGTCCATATAAAAAGTTTTAAAATTGTTTGAAACAAGATAACAGCTGAAATATGATAAGCAATAGAACTAATCTGAAAGTCGCAAGATATAAATAGGGTTTATATAATGTTGATCACGAATATTCTAAGTATCATTATTTATTAATATATCTGTATGGTTACAGGTATTACTAGTGGTAGAGCTTTGTGCAAGCTCGTCTGGGTAGGTACCACCCACTCATCAGACATTCTACCGCAAAACAGCATTACTTGGTATTGTTGTGCTTTGGTTTGAAGGGTGAGTGAGCCATAGTAATTACAGGCACAAGGGACATAACATCTTAGTTCTCAAGTTTGTGGCGCGTTGGCGATGTAAGCGATGATTAAAATTTCTTACAATGATAATGTCTATGGGCGTTGGTGACCTCTTACCGTCAGGTAGCCTATATGCTCGTCCGCCTGCCTATATTATAAAAAAAAGATTTTAATATAATACCAATGATACCCTAAGAAATTGATTAGTACTTCGTGAGAGTGGTAATTCTAAAAGCTTATTACAATAAGTTATGATCAAAACTTTATCTGAACAACTTACCTAAGATACCCAACCTAAAGTTAACGGTGATAACCATGACATTGCCATAGGACGACAAAATCCTGCCATCGTATGGGTTGGCTGAGCTCCACTCAAACGAGTCGCCATGTATGAATACCAGCACTGGAAATTTCTTAGATTTATGCTCTGGAACAAAAATATAAATGAAATATAAGAAATAAAAAAGAAAGTGCAATAAATAATTAATATAATTCTACTACTACAACTAAGTTGTAGTTGCAATTTATTCTTTCATGTACATAAAAATGTTTACATAAAGGACTTAAATGAATGATATATGTGTACCAATAAATATTTAATAAATTAATACTAGCAACTGTGCATAAATTAACCACGCTACTAGCAGGCTAACAGCATTACTTCTTTGAATCGCAATTCCGATTCATTACACGAATATACACACAGTAGCAATAAGACGTGTTGTTATATATTTTAGAATTGTATATATATTTACATTTTTTTCACTTGCGAGAATGTTTGTGCGGTTACATAGCGTGTGGTTGTGAATATATTAAGTGACTGGACTATATCAGCGGTAAAAAATAGTGAAATCGATATACTTGATTTAATTTTGGGACTTGTTTAACATTTTTTAGATTCGTAAAATATCACACTACTAAATATGTCTACTGTTGAATATATTGCCATCAAATCAATTTGTACTTATATTTACAACAGGTTTTACAAAGTCAATTCATTCTTCCTTGGGCAAGGGTTACGCTGTACAATAAAATTCCTCAAACACTATTTAGCTTTGCCGATAAATACATTTAAATCACATCCGAAGTAAACTTTTGTTAATAAGGCGTATTATTCAATAAATATATAGACGATAAATAGTGTTAAGTTATTATTCGTTGATTTCCATTGTTAATTATAATAATTTTTTTGTATTTAATTATCAATGTAACTTGATGAATTACTGATTTTTATACCTTCCAAACTGGTGGTACCTTTCTTAGTTTAATCTTTCGCTTAAGCTCGCAAGCGCTTACTTGAATGAAGTATTAAGTATACGTAAAGGTCACAAACACCCTTGAACCTTTACAATTGCGTCGCGAGATAGCAGCACTGAGCGCTTTCTATCGTCTGTATCACGGCGAGTGCTCTGAGGAATTATTCTCTCTAATTCCTGCTTCCCCCTTCCTTCTTAAGTCCACGCGAGCTGGTTCTCGATGTCACCGCCTAACTGTGACATCAATTCCATTGCGCACAAAGAAATTTGGCAACTCCTTTCTTTGTCGCACTACCAAAAAATGGAATTCCTTACCAGCTCACGTGTTCCCCTCCTCTTACAACCCGGGTTCCTTCAAACGAGGCGTGAAGAGGCATCTTGCGGGCCGGCAAGGCGGGGACGGCTAGTACAGAATATTCTTCCCGACTGTACTGGCCGTCGTCGCGTTTGGACTCTACTACCACTTACCATCAGGTGGAGTAGAGTCATTTGCCATCTCGGGGCATATAAAAAAAAAAAATATATTTTGATTAGATTTGATTTATTTGTAAGTCTTATTCAACTTCGGTTCACGTGAATTTCTTATTACTCTGTCGATACCAAACTTTTCCATCAGATCAAGATGGCTTGAACTTTTAAGGTCACATAAGATTAATATAAAGTATTCGTTGGATGTTTATTGTATATTTTATGAGTTACACTTTAATATATTATATCAATATATAGTTTTTTGGTACCGCTTTCAAAGCTACTCCTGAATGGTTCACGTTCAACAGTCATTAAAAATGTTATTATTTAAGTATATTAAAAAAAAATAAGTTGTAAACAACAATATGTAAAAATTGATTAATAACACAAAATAATATTAATATGTCTCGTATTGTTAAGAAGAAAATATTTTGCTGCCATAAAACTTTCGAAATGTAATAAATCTTGTCGAAAACAAAAACAATATTTTGTTGCCTAAGATTAACATAAAACGAGAGAGTAACGCCATCTGTGTTCGATTTGACAACCTAAATATTAAAACTTTTTTTTTAAATTATTAATTTAATTTAAAATTCTTTGTTTTTTTTTTTCAACAAGACAATTAATTGTTTTAAGACTATAATAATTTGATAATTCATTATTTTCTAAATATATTAACGCCACCTAGCATATCTCGGTAGAACTTTCTATAGTGCTCATTTAAAGCTAGAATTTGTTATGTTCTGAGCAATTTTTTGTTTCTTTTATAGATGGCGCTGTAACAAGGTTATATTTATTTTATTATTAGCTTTAATATAAATGGGAGTTAGAAAAATAAGTACGTTATTTTTTACGACTATGATGAATGTCATTTTTTATTATATTAGATAGACAGACTAGAAAGTAGGCCACCTGACGGTAAGTGGTCACCGCCGTCCATCTACATTGTCATTGTAAGGAATATTAATCATACCTCACATCGCCGATGTGCCACCTATTCGTTATAATTTAGTATTAGTATTGCAGTTGCAGCAGCCAGTTACACTGACTCACTCACCCTTCAAACATGCACGAGGGACATAACATCTTAGTTTCCAAGGTTGACGGAGACGCATTGGTGATGTAATGGATAGCTACTATTTCTTACAATGCCAATGTATGTAAATAGGCGGTAGTGACCACTTACCAAAAATTCTATTTACGCCTGCGCATACCTATACTATAAATATATATAAAGTCCTTCCAAAGACCTTAAGCGACTCAATGCTACATATATTTGATCGTTATGAAAATCGTCAAAAGCAACCCAATGAGCCCAAACTCGAGGTTTGTAAAAACGGTTGAAGAGTTCTAATATCCATCTCATGATAAAGAATCATGAGGTCGACAGTCAGAGTAAGAACTCTTCATCATACCCTTGTAACCCAGTTGAAACTATCATGATTTTGTATACACAATGTATGTGCAAAATATCATTAGAATCGAATCAGTCTATAGAAAAAGTTGAAAATCCTTCACAAGTTTAGAAACAAACAAACAAATACATGTACTTTGCGACCTAAATAATACCGTTTAGAAGTATCATCATTTATAAGTATAGACTTGCATTGACATACAATTTCTCGATCTGATATTACGCGTAGAAATAGTATTGCAAAATGGAATTATCGCTATGTCGTTAGTAGTAATAGTAGTTCATGTGTAAAATACATGGAGACCAGCCAAAGATGTCACAACGAATATGTGATACCTTGACCTTACCCGTATTATGAGATTAATGCGTTCTTTCCATTTTAATTGCTTATATTTAATATCTTACAGCGCAATCTTAATCTTTGCACAAAACATATACGCTGATTGTATGTTTATACATCTATAAGATACAAAATGCTCAATTTTTTTTTTTGTAGAATAGGAAGGCGAACGAGCATATGGGCCGGGCCACCTGATAGTAAGTGATCACCAACGCCCATAGACAATGGCATTTTAAGAATTGTTAACTTTCGCTTACATCACCAATGCACTACCAACCTTGGGAACTTAAATGTTATGTCCCTTGTGCCTGTAGTTACATTGGCTAACTCACCCTTTAGACTTAATATTTGACGACTACCCAAACATACGGGCCTGCAAAAAGTCCTACCACCAGATGAAGGTTTGTATGCCAAAAATCATGGTGAAATTTTAAACGGCTGTTTCGATTATACGAAATTACTAACAACAACTAATTATTCCAGCAACCTGAAGAGAATCTACATTAAGATAAATAAAAGTTTTTAAATTAAACATCATCAACGTTTACATACGGTTCATGAAAATTTATTTCGACTCGAACATTCGTTTTATATTTCCCTATATTCAAGAAGTCTTTAAAATTTCCATAATAAAACAATATAAAGTGCACTTTACTTTAAGGCAATAAAGTTTTATTTAGCAATTTAGCCAAATGCGCTAAGAATTTTTACATCACTAAGCTTAAGTGGAAATATCTGCAAATAATGTCAGTAGCTCTTTTTATAAACGTCTGCTCTCGTACTTGACTTGATGCAGTTGGAGCTTACGTTACTTATTTGACAATTTGGTAGTTTTAACTAAAAGACACTCACATGGTTATAGCATGATATGAAATATGAGTCTCCGCGAGTCTATAGCTATCAAGCGATGTAGACGTCGTATATTCGATTTTGAGCTCTCAGGTCGTTTCAAGAACCGTATTTGCACCTTGGAGCGGATATTGAGATAGGTTTAGTCCTGTTTGCATTTCACTTGAACGAATATTTGCTAATTCTTAATTAAGCGAATAATTAACATTTGACAAATCTAGAATTTTCAAAGTACGTCACTTATTATCACCCCAATATTTCGAATCAGAATAGTAAATATTTCAATTAATAATCTTTTGAAAGTATCGTTTAAAAATTCATCAATTATAATGGATAAAAGAATATATACATAAAAATATATATAAAAAAATATTGTAGTTCAAAGCTCTTCTTGGCCAACATAGTTCTACATTTTGTTGTTTCAAACACCTAAGACTTTTAAGAACAAATTCTCGCTGCGTTTGCAAAATCACATTCGCTGACGATCGTTATCAAATGAATTAAAATAAATATTATAAAGGTTATAATTATTCGTTTCGTGCATGTAATTACACTTGCTTACAATTCGCACAAACACAATATTTCAATGTCGCTTGGCTTGAATATATGAGCAGGGCGCATTCCCCTCGCAGTCACATGCCAGGGGTAGGAGCTCAGAAAATTCACTTCATTATAAAATCAAATGAAATTTCATTTGATTTATACTTTTTATATAATTTTGCATGTATTACTAAGAAACTAAGTAATTTTTTATTTTTCAGTAACATAGAAAACAAGAGTGAGAATCTTTAATATCACCCAATAAATATGAAATCATTTATACTACCGCTTTACCTCATGTCATAATTTAGAATCGCCAAGTACAAATTTCCATCGTTCTTTCTGAAATTAAGGATTTTCCTACAAACTTCCATCCGTCTATTTATCACATATGAGTATTCTTTTTTAAATCCTTTCTTAGAGCTAACCTTTCGTGTAAAATAAACTCGTATGTATATTTTCATGATGCTAGTTCCAGTAGTTTGGGCTATGCGTTCATATATCAGTCAGATATTATATAATAGATAATACTCATAAAACTTTACAACCTATTAAGAAGTTATCAATATGTGATATATAAAATATATAATAGCCTTCAACTCACTTCTTTATAATCAATTATAATACTTTCTTATTAAATCAGAAATATTAGTATTATATTTATTTGATATAATATACGGAATCACCTAGAAGATCGTTTGGAGCTCTCAGAGCTTAAAATAGGTCATCGTCTGAAGGACTAGAGGAGTCGTGTTAGGTGTCGTCTTTAAATTGAATCCATGTCCTTGTCGTATTGTTAAAAATTACATTTGATAGTTCATCAATATATTACATATAATATATATTATAGTTCTGCTATGTTATAATTGATTCCGTGCCCTGGTTAACAGTTTAATGGTAGTGATCAGTACATATACTATAAATTATTTTCTTCGGTTAATATTGTCACACTATCACGTCCCGACTTCGTACGGGTGGAATTCCCAATAATATTTTCTTAGCGGAAGCTGTCATTATAAAATAAAGCTATGTTCCGAATTTCTGCTTCCCAGACTCAGTGTATTAATAGTCAACAAACGATTTTATGATATTTTGAAACGGTTAACGATTGGTTAAAACTAAAAGATTCCTATAAATACGAGATATTCGTATGTTTATACGACAAATGCACTGACGTAGTAGTCTAGACGATCGTACACAGAATATTTAATTGTTCCGTGACATGTGCTTTGTGAGTCAGAGTTTTGGTGTTCGAAACATCTCGTGGCGGAAACTAAAATACTCGGGCTAACTTCAGTTTGATCACATTATTTTTTTAGGTTTAAAAACCTTTTATTACGATGAATACTATGAACAAAAAAAATGAATTAATGAATTTAAACGTTGCGTTAAAATGCTTCATTCAAACATCACTAAAGTAAGTTAACAATTTTTTAATTTATTACAATAAGGCCAGCATATATGCTTGATGGTTAATAACCTTGAAATTCTGGTATTAAAAAAAAGTGTTATACTTATTTATTACTCTTCGAGAGACCATTGATCGATCTTAGGTCCGAGTGTTGTCTAAAAGTTGCAGAAACTTCTTCGCTTATTTTTTTTTATAGAATATGTAGGCGGACGAGCATATGGGCCACGTGATGGTAAGTGGTCACCAACGCCACGTGGTAATGTTAATTATCGCTAACACCACCAATGCGCCACCAACCTTGAGAACTAAGATGTTATGTCCTTTATGCCTGTTATTACACTGGCTCACTCGCCCTTCAAACCGGAACAAATATTACCAAGTACTGCTGTTTTGCGGTAGATTATCTGATGAGTGGGTGATACCCAGACGAGCTTGCACAAAGCCCTATCACCAGTATATGTATGAATCCTACCACCAGTAATGTGTACGGAAACAAATGACTTGCAATTAACTTAAATATGTAACAATCAATACTGTTGTCTATCAACAATTCTCTAATACCTTAGACAATAACCACACAAAACATATTGTTTGGACGTAACTTTTAATCGTTAGGAAAATTTCGCTTAATTTCGCATAAACAAAAGCGCTGAACAAAGAAATAGGTGAACAATAGACCGGTACCGGTTTCAAGCATTGTATAGCGTTCAACTGGCTGCCTATTTTAAATTCAACGTGAATGAGTGCACGCTATAAATTTTTCTAACAGCTTTAATATTAAAATGTAAGGGAATAATTTCTTAAAAACATTTATGTGCGATTCAATGTTTCACGCCGTTATCGTGAATTTTTGAATCACGCGTTACGAAAAACAATGGGTTCGTGATTATTTTCTGTTATTTTATTGTCTTTTATTTTTGAAGTAACACAATCTTTTTATTTTACTTAAAGTTGACTGGTAAAGAATGCCTTTTGTTCCAACTACGCAATTATTTTGTTGGTCAATACAGTTTTTAAATTATATGATAACACACATATTTCATAGAATTGAGATTTTTTTTATAGTAAAGGTAGGCGGACGAGCATATGGAACACCTGATGGTATGTGGTCATCAATGCCCATAGACATTGGCATTGTAAGAAATGTTAACGATTGCTTACATCGTCAATGCGCCAACAACCTAGGGGCCAAAAATGTTATGTCCCTTGTGCCTGTTATTATACTGGCTCACTCACCCTTTAAACCGGAACACAACAATACCAAGTACTGCTATTTTGCGGTAGAATATCCGATGAGTGGGTGGTACCTACCCAGACGAGCTTGCACAAAGGTCGCATTTGAGTGCAACGTATCTATATCTAATGTTTCAAAATCGTTTTCGTCAAAGTAATACAAAGTATGTATGTCTGTTACGCTTTCATGACCACTGAACTGAATTTGATGAAATTTTGTATGTATCTTGAACTTCAAGGATGGACATGGGCTACTTTTTTTACCTAATACCTAACACCCTTCCCCTAACACGCGGGCAAAGCCGTGGACGAAAATTAGTCATTTTATAAAAAAATTAACAACTTTTTAGAATGACATCGATCTATTCAAATGTTTCCTAACAAAAAACTGAAGACGCTAAAATCAGTTGAACCCATTTCATATATATTAATAGAATTTCCGTCCACGGAGTGTCCAAATTCTTAAATGTACTAAAAATAAAATTGAGATATTTCGTTTTGAACTACTTTAATTAGCTTTTCGGATACGAAAAATTCTACTTAAAGATTATTTATTTATTTTAAGCTACCGTCGATTGTTATTTAGTCTTACCTTTTAGGTTATTTTAAGGATGATAATTTCATGTAAGAAATATTGAAAAAAAAAAAAAAAAGTTGCGTTTAAGATAAGCTTTGTATTGATTTTATTTTTACGAGATCATACTTTTTTATTTGTTTTTTTCTTGTATTTTTTTTTTTTTTTTGTAAAATATGATATATTATAATCTCAAAGAGATGATCTTTCAAAATGTTATTTAACTTCATCAATCGTTAATGGATCGTTCTCAGAAGTTGGATTGCCTGTTTAGCGTCTCAAATGGGACGAATAACTTTGTTAATTACATCATTTTTGTCAAGTCAAAGTGAAAGCTTGTGAATTGCCTTACTGTTGGTAAAGCCTCTCTCGTCTTAAGGGGAAGGATTGAAATTTCAAACAATTACAGGATTCTGCGTCAGTTTGTTACGACAAATATATTCTGTTAAGAGGGCTTGGTTATCGAAAATTCTATGGGAACTGGTTTGATAATTTCAAATTACAAAACAATTTTTTTTAAATAAAATATTATTATTTTCAACACATCCCAGTGCAATAAACTTTGTTTGTTGTGTTCAGTTAAGTACTGATTTCTACCTTTGTGTCATCATCGATTTGACATTCAATACAGGAACATATAACATTGCTTAACTAAAATCTAGGTAATGGTTGTAATAAAACTCTTGATTACTTCAGAAATTCTTTAACATCATCTTTCAGCTCCTAATTCAAGGTGTATAATATAATCTAGGTCACAAACAGATTTAGCCTGTATTGCAATTGAGTGTTTTAGTAACTATCTGTTTGATGTAAACTAGATTGAAGCTTCTAATAAAACTATTTGTTAAATACAATTTATAAAATTCTTTCTTTCTTATTGTAAGCTTAATAATAAAGCGTTTTTGAATCGTCGCTATTTTAACTCTACTGTATCGGAAAGCAGCCTCAGCGAGAAGAAACCGTAAGAAATTCGCGTAGTTGCTCTTTTTGAAATAAAATATATTTACAATGTGGTAAGTATTAAACTTATAAACCTGCTCCTCAAAAAAGGAGAGAAGGCTTTGTTCACAGACTGTTACTGTGGTATTTACAATTATTGTGCTGTTTTGTAAATTAAATTAATAATGATAAGCTATATTTCATAAGAACAAATCCTTGAATGATTGAAATTTGAGTTACAAATTGCGTGAGCTAGATGTAAGTGGTTATACTAAAACTAAATTGAATTATTTAGTAAGTACTTTTGTTGTGTGTTGTGTTATGTGTCCAACACACTAGTTTCGATATATTTAAATATTTTACAAGACGTCCATCTACCAACACGTTATTTTTTCAGCCAAACAACAATGCATTGTATCGCAGATTACAAAAGGTATATAATATCTCAGATTCCATTAAAAAATAGTAAATTAACAGTCTGTAAATATTTTTCTAATAGACGAAGGCCAGCTCTATTTTTGAGGAGAAATGTTGCAAATTATTTTACTGCATTAGGTTAATGCGGGTTGGTAGATAAGCATGTATCAGGTATTTACCTTTTTTTTAACGCTTGAAAAACGCATTAAGCCGTCTCAACCACGGGAACAGTATGTGAGGCTCGCCGGTGTCCTAGGCGCCGAGTGCGCCCGGTACATCGGAATACCCACTAAATACCAGCGGTACCCTTTCCATCTAAACGAGGAGCGCTACGGGATCACTTGCAACCGTGAAATTAGGTATTTCCCTGACACTACATATGTAACGATATTTTAGCTTACCAACGAGCACAAGATGTATTTCAGTATAGATAAAGCACGACAATTCAGTGGTACTAGCCGGGGTTGGAACCCGTAAAATACAATTTATATATGTTCTAAGCATTACGATCTTTTTGATACATTGCATTTTATTTTCAATGTAGAATTTACAGTATACGCAATGGTTTACATATCCTTATATCTAATTCAAGTGAAGTTACCATCAATTGTCTGGTTTCATTTTGTTAAGAAAAAAGTCTTTGAAATTTAAGCTAGCTTTCACACACTTATTTTATATTTATTGTATCAACTTTTTATCGTACTTTCTGGTAGGGCTTTGTGCAAGCCCAACTGAGTACTTATCACTACTAGTATTCTACCGCCAAACAGATTTCATAACAAATAACTTAGTTCCATAATAGAATGGTTAATATTTTTTACAGTGTCAATGTCTGTAGGGAATGGTAACCACTAGCCGTCTGCCAACTTATTTTTAATAAATAAAAATCTTCTGATCTCATTTCACAATTTAAACCAAATCGCAGTTAAGTCAATCGAAATGATTCATCTAATTGCTGCGCAGGAATTTAAAACTCATTCAAATGTTTTCTCTCATTACTAAAACATAGAATGAAATGTTAGTAAAGCAAGCGAAATTCTGCTAAAAACGTCAATCAATGTCAATACGATTTTGCTTTACTTAAATTCTTGAAATAGTTCTAAGTGAGTAAATGAAACGAAATAAAGCTTTCGCTGACCTTATTCTTGGAATGTGCATACCCGAGCGGTTTTATTACTGTGCCATTTTAAATTCTAAAGAAAAGCATTACACTTTGTATATTTACAATATAAGATTCAATGTTGCATTTCCTAGTTGGACTATGTTGATAAAAAAGGTTTATGCAATATTCAATAAATCAGATTTTTTTTGTAAAATAATGTTACGTGTACTAAAAATTATATACAATTACACGAACATACCATATGTTCGTGTAATGAATATTTCAGCAATTGATTTTATTCAAATAATTGATCGCTGTGTTTAGCTTGTTACAAGATAACTAGATAAGCATACTAAGTTGAAAAGAATCCAAGTCCAAATTCTTAGCATATACTATTACCGGCTGTGGATTCTTGTATATACATAATATGTTGTGTTCCCAAATTTCATTATTGTTATTATTATATTAATATTCTATTCCAAACACAAGAGAAGTAAATAAACAACTTTGCCATTGCATTGACGCGATACTATTGGTCGAAATATTAAATAAACTATGATTTTCATTCTGGATTCGCCGCGAAATATTAATCAACATTCCTGTCATCAGTGGAGACAATGTTTTCTAAAAAAATTGAACTATTATTCAAATTTAAGGGCCAAGGTTCAACTACAAAGACATAAAAAATAAATTTTGAATAATAGACGAATATTTTTAATGTTCGTTCGCTTCAGCGTTTTTATATAATAATAATTGTATATTTTAAAAATAAATTAAAATGTTACTTCTTACCTCTATAAGGCACGTAGATATTTAAGTGCAAGCAGTCTTCCGACTCTTGAGCGAGGAAAGGTCTTAGTCTGTTTAGGTAGTGCTGTCTTCCCAAGGAGGGTGGGTTACCTTTCTTGATAATAGGCAAAGATTGTGGACAAACCGGTGCAAAGCGTGTCGCCATCTTGACACCAGACCAGGGTGGAGCACTGACTGAAAGAAATTACTGTTTTAGCATTTTTTGGGCATTAAACCTGAAAAAAAATGTGACACGGTACGCCTGGCGATGGGCATCATCGAAATTATCAGTTATTAGTATTAATGAATATATAATTAAATAGAACCAATAAATAGAGATTCGTTTATAAAATAAATATATCTCTTATGTTTATAATAATATATAGCAACTAAGTACATAGTATACGCGACACGCCACAAGAGAGAAGAGAGTGGCGGAGAGCAAGCTTGACGATTTAAGAGAGCGTCATGCCGTGTGCCGTCGCGGCTTATCGTGGAGTCGGTCTTACCCCCAAGACGAACCAATAAAAGTTTCACATTAAAAAACTTTCAATCATGAAATTCAAAATATAATAACCATTACGTATGAATATCCTCAACGTAAGAAGAGTTGTAATACAATCCCTGGTCCCATATAGTGACCCCATTCTAAGGCTTTGGCTATACTAAGACTTTTATACCGTACCGTACCGTAACAGCCTGTGATTGTCCCACTACTGGGCTAAAGGCCTCCTCTCCTCTTTTTTGAGGAGAAGGTTTGGAGCTTATTCCACCACGCTGCTCCAATGCGGGTTGGTAGAATTCACATGTGGCAGAATTTCAGTGAAATTAGACACATGCAGGTTTCCTCACGATGTTTTCCTTCACCGTCAAGCACGAGATGAATTATAAACACAAATTAAGCACATGAAAATTCAGTGGTGCTTGCCCGGGCTTGGACCCACGACAATCGGTTAAGATTCACGCGTTCTAACCACTAGGCCATCTCGGCTATTACCTTAACTAGCTTATTTTACGAAACACATAAACGTATTGCTTTTTCTTGAATAATAATATTAATAATTTATCTATTTAAGTAACAAGACTCATATACAACAAATTAAAAAAAAATTCTAATATTAAATAATTACGAAAAATACAATATTTTTTTATCCTATCATTTAGGATTTAAATAGAAACAGTGATAAACATGGTATGAACAAGAGAAGCTTTTGGCACCATGTTTTTGGACTTTGCTATGTCAATACATTCCAATCAGGTACCACCCACTCATCAGATATTCTACCGCAAAACAGCAATACTTGATATTGTTGTGTTCCGGTTTGAAGGGTGAGTGAGCCAGTGTAATTACAGGCACAAGGGACATCAAATCTTAGTTCCCAAGGTTGGTGGCGCATTGGCTATAAGCGAAGGTTGACATTTCTTACAATGCCAATGTCTAAGGGCGTTTGGTGACCACTTACCATCAGGTGGCCCATATGCTCGTCCACCATCCTATTCTATAAAAAAAAAAACATTCTTGAAGCAGGGCGGGCAATAATGGTAATAATAAGACACTTTATTGGAAACCAAGACAGGACAATTATAGTAAAGATAAAATGTTTTTTTTTCTTCTTAGTATTACTATTTTTAATTAATTATTACAGTTTTTTGTAATTTGAGATTTTGATTTGTCTTATATTTATATTTATTTTTTATGCTAACTACGTACTCGAGTTTATTTTTAATTTTGCGATTGTAAATATAACATTTTTTTATTTAAACAAATTAAATACCTTGTAAATAAAATTGTGTTTAATAAAAATAAACACATGTTGCGGTTTCGATTGGTAGATTTAATAAAAAAAACCACCAAAATTAATACAAAATTACAATTATAAAATTAATTAAAGTTCAAATATTCACTAATTGTACGCTTACTAAAATAAATGTAATGTAAATCATCACAACGTTCGTTCGTCACTGCGGCGTAATTGTGTACCGAGTGTATACCGAACTCGAGGCGCTTAGGTTCAATTCGCTTTCCGACCGTTTTTAATAAAATATATTACTGTTTATATAACATTACTATACGTTTTGTCTTTATTTTGTCAACTCTGTAATTTCATGTATTTGTGAGTACAAAACGCAGCCTTATGAATAGTGATCTTTTCCAGGCAAACTTAGGACCAGAGGAAACGGTCTATTGAAGAGATCTCCTATCTCAAGATATTTACATCTAGGTTGATTCTATAAGGAAATTTCGTAGGCAGCTTACTTTTTTATGGTATGGTGGACGAGCATATGGGCCACTTGATGCTAAGTGGTCACAAACGCCCATAGACATTGCCATTGTAAGAAATGTTAACCATCGCTTACATCGCCAATGCGCCAAAAATTTGGGAACTAAGATGTTATGTCCCTTGTGCCTGTAAAATATATCTATATAATTGACTAAATGGCACATAAAAACACTTTAAAAAAACTAGGTCTGTATCCACATTTTAAAACTTCATACTTAAAAGTACATATCATATAATTATACCACTACTGTCATTAAAGAAAATAAATAAAATTGAAACAATAACAAATATGTTGTCAAGGGGCCAAAATAAGTAATTACGTTAATTACATACTATTGAAATACATAAAGGTTCCAATCCCCGGGATTCATTTGCAATTTCCCAATTGAACAAGTTTTCAAGCACCAGACGTCGGACTTCGGAACGCAACGTTCAATGAACCAGTGATCAGCGTTTCGCAGTCATCATTAACGATTCGTTTCATTATAATGAAAATCAGCACTTAACTATCTTACAATATCCGATGTGTGATGTGAAATTGAATACTGTATCTCGTTTGAGGGTAGGGTCTCGTTGTTGTTATTTGTTTTTAAAACAAAATGTTCTTATGTATGTCATACTTATTACAATAAGAATATTTTCTTATGGAAATAAATACATGTTATATGTATATTTAACTAGATATCCATTCCGGATTCATGTGTAAAATTATAATTTAGTAGCCAGGACGGACTTTTTAAAATATCCCGGGGTTGCCGGTAATAGTAATAAGATGTTATATTCAAATATTGTAATAAAAAAATATTGAGAGGAGGTGGGTGGTTGAAAATTAAGGATTACATTTTTTTAACGAGAGAAGTCCAAAAAATACCGGTACTAAGAACCATCCCGGCAACCCTGTATGTTTGTTGATAATTTTTAGTAAATTGTTAAAATAATTTAAATAAAACGAAATACTTCAATTTATTTGGCGGATGCACTCAAACAAACACTGAAACCGCCAAGCCAACTTTTATTTTATAATACTATAATATTATATACTAAAACATTTTCAAAAACACGCTGCATCTTTTAATATAAGTTATGTATATATTATGTACATATAACCCGCATTGGAGGAGCGTGGTGGAATAAACTCCAAACCTTCTCCTCAAAAGGCAGAAGAGGCCTTAGCCCAGCAGTGGGACATTAACAGGCTGTTACTGTGATCAATTTTCAAAAGATATACAAAACTACATTTTAATACTACATGTTAAATGTATAGTTAAAATATGAAAAGTAAAAAAGAATAATTTTAGCAAATAAAACATATTGAATTATAAACGAGTATTCAAAATAGTAATATAAATGAAAATTTCCACAACTAATGAAAGAAAAAATATCATCAGAATTTCAAAAAATAAAATGAAATTTTAGCATAATATTGTGTTGCCGCTAAATATATTGAAACCATTAATATCAGAATTCCCGTTGTCGCTGGAAGACGCAAATAATAAAAATGAAGTAATATTGTTTTTTTTTCAATCTTTATAAATAAATATAACGTAATTTCCCACTGCTGGGGCTACCTCTTTTAAATGTTTTGTTTGGTTAGAACATATTTCACGTTGCTCCATTTATATATTAATGAGTAAATAATCCGATTAAATTTGAACATTTCCTTCCAGTTTCTAACACGCTGATCAAAGTATATTCATTTGAATTGTAATTGGTCGATGACAGCTGATGACGCAATAGGCAACCAATGAGCGTTTAATAATTAATCAAGTTATAAATTTGATTTTGATCAGCGTTTCTATGTATTAAACTACCACTGATTTGAATTTTGCATTATATTGTGCATTTTTAAGGAGCTTTAGGCTGTATAACATTATGCTTCAACACTTTATTTTGTACTTTTTATGTAAGCGGGTGTACATAAGTAATCCCAACGCGAGAGAAACCGAAAGGCACCTAATAGTTATTAAAAAGTAATGATAATTATTATGATGCTGTCGTCCTCGTCGATTTCGGTTCGGTTTTTATTCTCAAGAGTGACTAGCCAACTGCACAGGCAATATTATTATAGTTCATAATTATGCACGAAAATATAAATGCTCCCTCTATTCACTATGTCTCGTTATTCGATAGGACAGCAACACACGACCGGAAAGTGTTCAGACGCAGCACCAACGGCTTTACGTGCTTACTCAATGTAAATAGAAACAATTTCAAATATAGGATAAAACTGATAATTTTTGTCAGCAAGATCCAATATTTTTTCATAATTAAAAGGTATATGATAATTACAATGTAAAAAACAAAGGATGTTACCAAAAACAGTCTCATTGTTTAAGATCTTCCAGGCAAGCTTTTGTCAGACAAATTAGGTTTAGACCATTTCCTACACTAAACCATACATGTTATATTAGATTCGACAAATATGTTTGTGTTAACATGTTATATGATTTAATTTCCTTTAGTAAGGTCTCACCTGGTGGCATAAATCGTAAATGTCCAACTGGAGCCGCGGCATATGGGATACCGAGAAACATTTCCACTGGCTGTAAATCATACTGTTTCCCAGGCTTCACTATCAAACCTCTCAAGGCACCCTGCCTCAAGTGATATTCCCTTGTTAACCGCTTCTCATCCTTCGGGAAGTTTCGGATGTCTTCATAAACCTTAGCTGCACCCTCGTCAGCCATCGGCAGCAAGAGAGAGATAGCAATGTAAATAAACAAATTGTGGCTTATAAACGGAGTGGCGTGCTCAGCGGCCATCTTGTTTATAGCCACCGTTTTGCTCTCATTGCAGCGCGTGCTTAAAATAATTTTAGGTTTATAGTTTGTTTGGTTCTTTGGTTTTATTGCCGTGAGTCACTTTTGAACTCTTGTCTCTAACATTAATCGTCACTGTAATTGCCCAAGTCAAAGTCTGGTATCGGAGTAGTCAATTTGTTTTATGTTTGACTGTTTGCTTCGACTATATCGCCTCCATAGTTCGTAATGTTTTATATATTATATTAAATCTCCAATATAATATATGTCGTTATAATATTCACAATAAATATTATATTCTTAATCAAATATTGTTGTTTAATTGGAAATAATTTAAAGAGTTTTCATCGAGGCATCCCGTTTTCATGTTTCAAATATTTGTTAATCTCTCGCTCCGTAGCGAACTTTATATAAAATTCAATTTCAAAAACAATCGCGTCCACAACACAATCACATATCGTCACGCACTGAAGCAAAACAATAAAAAAAACACGCTCCGATTTCAATTAGATCAACCCTCAAACGTTTTGCCGCTCCAACCAATTTAATCGACGATATTTTTTTTCGATTCTGAAAATTCACATTTCACGATCAATACCGCAGTGCGCTCGCGCACTACTGGATCGGATCCAAACTGTCCCTGCTCGACTCGTATACCGAAATACGACGGAATGCGCTTCAGAGGGGCGAACATTTCTGGGATAAATTTCTAAACTTGAATTCCTGTATCCACATCAGCGTTTAATTGTAAATTACTTCAGTTAGACCCGCTTCGTTCAACTGATGAGCCATTTGGAGGACCATTATCATGTTTACGCAGACGCTTGGTTTGTGCAGTGCCACAAATTAACATGGAGCCATTTTAATGTTACGCTTAATTAATTTATTTCATAGTAGACATTAAGTGATCATATATATAAATAATAAATAACTTTATACTGAAGTATTTGACTACTATATATAAGTATTTTACTGAAGTAAAGATAAGATTTTGTCAACAAGTTTTCGACTTCGCTCATTAAATACATTTTTCTTGAGGCAGAGTAATAATAATAATAAGAAATACTAACTAAAATTATTTATATAATAATATATTTTTAGTTAAATTTTGAATTATTATGTTTAACCTATGTTTTACAATTGACCTTTTTTTTTTTAAAGATTGCATTGCAATGTTTAAAAAGTGTAAAGTTGTAACAAGAAAACTTTTAATGTGATATTTTAAAGTTCACATTTAACTTAAATAAAGTCAAACTTTAAAAACCCAATAATTAATATTATTTCAAATTATTTTAATAAATTGATGAATAAGTACGATAAATCTGATATAAAATGTAATTAATGAATTTGTTGAATTCCACACCATAAAGTAGAAATCTTCAGTATTTATAAATGAAAAAACTGTGTGTTTGTGTGTGTTAATAAATAGTAATTTTATCAAAACATTCAATTTCAACGACACAAGGAATACATCTGTTGATTTCTTAAGATGGATTTTTTATTTATAATCTCGCGCATAGCCGCGAAGTTAACTCGCATCATTACAGCGAAGTATTTTCAGCCCCACTACCACGTGCTGCCGGTAAACATCCGGAGCGCTAGGAAGAGATAATTACTTGGTTTTATTGCAGAATTATATTATACAACTTCATTACTTAATCGTTAATTTTAATACACTTAACTAATTTTATGTGATGAAATAAATTGCGTCCAGAAAACTTTCATCAATTAATCTGTCTGTCCCTGTCTAATCTACAGCATTAAATCATTCTAAAGAATGAGTCAAGAAATGTTCTTATAAGTAAGACATATCCGAGCTCGATTTAATAACTGCTAATGTAAGACCCCACGCTTTGCGGTTAGCAATGCGCAGTGTTGCATATTCACGCACAATCTCGAGCGTTCGCGTGCGAACTTGAGTATTGTATGCGTTTAGTTTGCACCGCATGATATACATATATATATGCGCAAGTATGCGCTGCGTTTTGCCAGATATATGTATTCAGTCCCAAGGAATGAATGTACAGTTAACCACTTCAAATCTTAATCCAATTATCACTTCAGCTATGTAGATTTTTGATATAACTTTTAATCGTGCATAATTATTATATAAAGAACTGATAAGAATTAGTAATTAATTATAATATAATATAACATAGTGAGTCGATTAATTCCATATTATATACGTTGTATAAGTAATTACAGCATCCTGATATTAATTTTCAAATGTCCTAACACAAAGATTGTCTGGAAGAAATCACTAGAAGGCCTTAGGATTGCCTTTTGTGCTGCACACATTTTTTTTAACTATATAATGTAGTACACTGTATAATAAAGAGTCAGTTGTGGTTAATGTCACATATTACTTTCTGACATTTCACGACCGTTTTCCCTGCCTACCTACTAATTGAATTGAAATGAAATTGACGAAAATCCGACATTGGTATGGTGAAGCGTAATATAAAATGCCTTAATCTCGGTGGACCGCAGAATGGTTAAGCGTTGAAGAAGAATTAAATTGTCAAAATTATTATTTTGAATATACAATAACCGACGCCAGACTCGTATCTAAAGTTTCGAAGCTTTCAATTTCTTAGGACCATAAATTGTTCGTACCTCAAATTAATTTCTCGTGACGTTAAAAAGTTTTACGACTCTGGTGTATATTGTACTAGCTAAATGTCGAGGAAAAATTTACTGAACCGTTTTTAACAGACCGTCGTGGTAATAAAGTCTTCGTACTTACTAAAGTATCTACCACTAATACCCGTGGCTTTGCTTGTCTATATATGATTTTGAATATTAAAGTCAAATTCGTAACAATACTTATTATATTTAATTATGTTTTCTTAATTTTGTATTTTATAATACTAATGGCATTCTCTCAATGTAATTTAATCAAAATAAATTAACTGAATTCATTAATATTTGCACGCCATTATAACAAAACATGCTCGGATACATATATTTTTCTTTTAATTGTGATAATTAAATGCGATGTTACCGTGTTCCAATACCATAATAGTCAAAGTAAAATTAAATTCCAGTTCAGGAAAGAAAATACACTGATGAGTGAAGGAAATTAATAACCTTTTCACTTGAATGATCTTTTACATTTTTTTTTATTTGGCAACAGGCAGTTTCAAAGCTTTTAGGAATTCTATTGTAAATTGTATTTTTGTCCCATATTTTAAATATATATGTGTATAGATAAATATAAATATATATTAACAATTATAGTATAAATCACTAACAGTAACAGCCTGTTAATGTCCCACTGCTGGGATAAGGCCTCTACCTTTCGAGGAGAAGGTTTTGGAGCTTATTCCACCACGCTGCTCCAATGTGGTTTGATAAATGAAATTAGACTCATGCAGGTTTCCTCACGATGTTTTTCATCACCGTCAAGCACGAGATGAATTATAATTAACACAAAATTAAAAACGCATAGTATAAATAAAATATATAAATCAAATTAGATGATTACCAAACAAGACATAATATAAATTTAAGTGCAAAAATTATAAAGTTAAGTAAACTTTTGAGATTCAATAGCTAATCTTCTTCTGTACAGAGTACGGTATAATGTACACTCCGATTAACGCCTTCAATATAAGGCTGTGCTCATAAGAGCCTATTTGAATAAAGATTATCTCGTTTTTTATCTATATAACTTCATTCTTTAATCTGTACCTAATAAGGGTAGCTTTGACCTTGCTTTCATTTTTAAAAATGGAACACATTCTTAATAATTACATCGATTCGAGCCAAATAGTCTCAAGATAACCATAATATTCCACCAACGTCACCGAATAGTCATTAATCTTACCTAATTAAATATATATGATATGATATATATGAGCCGAGATGGCCTAGTGGTTAGAACGCGTGAATCTTAACCGATGATCGTGGGTTCAAATCCAGGCAAGCACCACTGAATTTTAATGTGCTTAAATTGTGCTTATAATTCATCTCGTGCTTGACGGTGAAGGAAAACATCGTGAGGAAACCTGCGCGTGTTTAATTTTATTAAAATTCTGCTACATCTGTATTCTACCAACCCGTATTGGAGCAACGTGGTGGAAAAGCTCCAAACCTTCTCTTCAAAAGGGAGACGACGCCTAAGTCCAGCAGTAGGACATTAACAGGCTGTTACTGTATTGTACTTAAAGATATTCCATTAAAACACAACTTCAGTATCATTTCATTATATACGTAGATTACTAAGAACTTGGTTAAACAACACGTCTGTTCTCTGACAAGGCGTTTCTGTCGACCTCTCAAGTTGACATTAGATTAATAAGCGATGTATTTTAACAGAGTTCACTTCCTAGTGTTAGTGGGTTGGTCTATTTAGGTCAGTGGATCCAAATATAGATTTCATCAAATAACTAAATTTAGAAGGTTTCGTCTCTTAAAATATGACTTGGCAATATATTAATAATGAAATTGAAAATAAGTGAATGAGGGTGTGGGCGAATTTTTTTTTAATTTGTTACTTCAATAAACACGTTACGTCACTATACATGTGACGGTACTCAGCTCTCAAGTTTAAAAAATGTATGTGCTATAAACGTAATGGATGAATGGCCTATGTACACGAATATGTAATCAACTCAAAAATATATAACTGCCTCTTATTTATAATCTTTTTGTTTTATAACACCTTGTAAACTCGTATGTATGATCTAATTTGGAATTCGCTTGAGCGGTTTGGAATCCATAATACTCAAAGTATACTATAATAATAATAATAAATTTATTTATTCTCTCCCACAGACAATAATGTTTACGTTATCCACACTATGTCTATCGAAAATGTACAGAATAAATTTATTAGAAGATTAATGCGCAAATTTGGGTCCAATTTTATTAATAAGCTTAATATTTTGACGCTTGAGAAACGCAGGGAATACAAAGATCAGGTTTTTCTTTACAAAATTGAAAAAAAGGTCGCCGATTCAAAGTACTTAGCCAACAATATTTATATCAAGTGTTTACATTCCATTGCCCGTTCAAAACATACCTTTTATGTCCCTATGCATAGAACGAACTGTGCTAAAATCGCTTTTTGGTTTTGATATTCTACCGCAAAACAGCAGTACTTGGTATTATTGTGTTCTGTTTTGAAGAATGAGTGAGCCAGTGTAATTACAAGCACAAGGGACATAACATCTTAGTTCCCAAGGTTGGTAGCGCATTGGTGATGTAAGCGATGGTTAACATTTCTTACAATGCTTATGTCTATTGGGCGTTGGTGACTACATACCATCAGGTGGCCTATATCCTCGTCCGCCTTCCTATTCTATAAAAAAGAGCATGTGACAATTATAATAAACTTTACAGTAATATCTTGAACGTTAAATTAGATATCTTTAACGTGAATTTTTTAAGTTCTTAGAAGCCTTAAGAAACTGTATTTGTCATCAATATTCTTATCGTTTTTTTTTGTTTTGCTTTTTAAATTACTTGTTAATACTTTACTTTATATACTTTAATTACTTGTTAAGCAACTTGTTCTTGTTAGGTTCACTCCATGTTTTAATGCAGAAGTGGAAACTTTGTCGGCTTATGTGAGACTTATTTTGTTATCAAATGTTTATGCATTATATTATGCTGTATGTTTCACAAAATTAATAAACATATAAATTTTTAACACTTAAGTCTTCAATTATAAAGAATTGATTGTTTGTGTAAGATCGGTATATAAAGCAAACAAATAAAATGTAATATAAGAAGACGAGTTGTAATAGTAAATAGATTTTTTTAAATTAGTACCATAATACACAAAACTATAAGATAACGCAAAGTTCCCACGAATTGCATATTACGTATTTTCAACTAATATTTTCTGGCTTAATTTCCATATATAATATTTCATAGTTATAGTTTTGACTGTTAAAAATACTCACGAAACATTTACGAAGGAAATTTTAATCATGACATGGCAATATTATTATTGGCGCCCCAAGAAAATTATAAATGAATACTTTACGCAAACTAAATAGCAATTCGGTCAGTTTAATGTATAAAATGCCTAATTACTTGTAACCATTGAAATCACAGTCCAACTACCGGTTCCGTCATCAGATGGATAGGTTCTTTGGTATCAGAATATAAATTGTATATATAAGTATGTGTAGTATATTCTTTATTTCGTTTCAAATCTAAAATTACTTATTATAAATATTTACTTAAACTTTTTTTATTAACTCGTATATAAAATAATTATCTACAATAACAAGCTAAAATAAGGCATGAAAAAATTAATAATTAACTTTGTATTACATTTTGTTGTTTGATATAATATTGAAAGAAATTCTATAATTGGAATAATCACTCGATTTAATTAAATAAACAATAATAAACTCCTGACCGATGGCGGCCGTCAAAAGAGGCTAGGCAACTGCGCAGGACATGTTATAGTGCATAAGTGTGTGCGCAAACACACAGTCACACTCATCAATGTAAATAGCCATATTAACTAAATATGCAATCAATTTGAAATCATAGACTGATGTTTCATTTTAATTTATATATATATCACTATCAAAAATATACAGAAGAATGAACATTATTCATACTCGTATAGTAGTACTAAAGTAACAGCCTGTAAATGTTCCATAGCTGGGCTAAGGCCTCCTCTCTTTTATTTAAGGAGAAGGTTTGGAGCTTATTCCACAACGCTGCACCAATGCGGGTTGGTGGAATAAAAATGTGGCAGAATTTTAATGAAATTAGACACAGGTTTCCTCACGACGTTTTCCTTCACCGTCAAGCACGAGATGAATTATAAACACAATTTAAGCACTTGAAAATTCAGTGGTGCTTTCTCGGGTTTGTACCCGCGATCATCGGTTAAGATTCACGCGTTCTAAGAACTATTTAACTTAACATAAATTGGATCTTTTGTTAAATTTGATAATTTAACAAAATCGTGCAGTACCCTCGTTCATTTGGACATTGCACAGTATATGCCTGACATGTTGTAAATCTTTATTTTAGGATCAAAAGTTCTAATACAGATACCCCATCGCATAGTGTCTAAGGTGTCCATATCGTTTTAAGAAGAACAACACGTATTATTATGTAATATGTATTATTCCATCTGTCTTATTCACTATTAATCTTTATATTTTACTGTCACCGTCGAAGACGTTATATACCTTCTGCCTGTAATTATATTAGTCAACACAATATCATCAGTCAAATAGAAGGAAGTATTTGTTGTTAAAGTTATTTTATTTATTTCTTATTACGTTGTGTTTATTGTTCTTATATTGATTTGTAAATAAAAGGCTAATTTTCAAAAATGTTTTAAATACAAACTTATTGTACGTTAACTAGTCTTGCATGTTGTGACCTTTAAGTGGAATTATGTATAACATAGTAACTTAAGATTTTCAATAACATAAATATATATAGTTTTGTTGTTGGTTATGAATAAATAAACAAATCATTAAAACCAATACTATATAAAATATTGCTAAGCGATACCGCTGGTAAATGCCAACATAATATGTCAATCATTGGTTTTATTCCAATTAATTATTTCCATTTTCAACCATCTGTTGCAAACCTAAGCATATGAATCACTAACACATTCAAACAATTTCACCACATAGACATAAGTCAACTAAATAAATGTGGAATCTCAAAAGGAAGCGCAAGTAGAACGACGATGTCCTAAAATAAACCGTCATAGTGACGAGCAAAAAGGTTAGCCGCAGCTGCTGTGTTCCAGAGATATCGATTGCAAAAAGCACAGACAAACAGACGCTATAGAGCTGTGTGCTCAGTGAGCTTCGGGTTACGGATTTGTTTTCAACAAATACAACAGACATTGAAGACGACTTCGAAATAAAAAAAAGTGATAAATATTTTTTTTATAACACGTCGAAAGGTCGCGTTCATATGTACAATTCAAAATTATTAATTTGTATAAAATATATTATTATTGTCATAAAAAAATAAAGATAAGAATAGCCTGTAAACATCCTTAAGCCTTATTGTGTAGATTGACATGTAGCAGATTTTTATTTAACAACGAGTACCAAGTGAATTATATACACAAATTAAGCACTCCAATTGAGTGGTACTTACTTCGACTTGATCCTGTTATCATCGGTTAAGATTGACGTTTACGAACTACTGGTCCATCTCGGTTCCTAAAACTGAACACAAGATAATATCTTATTAAATGATGATTGCTTAGTGATAAAACAAAATTTTTACATGTATATATAGATAATTTAGTCAAAGAATATTGACTCTTACATAAATTACAATAGCATACAAAATCATTTATGTTGATGATTCGAGTTAAGTCATAATTAATAAAAGAAAAATTAATCAGACGTTGTTCATTAGTAATCTTGGCAACATTACCCTAACGATCCCTTAGCTATTAAATATTTGCTTTAGGTCGCAACAGATGCGTAGTGGGTGTTCTTATTGCGAGGATTACTGAGAACTCGATCTTTGTAGACGTTAAATGTATTATGATAATCGGATACGATATGATGACTGAGATTCGTTTCCTCGAATCGTTACATCTTTCAAGTTTGAAGATTTCATTTTTCTAACTATAAAAATCGCCTTTTTTATACAGCTTTAATGTGAGCTATGCTATTTTAATATAGTATTGATTAATTAGTTTAAAACATTCGACATAAGTAACAAAAGTTATAGTATATAAAAGAAATAAGTTTAAATGTATTATAATTATAGGATATCACATGACAAAATAATAGTTTTTAATATCTATAGCCAAAGGAAAAATCTTAATTCCTAAGCTAAGTTTAAATAAAAAATAAAAGAATGACGAATTGTAAATACATTTGTTTATAATAGATAGTAATTTGAATATAATTGTTATAAAAGTAAGTCTCATGCGTAAAAATACATACACCAGTCAGAAAAAAATATAGCAATAAAATATTAATATGTAAATATATAATTTTTCTATACTTATTACTTATATTATTTATATATAGATATTTGTAGTGGACGGAGCAATGTCCGCTTCACAAAGACAGACAGCCGTGGTCAGGACAACTGGTTAAGAGAGTGCCGGACTAACCTAACCGAGTCTAGAAGCAACGATTTCTGCATCTTAGCTGTGAGCGAACAGCCATGAAACCACAGTCACCTCAAATGTTGAGCGAAACTCACTCGGATTAATTTATTATTATCGCATTTAGTTGAAAATTTGCGGTAAAATTTAGCTACTTAATATTTTTAACTAGTTATTTTATACGTTGTCGAGTGACTATCACCCATGGACATTCACTAGGTGCGGGTAATACATAGATATATTATTAGGACTGTTACTTTAAGTGTTTTTAAATGCCTAACAGCTGGGCAAAAAGGTTAAAAACCCTCTCTTAAATGTTTTGAAGGTGTGTAAAAGATTTTCATCTTACAAATACATGTTTCTTAAATATATGATTTCAGTGGTGTTTGGCTGAACTTACAGCCGCAAACTTCGATTGAGATTCACGTGTTTTAGCCACTTAGCCACTTGACTATCTTGACTCTCTTTATATTATATCCTCACAAAGCGTGCGTACAAACGAGAATGACTAATAAACACGAAGTATAGAACAAAACGGGCTATCAAAGAATAAATATAAACCAAATGTAGTTAATCCTCGAAAAAACATAAGCAGATAGTGTTATCTGTGACTCAGTAGCATTCTAATGAGATCATGGAAAGAAACTCGGAGAATAGAACCGTAAATCTTGACGTGACATCATCTTGACATGTTGAATTTATATCGGGAGGTGCGGTTAAGGACCTTTATATTAGAACGTTTGCAAAATGTGATAAATTTGTTAAGATGAATTTGAAAAAATATCAAACAGTGTTATTGTGAGCTTTCATGTGTTTGAAATCAAATAATTTTTGAAGTTAGGTATAAAAATCTTCCCTGACATTATATACATCATCCAAGAGAATGAATATCGCCACTCTCTTTAACAATACAATGCAAGTATACGATGTTTAGCAGCACCTAAAAATGACGATTGCTCTCATTCACACACTCGACTCACTCGACTACGGAATGATTCAAAGCCGAAGAAACATTTGGTATTCAAATGGCATTTCGTAAAAATGATAAAGGATACCCCCAACGAGGTAGTAAGAAGATATTAAGACGCCATTAACGATCGTACGACGATAAAGCAAGAACCGAATTTCAAATGTCCCATTATAGTTAAAGTTATTTTTTATCCGAAAATTTATTTAAATTAATTGCTTTTTTATTGCTGCGACGAAATCGCTATTATGTCTGTTTGTCACCGAACATTATCTTGTTGCAAATCTTTTATTTATTTCGTGCCGTTTATTTTCACTTGTATAAATGAGATGTTTCTGCTATCCGGAAATTTTCTTCGGTCGTTAAATTCTGTAATAGTCTGTTACGATGACAGCAAGGAAATGGTACTCTTTGCAAAAATATATCATTATAATGTGCTTCACTGTTATTACGTCACGAGTGTCTAATTAAAATAACTTTAATTTATTTATACCTAATCAAAATATATTAAAACGTAATTATTAAATGAGCCGTAAGTGTTTATAATATTGGTATTTATTTATTGAGATAGTTACACCATGAATTTATCACTGAGCACTTAAAATTAACAACTTAAGCAGATACTCTTAAGAAGAGATACGATTTTAAAGGCGTAAACAACATTCAAGTATTATTAAATATTCCGGTTTCCATGAGGTTATTTATCAAGAAATGTTTATTATTTTGCAGGATGGAAGACTTCACGGTAGCAGGCGCAAGCAATCCCGTGGCGCTCTTCGTTAAGACGGAAAGGGTATTTATTGGGTATTCCGATGTTGAGGCGCACTCGGCACCTCAGACACCGAGTCTGTCAACTGTTCCCGTGAGGAAAACGCGTTATGTGTTTTTCGAGCCAAAAAAATATGGATGACTATGAAATGCTACAAGCCAAACTACGAGTTGTCACCAGCGCATGCTATATTGGCGCTTTATGAAGTATGTGAGTGCGCTGTCGATTCCAAATTATCACTCCTAGAACTATTGTAAGCTCACAACGATACTGACATTTGGAAATGATGAAGAATCACTAAGATAAAAAACTGTTGTAAATTTTTGATTTCATGGCACCTCGAATATGTATGTTTCCAAACTATTTATATAGAACAGACCAACGCCTATTTGTATACGTAAGGTATAATTTCATCAATAACAAAAAATCTAGCCTCTTAGTTTTTGTCATTTATATATATACGAAAACAAGCAGGAACACACAATACGGTTATGCCTCAAATGTATTAAAATAAGATGAATTATTTTAATTGAAGTTGAGTTTATTTATAATTATAATAACGAGCTCAAACGCTAAAAATAAATGACCGCTTTGCTTGCTTAATTAACTATTACGAAAAATTCTCTACAATTTTTTCTCGGTTAAATGAGTTGGAAAGGCGATGGCCCATTTCAAATTTATCGACACCAGTTAAAGAGTCATTCAATTCAATTGGATGTTTTTAAAGGTTGTTATTAGTATGAATAAATTCAAAATCAAAAATTAATTTATTCATACGTTATTTGGGAATTCGTAATCGTTGATTTGTATTCAAATTATAATATAATTGCATTTATTTAACTTAAATATGTATGTAATTGTTAAAAAAGGTAGTGAGTTTCTTGCAAGTCTTTCTTGATTTTGACACGTTTTGATACAAAATTTATGAAAAAAATTAGTAAATCTTGTATAATTCATTATTTTCAATTACGAGTTTTCTAAAATTCTAAACATGGTGCAAACAACATAGTACAGTAACAGTCTGTGAATGATCCACTGCTGGGCTAAGTCTTCCTCTCCCTTTCTCGAGGAGAAGGTTTTTGGAGCTTATTCCATCACGCTGCTCCAATGCGGGTTGGTGGAATACACATGTGGCAGAATTTTAGTAAAATTAAACACATGCAAGTTTCCTCAAGATGTTTTCCTTCACCGGCAAGTACGAGATGAATTATAATTAAAAATTTAGCACATGAAAATTCAGCGGTGCTTGCCCGGGCTTGAATCCACGATCATCGGTTAAGATTCACGCGTTCTTACCACTGGGCCATCTCGGCTTCGGCAAATTACATAAACAGTAGAAACCGTGTCTGTATAACTAAATTTATCAAACGAGCGGTCGATAAAAGAATAGTAACAGAATACGGAAATTGTATTAAATTTTTATTTTGTTAATCTGTCTGACTTTAAATGCTAATATTATTATATTTATTTTGAAACTACGAAACTGATTCTAGCGGCTTGAGTGGAAACCGTGTATAAATTTATCTGAAAACGAGCGTGGATGATAAAAAAAGAGTAACAAGTTAGTTTGTTTTAAAACTTAATTAGTGACAAATTATTGTTTCTGATTTTTTTTTTTTAATAAAATATTTCTTGTTTCTGTTTTTATTTTAATTTGTACATTAATTTGTTACCTCTTTTCGTAATTGTGGTTTGCAATGGTGTGTTCTACTGTAATTGGTTGAACATAAGTAGTCTTAAATAAATGTAAAGCATAGTATGTTATGTACAACTGTTGGAGATCCAAATAAATGTTTAACAGAACACGAATGAGTATTTTATCACCGATTTGTATTAAATATTTTAACCAAAAAATCAAATATCAAAATAAAATATCGATTGCTAGTACTTACTACAATTATTAGCATATATAGATAAGAGAAAGAGAAAATAAAATAACCCAAATACTTCAAAAGGGTAAGTAGATAGGATATTGTCTTTTATTATCTAAACGCAAACGTCCAAGAGACTTGATTTGAGCTGATTACGTTAAGCCATAAAACAGGATTAAAATCACTGATTTGTCCCAGGACAAGGTCTGAGTTTATCTGATTTCCAGATTTTTACGCGTGCCGCACGCAAAATGGCTTCAGTCCCATTAGGGGTAAACAGTTCGCGTATAAAATTAAATAGCTACCAGACATAAAGGATGAATTAAATGACTTAAATCATAGAAGTAAGCGGGTTTTTAATGCAGTAAAGAATTATATTAATTCTATCTTCTATGCACATATTAATTGTGATGACGCTAGATTGTGAAAATGTAAATAAAAATGTCAGTAAGACATGGTTTTTAAGCTGTTAGATTTGTTAAATTGGTAAAAGTAAATGTTAATAAGTCTACTTGATGTGCTGCAGTATATTATATTTATGATGACGACCGATTTTATCTACTGCATCCAATCTCAAGACAGATTAGTCATGTTATGGTATACAAGTGTGTATGCAAACACAGATGCACTTTCTATTCTCTCACTTTCATAATACGATGGGACGATAATCCGAAACGACTGAAAAGACAGACAATTCAGGTGCAGGACTAATGGCTTTTTATGCTTTTAGAGGCATGGGACATTTACGGACTTTTTACCAGAATTTTTCTTTTAATTTGCTTAAAATATTTAACAAAATAATCGTTGTTGAATATTCTTCTAGAACATTCACGAGAATGGAAGAATTCTCGCTTAAATATTGTGACATGAACCACCCAATTGCAATGTCGAATCTTCATTAAGAGAAGTTGTTTACTGAGGATGGTGGATACGAAGCTGTGACGAGCGAACTGAGATTTAAATTCGATGCCCAGTTAATTTTTGTTAAACGTTATACAAAACGCTTTTAATTTGAGCCGATAATAGCAGCAGCAATGAGAATTAATGTTTTCGTAAATGAAGTTGTATGATCAAATTTAAATATACTTACTCAAATTTGCTTTTATAAGTGCTTTAATACTTGATACTGAAGACAAAGTTTTAAATGCTTTAGAAATAGTAAACCCATTAACGGGTGAAATTATGTAAATGAATATTAAAATCTCTAGATTTGTGATCGAAATTTGTTGTAGAAGAACATGTCTTTGGACAAAGATGTAGTCGATCTGAGATTTGTTTTGTATAATAATTCAATTCATGAGTGTGTTACGTCACACCGCTTCAGCCAATGACAGCGTGCTATGACACCATTCGCAACTACCGGAAGCCTCCGGCAGGGGGAATAAAGCATATATTGCCCTGCCAGCTCATTTGGAGCCAGTATTCTACTACTACCCGCATCGTAAGCCGAACCTCTGTCCGGTTGTGAACAAAGTGTGATAGATATTAAGTGCAATAAGTGTGATCAGTATGATTGATAATAGAGAATAAGTGAAATAAGCTTAATTCATAATAAATAATAAGTCTGATTATACCGTACTCCCTTTTCATTTATACCCACTGTTTCAAGTGTCAATAACTTTAACGATAAAATAAACTATTTTTGTACTTTAACAATCTTGTTACGTTTCTTTGAATTGTATATTGTAATAATTACTAAGAAAGCATTTACAATATAATTGCAAGACATCAAGGAACGCTTGAGTAAACAATGATTAACAGATGTCCGTTGCTTAGTAACGATGTGATAGTTCGATGTAATTATTGAGACGCAAATTGAAGTTTGATCTCTTGATTGATACATAACAAAGATCAATTTAAATAAGGGATTGTAGATTTTTTTTTCAGCTGTTTGTTTAACGTTTAATTTTCAAAAATCCAGGACCTAGAAAATATATTTTATTATTAATTCTTAAAATAACTCTATATTCTTAAAATAATAAAGTAATAAATTGAAATAAGAGTGCCATTAAATATATTTAAATGTCAGAGACATTGTTGGGATTAGCGTAAATAAGTTATAAATTATTTCAAAGAACAAGAATAATAAGGATTGCAAAAATCAGTCTTTTTAATAAATTTTACATTTTATTACAAGCGTAAATTTTTACACGTCAGCGTGTTTAATAAAGGAGAACTCCCCTGAACGGAAACTTTGAAGAACCTAAACTTATAATAGCATAGTAAGCCAATTAACGAACAAACTTTTACATCCGAAATCTATTACGATAAAACAAAAGCGGAAAATCAAAGCAATAAAGAACTCTATGGATAAATTAAGTCAGCTGACAGATAAGCAAACACTCAGACGGAACTTGTTTCAAACCCTTATCGGGCAGTTTGGAGCGTTATCGGCCAATTCTCTCTAACAAATCCCTTTCCTAAGTTCGCAAGAAACAAAGTTAGTGAGAATTGCTTCGAGAGTTCCATAATCGAGAAGTTCACGAATTAAGACTGATTTTATTGCAGCAGTTTTAGATAGTAATAAATCAAATGTAAAGTCAGGTATCGAATAACAATCATTATTTTACTGTAGACTGAAATAACAACGCAATATTTTATTTTTTAAAAGCTTTTATTTGAATTGTTTTTTAATTTATATAAAATCTTGCAACCAGAATTAAAATAACTTCCTCTTAGTTAAAATTGTTAATATTAGATAACCTGATGAAAGAACTCCTTAACGACCAACAACATAGACAAGGGGGAAATTTGTATATAAAACTTTTTTTTTACAATTAATTTAATTTCTTTTTTGTAATAGTTACTTGAAACTATTATAAATTTATTTCGTTATATATAACAAATAGTATTTGTTCATTTATCTACAAAATCCTTGTTACGTATAGCCAATTACGTCTCGTGATTGAATATCACTCCCGTTGAGGTAAATTAATTACTGAAGCTTTGTTCTGGTCATTTTATCAGTTACGTTTATTTTGCTATTAATTTATTGCATAGTTTTAATATTCATTAACACATATTAATTATGGTTTTCACTTGTATTGGAAATATCAATTTGTTAACTGGAGTTAAACATGTTGAATATTCTTCAATCCAGCAATCGACCAATCAGAGTGGTTATTTATGCACGTGTTTATGAAAAAGCCTAAACGATCTATTTTGACTTCGATATCGTAACCATAAATCTTATATAAACATAGTCATTTTGTAATGATTTGTTATATAAAAATTAAGTACATTTTTGGCTGTTATTGTAAATGAACCAAGCATTATTTGATCAATTAAAATATTTTTATCCAAAATAATATTTCTACAATTTCGTTTGATTTTATTTTGTCAAACGTTTGGAGATCCTTTGAATGGAATTGAAACAATATCCAATATATCTGGGCTATAATAAGAACCTCTGTATGATCTGTCATTGACATAAAGGCTGTGTTGACGAGGGTCCAAATTAGAGGTACCATTCTATATTAGTAAGGAATAAACGGGTTGGCTGTCGGTGAAACTGACAGGTCAACATTGTTTAAAAATTTTCAAAATAATTTTTGAAAAAAAATTACGATTGGTGTAATTGTTATATATTATATAAAAATTTACTTACCTTACGCGAGCTTACCGCGGGCTCAAACGTGTGCTTGATTTGTGTGTATAATTTATCTCGTGCTAAGCGGTGAAGCTAACATGCATTTTTTAGATGAAAATCTCAATCACATGTGTATCCATTAAGCCGTATTCGAGTAGCGTGATGAACTGAAGATCTCAACCTTCTCTTTAAAAGGAGAAGAAGCCTATGTCTAGCAGTGGGACATTAATTGGATGTTGAGTCTTTCCTTCTGTTAAAGAAAAGGATAGAGTTTGACTAACCATGCTGATTCATTGCAAGGTCCATGATAGGTATCTAAATGTTTTGTTAAAATATATATACATGCGATAGTATAATTTATTCAGCAGATATATTTAAAGACATAATATATGCACGTAGTAGCACATTAAACCTTCAATAATGATCAATATTTTTGTAAGGAAATCGAACTCTAACTCGACTCAATGACTGTAAAATTAACCAGAATAACTTGGCGGTATTGGTATGGTATTTTCTTTTTTTTATATATATCTTTCGGGAAGGCAAATGACTCTACTCTACCTAATGGTAAGTGGTAGTAGAGTCCAAACGCGACGACGGCCAGTACAATCGGGAAGAATACACTAGCTGGTACCTACTTACTGGCGCGCAAGATGCCTCTTCATTCAAGATGATTCTTCTTCTTATTTCTCTTTATAATTATGCAAGGACTATTTACCTTAGCTACATGAGATCTATCTGTTATAATATCTATTTCGGTTATCGTTTTAAAAGACGTTTAATCAGTACAAGAGATGATAACGTTCAGAATACCAGCTATAAGTGTTGAATCAAAAGCCGACTAGAGTGAAATCCTCTAGTGACATATTTGCTAGCAGACGTTTTACCTAAACACGACTAAGCCGGGATTACTCGGAGACAGGGTAAGCCGTATTGACGTAACTTTGCCGTAACCTATGTAACTTTTTATGGTAAAAGCAAAGTATTTAGCTTTTATGAATTGCTTGCATTATAATAGCAGGAAAAATAAGAATTTGTCTTTTGTCTTGAAGGAAAGCTATAATAGAATAGTCTAACTGAGCTCAGAAACAGAAGAATGAAAAAGCATGATATAAAAATCCGATCTAATTGAGATATGGAAAGGACAGTGATAAGACATTAATGACGATTGATGTGAAATACACCTTTGATGTTTTAATCCCCAGATCTATCAATTAGAACAATCATAGCTCCTTAAAATAAGCTCCTTAAATCATATTATAGCTTGTCAATTATGTAGCCGATGGCGGGGTGTCGTTCGACGTTAGATGGAGTATTTACTGTTAGAAGTAACGGTTCAATAGAATAGACCACATTCCCAATGTTTCCAAATCCATCTTACATATATTAGATAACCAGAAGTGCAAGTGGCCATCCATAATGACATAATAACATATTACCGCTTATTACATTATTATGGGGACAGTAGTTTTCAGGAAACATATAATTTGATTTTAATTACATACTGTACACGTAATAATCAATTAAAATATTTAGATATTGCAATACATACATACCATGTAATAATAAAACTATTATTAAAAATTTCAGATATGTAAATTTTTATTTCTACTTTACGAAGATACTCGAAAACATATTAACTGATAGTAAGAAAAATTGAACTGGACGAGTTGTTTTATTTTTAGAATCTGATAAAAGTTTTATCTCAAAGGAACTCTTCGATCAAGAATAAAGAACGGACGAAGGACAACACTGACAAGGGAACTTAATTAATTATTACAAGTGTTCTTTTTAACCCTCTTCACTTTTATTTGTTTAATTGAATCTTTTGTAATGGAAGAAGAATCGTTTTGATATTTTGGAAATGAGCCACTGACGTCTCGAATGATTACTTAACAATAAATGTCGAAAATATTCTAAACTTGTTACAATATATCCATAAAATTATAATGAATCTGACAATGAAAACTGAAAACTTTAGAATTCAGTTTTATATATTTTGAAACCAATATCAACTGCTTCGTTTATCTATTCGTTAGATAATAAAGCTTCAAGTACGGAGTCAAACAAATAAAATCTTAGAAATAGACCCCAATTAGCACTGTTATACTCCTTTAACAACTATACATCTTAAAACATGCTTAGCATTAGTCTTGCGCCTGATCTATTAGTTGGATCTCATCAGATATTCAGAGTTAAGGAATGTGGTAAGCTATATACTAGCCAATTTTCCTAAAATAAAAATGTAGTTCACAATTCTATGCAAAACAATTTTACCTTGAGCTTAATTATATTTTTAAATGCTTGGGTTATAACTTATTCCACATCTATTACATCGTTTTAAGTCAGACTGATTTCTCAAGTTTTTTTCCGAGGATTAGGATAATTAAAATACTCACAGAAATCCGGTGGCTTGGTGTTAAGACGTAAAGTGCGTTTTTTCCTCTTGGCTCTGATGTATTTCCGGAATTTGTAAAAAAAGTTTTCGGAAAAGGAAATGGCTTTTAGAATTTTTTTTGAATGCTTTCAAAACATATTATTATTTTCCTAGTTCAGTTAATGTTTTTTTACAGTCTTAGAAAAGTAATGGGCTCAAATATAATGGACTAGATTTAAACATTCGTTATTGTGATTATTTTTATGTCTGTGTATAAGCGAATGAATTACTGTATAATCATTATAAAATATATATGTATATGTATATATGTTTAGAGAGCATAAAATTTATCTATCATTGCGATATTAAGGATTTTGTCCAAAACTTCAATTAGGAATATTAATTGAATTTTAAATATAATTAACTAACACCTATACCTACCTAATAAATAACACCTGGCTAATTCAAATATGATTTGAAAGTATATCAAAAGCTCAATTGGAACTCGTAAATCTTATGCCTCAAACTTTCCAAAAACTACTATTATAATTTGTATGTGTTGTATAGTTTTTCAATATCGACTTAGTGTCTGTTTAAGCGACTGTCGAGTCGAGATGGCCCAGTGGTAAGAACGCGTGAATCTTAACCGATGAACGTGCGTTCAAACCCGGGCAAGCACCTCTGAATTTACATGTGCTTAATTTCTGTTTATAATTTATCTCGTGCTTTTCGGTGAAGGAAAACATCGTAAGGAAACCTGCATGTGTCTAATTTCATCGAAATTCTGCCACATGTGTATTCCACCAACCCACACTGGAGCAGCGTGGTGGAATAAGCTCCAAACCTTCTCCTCAAAAAGGGAGAGGAGGCCTTGGCCCAGCAGTGGGACATTTACAGGCTGTTACTGTTACTGTTACTGTATAGTTTTGTAATTATTAACAAACGATTATAAAGTAAATATTAGTTTGATAATTACAAAGGTAAATATAGGTACCAACACGAGAGCCTAGGTGGGGCTCTCGTGTTGGTGGAGCCTAGGTGGGGCATTGGCTAGAATATTATATTTTTTTATTTTATAAAATAGGTTAGATAAGTAGTCACCAACGCCCATAGACATTGGTATTGTAAGAAATGTGAACCATTACTTACATCGCCAATGCACTACCGACCTTGGGGACTAAGATGTTATGTCCCTTGTGCCTGTAATAACACTGGCTCACTCACCTTTCAAACCGGAACACAACAATATCAAGTACTGCTGTTTTGCGGTAGAATATCTGATGAGTGGGTGGCACCTACCCAAATGAGCTTGCACAAAACCCTACCACCAGAACGACTCTTAATCGAGAATTGCGAGTTCGTGTTCAAACTCGCAATAATGTATAAAGGTAGGATATTTGTATTTAAATTTATCTCGTGCTCAGCGGTACAGGAAAACATTGTCAGAAGCATATATCGAATGGAATTCTGTCATATGCGTTCATTCACAGGTATAGAAAAAGATCAAAATTTGTCCTCGAGATAACCCTTAGCCCAGCAAGGGGCTTACTTTAAACAAAGATAATACAATAGTTTCACATAAATACATCGAGTGTAACCGAGATGGCCTAGGGGTTAGAACGCGTGAATCTTAAACGATGATCGTGGGTTAAAACCCGGACAATAACCACTGAATTTTCATCTGCTTAATTTATGCTTATAATAATTCATCTCGTGCTTGACGGTGAATAAAAACATCGTGAGGAAACCTGCATGTGTCTAATTTCATTGAAATTGCGCCACATGTGTATTCTACCAACTCGAATTGTAGCAGCATGGTGGAATAAGCTCTAAACCTTCTCCTTGAAAGGGAGAGGAGGCCTTCGCCCAGCCGTGGGACATTAACATCGAGTTTAAATTGAATAGCAATACATAAAATAAATACCACGAGTTGAAAGCGTAAATGTCTAAACAATATTTTCAACTCGAACTTTTCTAGATTGTCTCAATTTACTTTCAAGTGTCAGGAGTTACACAACTTTACGTAACAAGGGAAGCGTTCATGGAGTGACATCGCAGACTTCCAGTAAATAGGCTCGAGATAAGACTGCAGAGGAAATGTATTTTAAAGAGATTAAATATTGTCATAACTGTAACTGTGATATTTTTAATGAATTAAATAATCTCAGTATTATTATTTATTACAAACACACACACACACACACGCACACACCCACACAATCTATAGTTATTGAGTATCTAAGATGTAATATTTAGTTACCTTTTGATTATATTACTATTGCTTAATCACGTAAACTTATATGTAAATCTTTTATTTCAACTAAATAGTTCAACAATTATAAGGAGGGCGCTGTCACCTAGAATACAGGTTTTTGCCCAGTTTAGGGAGCGATGTTTGTAATAATACATAATGTTCTATGTGTTATAATTTAATTTTTGGTTAGTAAACATTTGGCGTGGTTGGTAGATACTTGCCTTTCACGCCGAAGGTTGTAAGTTCGATTCCCACCCAGGACAGACATTCGTGTGCATGAACATGTCTGTTTGTCCTGAGTCTGGGTGTAATTATCTATATAAGTATATATTTACAAAAGGAAAGTAGTATATGTAGTATATCAGTTGTCTGGTTTCCATAGCACAAGCTTTGTACAAGCTTAATTTGGGATCAGATGGCCGTGTGTGAAAATGTCCCAGGATATTATTATAAATATTAGTTATTTATTTATATTTTAAACGATTTATTATATACACGACTTAAAAGTATTCTATTGTGTAAGAATATTATTTGGAAAAAAATGAACAAAATTATAACATTTATACACACTCAAAACTCGCATTCTTATTTGGAAAATCATCACCGAAAATACTCCTCCCAATTACACTTTCATAAAAAAAAAACAGATACACTTTGCATAAGAAGACGAAACAAACATGAGTTGCCCAACAATAGAAATAATATAATGTTCGAAGGAGTACAATAAGTTACCAGGTTCAATTGTATAAATTGAAATATTTCTTATATTTAAGATTTGCCTTATCAAATATGTATAAAATAGCTGTAAGTTGAGGTATTCTCACCTCTATGCGTTGTGTTGTTAGTTTTTTAAAGTATATACTATTTTTTCTCTTCCTACCTTCATTTATTTTAGTTTTCTATTTATTTTACTGTATCCGATGCACTTTTGCAAACTATATTTATGTATGTAATTGTGATTTCTTATTATAGGTGATTTTTTGTATTCTTTATGAGAAATAAATGTCTTTAAACTGAAAACTGCCTTGACCATTAAGATTATAATTTTAATTACTTTTTAGTTATAAATTAAAGAGCAGCTCAAATATAAGCTCGCTCAACACTCGAGAATAAACAAAATCGTTTAAATAAATGCTTCTAAAACAAGTTTTGTAGGTCTTTGCATAATATGGCATAAATTAATTATTACCTGCCCGCTTGCATAATTTCTCTTGTCGTGTTTATTTAGGACTTTACGCTGGTTCAAAATTAAAAAAGGGATACTTGATGCAAAATCTCTTCTGTCATTAATTCAAAGTTCCAAAAGGGTTATTATATACAGATTTTAATTATTGTGTCCTTAATATTCTAACGCAGCTGTTTTTCATCACTTAAACTAATATGATGACGTCCCCCTAACCGGCCACGTCAAAGATTCTCGATGGAGCTATAAAAATACCTAACCACCTTCAGAGGAATTTTTGCTCTAGTATGCACAAATACAGGTACTCTCTAATTCTGTAGTGTCTCGTAATCGAATGGGATGACCATCTGACAGGGAAATTATTCAAGGCGCAGGAACAACTTCGTGTCGCAGCTTTTACGTGCTTTCCGAAGCATAGGACTGTTAACATTACCAAATTCCAAACTTATGTTTTTTCTTTATTGAATTAGTAGGTGGACGATATGGACCACCTGATGGTAAGTGGTCACCAATGCCCATAGACATTGGCATTGTAAGAAATGTTGACCATCGCTTACATCGCCAATGCATCAACCACCTTGGGAACTACGATGTTATGTCCCATGTGCTGTAATTACACTGGCTCATTCACCCTTCAAACCGGAAGAACAATACCAAGTACAGTAGTACAGTAGGTGAAACATTTTTATTTCATTGACTCAACCCGAGACTTGTGAATTCGGTTGCCTTGAGGCACTCATATACATTTGCTTCTTCCATAATCAACCATATTATGTTTGTGTGTATGTATGCTGTTCTCAAATTTAATTATCGTGCATTAGTTTCATAAAATGTCAAAATATTCAATCTCGTCTGCTTTTTTGGTTTTTATTTGCTTCCTTACTTGTGCAATTGTGCATAAGTCATTTAAGTAGAGTATAACCGTAAAGTGGGTTTGAACATTTCACTAGTGAGATATGAAGTCAGTTCTATATATTATATCGTATTTTAGTCATCGAAATTTAACCTATTAGTTATCTTTTATATTCCTGACAAATATTATATTTCAATTCTTTTTAAACTATCATTCACGTTGAACTAAAATCCAATCCCAAGTTATCATACGAGTACTGATCTTTTTAATATCTACGCTTCATTAAGTCAGCTATTGACAAGGATATGAAAACATGCAGGTGTGTTCACATTTTTTTCATTCAATTTGCACCACTTAGGTGAAGTGAAAACTCTAATGAAGATACTTGGAACATTCATAAGTACTTGCTTGCATTCAAACATGAGACTCTTGGTTAAGTTATTTAGGATCTAGATTTTCTATTCAGAAATAAAACATAGTATTATGTCATTTATTTGGAAAAAATCAAATCAAAGTATTCTATATTCAACTAAGCTTTTATAGCAAGTTTGAAACGTCACATTACATAATAAATTTAAACGTGAAGCTAAAACGTAAATCAGAAGAAGAACCAGCAAGAAACTCAGTAGTTTTTTACCCACCAATCATACTACATAGATAAGTTAACAAAATAACATTATAATCGTTATTTATCGTGTAAGAAAACAATAATAATAATACCTAGTATTCTAAAATGTATAATGAAGTAGGAAGTGTGTACACTCCCGTGCTTCGGAAAGGACGTAAAGCCATTGGTCCTGCGCCTGAACTCTTTTCGGTCGTGTCGGATTGCCGTCCCATCGGGTTATGAGAGTTATGGAATAGAGAGTGCACCTGTGTTTGCGAACACACATGTGCGCTATTATATGTCCTATGTAGACAGCTAATTCACCAAAATCGATCTGGAGGCCACTATTATTGTTATTAAAATATATAATAATATATATAAAGCCATTTATCCCATAATAAGCCTTATTCGTGTTTTTAACAGATTTAAATTTTTTGATAGGCAATGTTATAATGGACTACTTTTCTGCAAGCGTAAATTCGGACTTTACAGTCTAATCTGCATTGTTTTAGATACGTAAGGTGCAACACATACTTTTCGATTAGTTAACGGTCTCATAAACTAGATAGATGTGGTTAAATTCTACGAATTACAAAACAATTTAAATGGCGTGATTACTAATGCCATTATAATGAAGATCATATGGTAATTATTTATATTATTGTAATTATTACGACGGCTTAAAAAAACAAATACCGCTGATAAAATGTTATTTATCCAGTCCATTGAACATGCAAATATTGATTGTTAGAGAAAATTAGCGCGCTAATCAATGCGTCAAACCACATTAGAATTGCTCCAAACATGCCCTAATAAATGTTTATTCAATGGCCGCGTACAGCGTTATTGTCGATGCGAACATATGTCATAGGTTAATAATTAATGTACCAGAAATGTTTAATTTGAAAAGGATTTTCAAATGGAACTGGTGTTTATTAAATTAATGTTGGTGACTGCGTTTTATTTATACTTCAAATATGTTGCTTTGACTACAAATTTGGAAGTATTTTTTTATTTGATGTTTCAAAATGCTGAAAATTATATTCTGACTTTATGCATGCATATTTTTTTAACGAAGACTGAAGATAGATGAGATATAGAAACAAAGTACTTACTGAAGGTCCCAAAGATAATTTCTTGACACGGAAACTAAATGTTTTATTATCCCAAACAGGGATGTTGACCCTCGCGATCTGCAACCATACAAGCTAGAAAATAAGGCAGTTTTAATATAACTAATATAATTTTGTTATTATTATAGTTACTGTAAAAATATATAAAATATTAATTGTTATCATAGCGGTATAAAGTCCTCGCATCAAACTTTGTACTAGTTAGTACGAAAAAAAATTATAAATGTACGATTAAGTGTCGTAATTTTTCACAAGTATATTATGTATTTTTACACGCTATTTCTATGCCACATAGTGAAACGTAGCGCATGTATGCTACTACATAACACGTGTATTCTACACTTATTTACTTAAATATTAGTTAGTCCCTTTCACAACAATTATGACTGCTTAGGTAAAATTAAATTTTCTGTACTAATATACATTCTCTAAGTTCATTTGTCAGTGGTAACAACGCATTAAGGTAGTTTTATAAATCACAAGCATCAGCGATCTTTCTTTTTTTTTACGGAAACTAATTTTTTTATTTTACTAAAACGCTTACACGCATTTTCACCACATGATTTGGGAGAAGATAGGGGTGGTACTTGGAACTCAGCCACAGAGCCGCAATATCCTCAGTCAGCACGGGAACGCTTGCGTATAGTACCGTAACCCCTCGATGATTGGTAAGCCTTTGGTCTTCCAACCAAGAGATACAGATTTCCCAGAATACAGAGAACCCTCTTCGTCCCGAATACGCTAACAGCGTGAGGAAAAATGTCTTTTTGTGACACGACAGCGGAATATCATGTATAAAAACTGTTCATACAAATATTATATAATGCAAAACTGTGCCTATTTGTTACTTCATCATGACGGTTATAATGAAATTTGGTACTGAGTTTGCCTGGGTTCTGAATAAGAACATAGGTATTATAAGATAAGACCCATAATAAGTGATACGTCAAAATATAATCAAATTATTACATTTTTTTTTATTTATTTAAATTTGGAACGTTTCAGTTATCTATAACACTCTATTAGTTTTATTAAACGCCATGAAATACTTTATGTAATAATGTCAAGCGAAATTAAGATCACATAATTACACAGGTACAAGGGACATAAAATCTTAGTTCCCAAGGTTGGTTGTGCATTGGCGATGTAAGCGATGGTTGACATTTCTTACAATGCCAATGTCTAAGGACATTGGTGACCACTTACCATCAGGTGGCCCGCATGCTCGTTCGCCTTTCTTTTCTATAAAAAAATGTATTTTTTTCATTTAAATTCTGAACTTTCTAGTTATCTATAGCACTATAGTTTTATTAAACGCCATTAAATACTTCATGAAATAATGTCAAGCGAAATTAAGATCATTTAACAATTAAAACGGTGGCGATATTACAAAAAAAAAAACCTATCGCTTCGTCTTATAATTTGCATCATATTTTAAAAACACTGTAGTTACAAGTTCGTACGGACAAATTGCTGGCACAATTTATTACAACCTTCGTTTTAAAATTATACATCGAGTTTCGATTTTAACTATAAATAATTGTTTCTATAATTAACTTCAATAAAGGTAATGTTATGGTTTCATTTATATTTATACGAAGGTCCATATCTATACTAATATTATAAATGCTAAAGTAAGAATTGACTGGCGGCAGAATATGTGACGAGGGTGGAACTACACAGACGCCTTTCATAAAGCCCTACCACCAATTATATTATTCTAATGACAGTTAGTAGTAGTTTCTAACGAATTTGCAAAACATTAGCACATAAAAACAGCAAACCGTTTAATTTTTTGTATCGTTTTTGAAATATCTTAATGACCCATAACCAAAACCAAATCACCGTGATTAATTGGTGTTATTTAAGTTGGTTTACTCGAAGGAAGAAAATGGAATTAAAAGTAAATGTTTAAATGCCGTCACCGGTATATAAGGTATCGCACAAACGATACTTAAGACAAATACGTCTGATGTGGTTACGATTCCGCCCGCGTAGATATTGGAAGATATAATTATTGAAAGAATAGGTCAACACTTTTTTAAACAATATTTTTATCGACATTAATTCCTTTACTTTACTTAGTAGGACTTGATACGTACGGAAGAACCGGAATCTTTAGCCCAATTGCAAGTGTCTTATGTTCATCAGTGGATTGCGATTGATTGATGATTAGGATGAAATTCTTACGTCGGCATTTACACTTTTTTTTTAATTTGATGCATGCGATTGTTATAAGACATCTTTTTATTTATTCATTTATTAAATCACCAACAAAGTTCACATAGATACATCATAGCACACAGTTGATAGAATAAAAAAAGAAGTGGACAATTATTATTACAGGTGATAATTAATTCACAAACAGCACAAAAAAAAAAGAAAACAAACAATAAACAAATATAAAAAACAAATAAATAATCACAGAACATTTTAAGATAGATCAGTTTTCGACTGACAATGCGCCACAATTACGTGATCTAATATTTATATACGTTATGCCTGTAACTACACCGAGTCACTCACTAGACCGAATTACAACAATAAATACATTGTACAGCAATTATATAGTATACTATTGGTCGGGTATAACCTAATAATAAATTTTAATGAATAAATCAGCGGACTCCTATTATTTTTATCATAATTATCGGGTCTTTTCAATTGCAATATTTTTTTCTCTATAATATAATTTACCTATTATATATGTACGCTTAAATAAATAAGTTATGTTAAATTTTCAATCTGCATATGATTTATTATGTCTATCGCAGGTACGTCAGTATACGAAATCATTTTGGATATTGAATGTGAAAAAATTGTAATTAATTTCAGTGTAATAAATAATTATCTATTTGATATATTAAGATATATTTTGTTTACTATTTATCTTGTAATACGCAAAGGCATATTAAGTCAGTTTTTATTAATCTTTATTTTCATTTTTATATATGTTTAGTTTAAATTAGCTAAGAAAATTGAGACTGCTTAAATGTGCGTGGGTTTCATAAGTAAGGCAAAAAGCTTAATTTTAATACGATACCACTGACTTAAAAATTCAAAGTATAATTTAATTCATACCCTTTTGATTCTACAAATACCTAATCAATTATTTTTAAATCGCCTGTTATTACTTTTAAAAAACTGACTGATATCTAAGATTGAATATAATATATTGACTTTCTTGTGTAATAGTCCTTTTTAGAGTTATAAGGCAAGGCGATCTTAATAGCGTTTACTTTAAACACCAACCGTAATTAATTCAAGATAAAATCTCAGCCGTGCTGCAGTTTGTTGTATAGATATAAATTCGAGAAATAAGCAATTCTCTTATAATTTGCAGTGTACAAATAACTTTTCACTTTTTTACTTCATAGCTTGGTATATTAAATAAAATTTATTGTTTATGATGGTTATAAAACAGGAAATAATCTCATAGTTTGGCAAAGTTTGAGTTGTTCGATAAGAGCTATGAGTTTAGAGAAAATGGTTTCGGAACACTTTGTTGGACTAGTTGCTTGTAAGGTTGTAAGGTTGCTGATTCCAAGATTGCAATTAGGGTTAGGTTACAGTTGGTGGCTTTAAATCACTTGATATGTAAAGCCGTTGGTCCTGTGTGTGTTTGTGTTGTGTGTGTGGTGCCTGTTTTCTCTTTGAACTTATCGCATTGCTATCCTTAAATCCTTATTTTGACATATATGACTTTCTTATTTTGATACATTTTATGTTTACATGCTTAAAAAATCTTTGTCAGCTTTTTTCCTTGAGACAAGCTTTTTAAGAATAATTTTAATTTATTTAATTTTTGTAAAAGAAACGATTTTGTTCTTAGAAAAAGGCCAACAAAAACATTTCTTTTATAAGTATGTTAATAGCACTCGAGTAAAAAAACAATCAATTAATTAGTCATTTAAATTTTTTGCATATGTCAAAACGGATTAAATAAGTGTAATATAATAATAATACTGTATCTCAAAAATATTAATTTAAGTAAATTTTATAGGGATTTTGGATGAAATTGAGTTCACTTAATAAATTTATTAAACTAGATCAAATTAATTAATTTAGACCTGCTGGTTAGAACGCGTGAATGTTAACCGAAGATCGTAGGTTCAATCTCGAGCAAGCGCCACTAAATTTTCATATGCTTAATTTGTATTTATAATTTATCTTGTGTTTCACGGTGAAGGAAATCATCGTGAGGAAAGCTGCACGTGTCTAATTTTACTGAAATTTTGCCACATGTGTATTCCACCAACCCGCATTGGAGCAGCGTGGTGGAATAAACTCCAAGCCTTCTCCACGAAAAAGGAGAAGAGGCCTTAGCCCAGCAGTGGGACATGCTGTTACTTTAATAATAAATAGATATTGCATTATGTAATATACCTGCAAAATGCTTACCTATGAGGGTGCACGGCTTCATAATAAATTGCCATCTACTTTATAACATGTAAGCTCATTTAATTTATTTAAGGCGAAACTATCGAAACGTATGTATTTACTTTTAAAGTGGGTACTCAAAACTACCCACTTTAAAAGTAAATCTGATAAATAGGAAAATAACTTGTACTTGTATAGCTTAAGGTCACTAAGCTTTACTTTAATTGATTGTTTCCATGTAAGTGACGTTGTGTCTTTTATGGAAAATAAAGATCTTTTAACACACATAACCTACTCAATACATACAATGAACAAGTTATAAAATACATAGAACTGGCTATTGAAATTAAAAAGCAATGGTTAATAAGCAGAGTTAAAATGTTACCAATCATCCAGTTCGGTTATCCCAAAAACACTCCAGGCCGATCTCAATATACTGCATATCAAAGTCCACTTTCACACTCTTACACAAAGCAGTCACACTAAACACCATTCGTCTCACGCGAAAATTCCTCACATCGACATTATCATTTAAAAATTTACAAAGCTATCAAGTTTGGTTATGGCGCTCTAGTTATGTTACTCCTTTAAAAAGGGAGACAAAAACGTAGGTATGCAAATAAAATGTATATATGTATCTTTGTGTCTGTATTGTTTACATTTATATATATGTATGTACAATGCACTCGCCCGTTACGGTCCTGCCAGGATCTTAATGCAGGGTTGTCTGGAAGAGATCACTACTTGAGTGATAAGACCGCCCTTGCACGCACTCTCTCTTGAACTTTTGTTTTTCTTTTTTTTACTTGTGTTTGTCTTTTCTTTTTCGTTGTGAGTGTGTAATAAAATTATTTAATAATAATAATAAAATAATAAAATATATGTCAAAAACAATAATTGAATGAAATTTAATTGATACTGGATGGAATTCAATTGAAATTAATTAAATTAAATTAAATCTAACTAAAACTAAATGAAATCACTTTAAATGAAAGGAGATTAAATTGATAAATTGAGAATAATAATAATAATATAAAAATAAATAAATAACTCCTAACTTTTTCAATGATTTAAAAATATATTGATTGAATTCATCTCAATCTGAGTAAACATTCTTTTGCCGATAAGTGTTTGTTACCTGCTCAGACGTAATTTACATACTAGAACCATCTCACCCTGATAAAACTTTACTTTACTAAAATCAAGCTCATATCTGTTGATGTCAGCGTTTATCGGAACCGTGATGTAGCTGAGCTCTCTAAAATATTTCTCTGGGGACACCGGGGTCGATGTCACATCTTCAACTAAATTGCTTGGTGTAAGTGAACAGAAGCTTTTAAGAGTATCAAGATTTATATTGGATATTTAATTTTAGATACTATTTGCTGGTACAATAGTGTAAAAGCTGGTAAAAAAGCTGGGCCTAGTTGCGTATAACGTTAGCGTTGTAAGAAATATTAGCTATTCCTTACATCGCCAATGCACCACCAACCTTGGGAACTAAGATGTTATGTCCCTTGCGCCTGTAGTTACACTGGCCCACTCACCCTTCAAACCACAACAGTACTAAGCTGCTTGGTAATGGAATATATGATGAGTGGGTGGTACCCACCACCAAGAACTATAACACGAAAATCCTAACCGATAATTACGGCTTCGAAATCATGGGAGCCCCATTTATGCGCTTAATTTTTATTTACAATAAAACAAATGCGGAATGCTCTTTCTTCTGTAAAGGAAACCGTCGTGTGGATGTAGCTGCCTATTGGATGTAGTTTTGCCAAATGTGTATGTACCAACTCGCATTAGAGTTGCTACTCTCAATACAGTTACAGTTAAGTGCGAGAGTACGAAGTTAACAGGCTGTTATTTTACTTTACATTAATAATAGTAGACAATTTTAAAACTGTAACAACGATTATAACTAGAATTTAGCGTCATTTCAAAATCGTCTATTGTTTCTAGTAGGTTTGTTAATTCTTTTGTCACTAGATGGCGCTAGTTGTATTTTGAATCGCGCTAACGAAGTGTCATTGTAAATTATTTAAGTATCATTGAAACAAAAATGTTTATAGTTTTGAATAATAGTGCTTCAATACCTGCTGCTTGTTTGATTACTTTTAAGGAAATTAATCTCTTCTAGTTACGATTTCTAACTGCTACTTCCACCTGGTGGGATAGTTTGTTGACGTCGAGTTTAGAGGTGTACTCGCCTACTTGTATTTGTTCCTTTTTTTATAGAATAGGAAGGCAGACGAGCATATGGGCCACCTGATGGTAAGTGGTTATCAAACGCCCTTAGACATTGGCATTGTAAGTAGTGTCAACCATCGCTTACATATCCAATGCGCCACCAACCCTGGGAACTAAGATTTTATGTCCCTTGTGCCTGTAATTACACTGGCTCACTCACCCTTCAAACCGGAACACAACAATAACAAGTACTGCTATTTTGCGGTAGAATATCTGATGAGTGGGTGGTACCTACCCAGACGTGCTTGCACAGAGCTCCACCACCAGTAACAAGTTACATTGCTTATGTTACTATAATAAGCCGTACGCGGACTTTGGAGCTGTAATTCTTATCGAGGGTCTCCACCACAAATCTCCACTAAAAATATAAACATTATGTTTGATCATTTTTTTTATAGCTTAGGTTGGCGGACGAGCTTAGTGGCCACCTGATGTTAACCATCGCTTACATAATGAATCGACCTAAGGATAACCTCTATATATAATTTTTATTATAGATGTTTTAGCTACGAGCAATATCTAGATTTACGAATAATTAATTATTTATGAAAATGCCTAGAGCCGCAACCGTTTTAATTCCAATGCATAAATCTATTTTCAATAACATTTACAGCACACTAACTACAATTGAATAATTTTGAACGTTGTCTGGGATCCTGTTGTAAATGTCAATGCCCTGAAAGCTATTTACCGAAGTTATTTAGTTTTGGAAAATCCACGAAAGTTGAAGCTTGTTCTTATGAATATTGTATTAGTAAATGCTTGAATATCAAATATAAGAGAATATTCTAGAAATTTGAATCACGAGATGTATTTTCAGAATAATTTTCAGTGCGGTGGGTGTTACTGGTGGTAGGGCTATGTGCACTGGTGCCTATGGCAAGCTTGTCTGTGTAAGTACCACCCACTCATCAGATATTCTACAGAAAAACAGCAGTACTTGGTATTGCTATGTTTCGGTTTGAAGGGTGAGGGAACCATTGTAATTACAGGCACAAGGGACATAACATCTTAGTTCCCAAGGTTGGTGGCACATTGGCGATGTAAGCGATGATTAACATTTCTTTCAATGCCAATGTCTATGGGCGGTGGAAACCACTTACCACCAGGTGGACCATTTATTCTTCCACCTACCTATTTTATATAAATAAAATTGTTAAGTTCGCTTTTTGTTACACGGACAACGTGTACGCAATTTAATAATGATCGGTTGAATAATTAAGACGTGAAAATTTAACAAGCAATCAGACCAACAAATTATATCGTTATTTTTATAAACACAAATTAATCATGGACGTTAGAGCAGACGAGTCCTAGAGTGGAGACCGCGGATCGGCAAACGCAGCGTAGGGCGCCCTCCAGTCAGGTGGACCGATGACCTTAAGAAGGTGACGGGCACCAACTGGATGCGGAAGGCGGAGGACAGGGAGCTTTGGCGCACCTTGGGAGATGCCTATGTTCAGCAGTGGACAATGATTGGCTGTTGATGATGATGTCTGAGTTTGAACCCGTGATCATCGGTTAAGATTCACACATTCTTATCACTGGGCCATCTCGTCTCACTTATAACAGTATAAGTTTAACAGGATAAATGGTTTCGCACCAAACAACAAATACTTAAACAAAGTCGAGAAGGCCCAGTGGTAATAACGCGTGAATCTTAACCCATGAACGTGGGTTCAAACCCGGGCAAGCACCTCTGAATTTTGATGTGCTTAATTTCTGTTTATAATTCATCTCGTGCTTTTCGGTGAAGGAAAACATCGTGAGGAAACCTGCATGTGTCTAATTTTATCAAAATTCTGCCACATGTGTATTCCACCAACCCACATTGGAGCAGCGTGGTGGAATAAGCTCCAAACCTTCTCGTCAAAAAGGGAGAGGAGGCCTTAGCCCAGCAGTGGGACATTTACAGGCTGTTACTACTGACAAGTACTTATAAATACATTACATATTTTACTCGTTAATGGCTCTAGGAATGAATCGGTAGTTAACTTTTAATTGAAATTTGTAAAATGATAATATTATAAAAGGTCTTGTATTAAATATGTAATGATAATTTATATGTATGTGATATAAATATGATATGGTGAATATTTAGGTTAAAAAGGAAATAAAAAATATCCAGTAAACCAAGCTCGTGCTTAAATTAATATTTTTGTCTTTTTCTGATCATTTAATCATGACGTTGCATTTTTTATATAATAGTTGGCGTACGAGAAAATGCACATGGGCTTTGTAAGAAAAAGCTAGTGTAACAGGCACGAACATGTCATAGCTCCCAAGGTCGGTTACGCATTGGTGATGTAAGGAATGCTTATATTTTTTAGGGAGCAATGTCTATGGTCAGCGGTGACCACTTACCAACCGGGCAATTGCCCGCCTGACGACAGACATTATAAAAATGTATAATAAATAATAATAATATTTCATTTTTAGTATTACCGATGCATATAAGACCAGATATAAAAATCTCATGTCACCGGATACACTTAGAGGTATTTCCTCTGAGACTTTCCGTTCGATATGACATGATGCATTTGTGTTGCCCTGATTCTTGCATTGGTTTGATAGATATATTTTACAAGGTTGGATATGTTTTTTATACTTTTTGTCGTATATAACTGATCCTGGTAGAATCCGCTTATTTTTATGTGCCTCTAAGATAATACAATTAAATACAATAATCATTAATGACATGTATATCCGGTAGAATTAAGCAAAATCATCCACCTCAAACTGTATGGAACTATATTGGTATGCTATTGATCATAATCTGGACTGTTATGTCAAGACATAGTCAAAGATGGAGTGAGGAAACCTGTTTAATGCTGATTCATCATGGCAGGTTGTTTGGGTTATAAGTGCTTGGAAATACAGATACCAGTACTAAATACCACAATTAGCTGTATTTATTATCAAGCTATACAAAGCGATTGATGCTTTTTGGAATGAGCTTATGGAGCACATTCTCCAAAGTAAATGTAGAACGTAGATTAAGACCCAACTATGCGTCTATGCACTAAGCTTTGTTGTTATTTGTTGTCTATTAATCTCACAGCTATTCATAGCATCGAGTCAATAACAGTAAGCCGATTGGCGGTACAGTTTCATAGTTGGCTGCAATATTCCATATTTGATCTCACTTGAACTTAGATATCAATAACACATATATTTAAACATTTCGGCTCATCCATACTTACAGTTAAAATACAGTTGAAAAATTATTAAGGAAAATTGGTGTAAGAATGTAAAAATCTTGTATGCATTGCACATACCCCAACGGGATAATGACGTTTGCGAATGATAATAATTTTTAATAATCGTACCATACTCATCACGGTTGGAAACATTATAGAACTAATTTGAAATGTTCAGAAACCTAAGTTCTCTCACGTGTTAAAACTTTCGGACTACGAGATAATTTATAAGTACTATCTGTGCTAACCTCCGTACCATTTAATAGTCCTAACTGATATCATAACGTAGTCTTTTATGAAGTAAGAAACTTGAAACATATTCTGGGACGAGCGGCTATCAGTACTCCTACTATTTGTATCCCTCGAACACGAATCACTTTCAACTCATTAGCTGTTAGCTTAGTGTTTTCAAATGAAAAAAATTGCTTTATAAATTAAGTGATTTATGTCATGTTATGATATGATTTCAATGGATATGTAATTAAAGTTTCAGTAAAACTGTTTTTTTTTTTACACTTAATAGGCCAGCGTTTGACCGTTGACTTGCCTGGTGTTAAGCATCGACCCGGTCTAGGATGTAGCACGCTTGCCTAGAAGAAACCTGTTTTTGATTTGAAGACACCAACGTTGTACCTATCAGGAAAATAAAAATAAAATTATTTCGTGCTTTTAATTTACTTTAATTAACTTGATATTCCATTAAATATCTGTAATGCTTATGAGAATACTTTAAAATACTTGAACATAAAATTCAATGACTTTATATTTATCAGAAAGCTTAAGAACATTTTCTGTGACATTTTAATATAAGTATCATGAAGAACACATTTTATAAATAAACAAAAAAAAAAAGAAATATCAAATATCGCCTGCAATCAAACACTCCCTTCTATCTTCTGTAATATTTATATTTATACAATGAACATTTAATTTAAAATTCTAGTTCCATTAGTACGATCTGTAAAACCTAAAGTTCACTGTTGTGAAAGCCTTCTCGGCTAAACTTCTTATCTAGTTTAGTGAGCGCGTGAGCTGAATTTTGCCCCTCTCACACTTGCCAGGTGCACTTATTGGAGTTCCGTATATGGTTACTGAAAATGTACTTCGTGGGAAACGCTTTGGTTAGATTTTGTGAATAGCTTAGAAACTTTACTTAGTATAATAGATACTACTTATCTTTACATCTTACTTACTGACTTTGCATGTGTGTTGTTCAGTAAAACTTGTTTTCGAGATTAAAATCTCAAGGTCGTTTGAGTGTACCATTTTCATATGTAACGTTTTATTGATGCGTTTTAAATGCAAAAATGTTTTACTTTTCTATTCCTAACTGAGTAATAAGGTATATTTGTGTTTTGTGTATACCTATTAGCACCAAGTATACCCAGTCACCACCATCCATAAACCTTGGCATTGTAAGAAATATTAACCATTCCTTATAATAAACACAATAACGACAGCAGTTAAAAGAAAGAACCGATTTCGGCCACAGCGGCCAATTTCAAGATGGATTAGCCAACTACGCAGGAGATGCATAAGTGTGTACGCAAACACAGGTGCTGACACGACGAACAGTTCAGGCGTAGGACCAACAGCCTTATGTGCTTTCCGAGGCACGGGAGTGTACACACTTCCAACTTTTAGACTGAGGGCTGCTACTGAGAATTTTCTGACAGAAATATCAATAACTTTTTATTGGTCCAACCTGGGAATTGAACCCAAAACCTCCGGCTCACTCACCCTTCAAACCGGAACACAACAATACCAAGTACTGTTTTTTTGCGGTAGAATATCTGATGAGTGGGTGGTACCTACCCAGACGAACTTGTACAAAGTTCTACCACCATTAAATCTGTCGGATATTAACGACCGTCAACCGATATTTTACTTTGAAAGTTTAGGGAACATTCTAAAAACTATAATTATTATTATATGTATCATTAAGAGCAGCAATAAAGGCTTTATTTATTAATTTATAATAAACACAAACCCTACATTGGGAATTTAGATGTTATGTCCCTTTTGCCTGTAGTTACGATGTCTTACTCACCCTTCAAACCGGAATAGATTCAACAGACGTTAAATGATTACCTTTCGTATATAGTCACGATCACTCATAGAAGTATAAGCCACTTCAAAAATCGTTAATGCATCTCTAACCACTTGATAAAAGATGTTATGACATTAGTCCTTGTAATTATTCTGGCTCACCCATTACATTTTAGGTATTGCTGTTTACCGGTACTGTTCAATGATGAATAAATTTTATCTACCCTGAATGACTATCACAGTTAAACCAATACATATATAATTTAGCCGAGATGTGATTTTTAATCGAAAATTTCGGATACAAGCTCGCGGCCTTACAAGTGGGATGTATGCTGTTAACTTTTTCATTTAAACGAACGATTATCATTAAAAATATATAAAGCGCTAAGGTAAGCTTTCTGTCGCTTACTTTGTTTTTCTTTTCAACGCGTCATTTCGCTAGTAATTCTGTCCATCTGGCGTTAGTTCGGAACAAATATGATTAATGGTACTTCTTACTTCGATGTGGAGAATATTTATCAGTATTTTCTTTATAGAACTGTGACATTTTATATTTATTATTTATCAACGTTAAATTACATAATGCGTTCAAGATAAAATTTGTCTAAGAAGCAGAAATACAGCAGAATAGTTGTAATACATAGATTTTTATTTAATAATCATACATGTTATTTATTTGTTATATTTTTTGCAATATCTTGTAAGCTTTACTCCATAAAGTATGAAATAAGCATGCTATTTAGCAGCAGAAAGTAAGCTAATTTCGAATATATACTATTAGGTAGCATTCAAGTAGCATGTGTACTCGTAAAAGATTACTTGTGAAAAAGACTAGTAAAAATTCTTAGTCTGGTTTATATTTTTTGTTATTGTGTGTTAAGGGATTTATTTTTGAGCTCAGCATGTTATTAATGGTATGAGCGATATTTATAATAAAAATTATATTAAATTTAAATTAAAAAAAAATGATTTCTAAATAATATAAACATAATCGCTCCACTTTCACAAATCTTTCAAACTGAAATATTAGTTCTGTCGGATTTTAAAGGCGCATTTTAAGTTTAAATTAAATGAATTTTGAAAAAAATGCGTCATTTTGAATTCAAAGCATGTTTAGCCAACTTGAAAAAGAAGGAAGTTGTCAATTCGGCCTTATTTCTTTTTGTTTGTATATTCTGATTTTAAACCAATGTTGAAAGTATTTTTTTATTGAATCGGCTATATTTCAAGACCCCAATTTTTCGATTTCGATCGCCTCTATTTAATTTGTACAAAAAATACTCTAAAAGCTAGAATACAGTAAAAATATAGGATTCGCCACTCGATGACTGAACTTGTCTGGATTTTAATCTAAATTTTTCGGTTATCATTTACACTTTGTAGCCAATTGAATTAAATAAATTATATTACATTTGGTTTTCAATACATTGTCGATTTGATTTCCTAAATATAAATATAAAACAACATATTCGGTGCTGGTAAATCACCAACATTTCTATTCTTTGGCTAACTTTGATCAAATTTATATCTTATGCTAAGTAATAACGAATTGTAATGCTAAGGAAACACATACGCTGGAAGGACATTCCACATAGCGTTCACTTGAGAAATGAGGAAAGAAAACACTTCATTCTAATGGGTAGAAGATCGATGACGTAGGGGCCTAGGCTTTCACGACGCCTTGTTAACCAATACACATATAGATATGAAATAACTTACTTGTAAATATTCAAAGTTCATGCAAACAAAGCTCGATTATATCAAAGCGTATTTGTTTTGGCGCTTGAGGGAACTCGGGAAACTCGGGCAACTATTGGAACGATTCTAAAAACTATTCTATTGTTTGGAGACTACATATAATCCCTTCAGATACAAGGGTGCGAGTTCAAATTGAATTGAAAGTCTGAATGGCAACAATTTTAATTTTGTTTTTGAATAGGTAGGCGGACGAAAATATGGGCCTCCTGTAAACGGAGTTTCGTTAGTAATTTTTTATTGTATTAGTGGAACAGGTAGAAGACTTACCTTATGGAATGTAATAAAAAATAAAATCTTCGTCCATGGACTTTTGAAACACCGAAGGACTGACAAGTCCGTTGCCATCCTTCAAGGAAAGCGTACAGACCATACTTAAAGGTTCCCAGGTCGTATCCGAATTTATATAATAATAAATAACAACAAAGTATATAGTAGACATGCCACATACACACAAAAGGGAGTAGATAACAAAGGTGAAGAGGGGGCATTACTTAAAAAAGTTTCATGCTGTTTGCCATCACGGCATACGAGCCAGTCTTAGTCATAATGTACCAAGAAATGTTTTACATAAAAAAGCAAATGATTTAAAGATAATTATTTAATATTAATGTAAATAGTAGGTAATAATCATTGTACTTTGTCGTTGTAATGACACTCGTAATACGAGGTAACAGCACGAGTATCGAAGCTCTTCTAAATATTTTAAAAGTATATTTATTACTGCAATATTTTTATTATGTACTTAATTGTTAATTACCCACGTATTGTTATAATTAGTGTTAGAATATTGACTGTCTCGTTGTTCTATTGGCTTGATGTAAGGCCGCAGACCCGGAGGTCCTGGGTTCAATTCCCAGGTCGGGCCAATAAAAAGTTATTTGGTTTTTCTGTTCTCGGTAGCAGCCTGGAGTCTGGAAATTGGTAGTGTGTACACTCCCGTGCCTCGGAAAGCACGTAAAGCCGTTGGTCTTGCGCCTGAACTCTTTCCGGTCGTGTCGGATTGCCGTCCCATTGGATTATGAGAGTTAGGGAATAGAGAGTGCACCTGTGTTTGCGCACACACCTGTGTGCAGTTGGCTAATCTTTCTTGAAATTGGTAGCCGTGGCTGAAATCGGTCTGGAGGACATTATTATCATTAGAATATTATAGTGATAAAGTAGATAAAATTGTTAAAACGTTTATTGGTAGATAATTAAATAGAATTTTATTAAAGAAACTACAAAGCTTACTTGTTATGAACCACAAATTGCTAATATTGCAAAAAAAATATCGAATTCAGGTTATTGTATTTAACGTCAATTTTGCATTCGACGTTCAAAACCATTCCGCTCGTGTAATACCACAGGCAACGACGTCCAAACGATCGGTATTCCCAATCGTGTTTATTATCGTTTTATTAATACAAATATTAGCTTACAAAATATTATAACAAATATTATTCTGCTATTTGTTTAGTGTGTCCCACATGTCCGTAGTATTTATAAGCACACGTTACATACGTAGCATATAGCCACGAAGTCGCCGCCGCGAGTCACTCTGCACGTACCACCCAAATTAATATAATAGATCAGCATTTTTAGCACTATAGGATGGAATAATTATATGTATCATTCAATATGTGATCCAATAACGATCAGTATTGTTTCATAGGATTAAGTTTATATATAAGGTAGGATTCAATATCTGCATCCAGCATCAAGCAGTATTGTATCTTAGGATTAAGTTAAATATAATATTTAGTAATTAATTGTTAATAGAATATAAGTCTTAATAGAAACTTTGGTTTTTCTCAAATCCTCCGGTTATCGTAAACGTAATTCACAGGTGACTACAAATCTATTCACATTCATAGTATATTTTATTTTCGACATGTTGAAAAACTTGCTCATTATGATTTCTTTGATTTATTTATTTAGGTACACAAAACAGAATGTAATCGTGGCATACAGAAAAATTCGGAAAATATACAACTTTAATCAAAATTACACACCAAAGCGTCTGTACACGGCATGCTCAAATAATATAGATACAGTCAGTTGCTTCAATCAACAGCCAATCGTTGTCCACTGCTGAACATAGGCCTCTCCCAAGGTGCGCCAAATCTCCCTGTCCTCCGCCTTCCGCATCCAGTTGGTGCCCGCCACCTTCTTAAGGTCGTCGGTCTACCTGGCTGGAGGGCGCCCTACGCTGCGCTTGCCGATTCGCGGTCTCCACTCTAGGACTCGTCTGCTCCAACGGCCATCGGTCCTACGACATACGTGACCAGCCCACTGCCACTTCAGCCTGCTAATTTTGCAAGCTATGTCGGTGACTCCGGTTCTTTTCCAGATAATCTCATTTCTGATCTTATCCTTCAAAGATACTCCGAGCATAGCTCGCTCCATAGCACGCTGAGCGACTTTGAATTTGTGGACTAGTCCCGCAGTTAGTGTCCACGTTTCGGCACCGTATGTCATGGCAGGTAAGACGCATTGGTTGAAGACTTTCGTCTTCAAACATTGCGGTATAGACGACTTGAGGACTTGACGAAGGTTGCCAAATGCTGCCCATCTCAAGCGAATTCTTCGATCGGCTTCCTTCTCGAAGTTGTTCCTACCGACTTGTATTATCTGTCCTAGGTAGGTATATTCACTAACAACTTCGAGAGGTTTCCCCTCGACGTATATCGATCCCGGCACGACATGCCTATTGAACATGACCTTGGTCTTGTCCAAGTTTATACCGAGACCGATACACCGGGAAGACTCGCCTAGGCTACGCAGCATTTCGGTGAGTTGTTCCAGCGACTCTGCTATGATGACGATATCGTCGGCAAATCGAAGGTGTGAGATGTACTCGCCGTTTACATTGACTCCATACCTAGCCCTAGTCAGTTGCTTATAATAAATTAAATAATTAATTAAATTCAATAAATTAATAAATTAAATTATAATAATTCATCCATTTAAACTATATTAATATCCGTCTAAATAGATGACTATTTAGAGATGACTGATCCGTCTAATGACTGGGGTCATTCTTCGCATATTCTACCGCCAAAGATTAATATTTATTTTTGTTGTGTTCCGGTTGGAAGGTTGAATGAGCAGTGTTGCTACAGGAAAAATGGGCAAAAATCTTAGTTCACGCGGTGGGTGGCGCATTGAAGATAACATAGATGATTAGTATTTCTTACGGTGCCAATGTCTATGGGCGGTGGTAAAAACATTTTTTTTAAGTAAGAGGAGGCAAACGGTAAAGTGGCTACCACCACCCATGGACATTTGCAACACCAGAGGGCTTGCAGTTGCGTTGCCACTTCCCATCAAGAGGCCCATTTGCCTGTTCGCCTACCCATATATAAAAAAAAAACAAATGAAGCATATATAAACTAAGTGATTATTGTCCAGATTTGTGCGCGCAATCTTCGATTAAAAGCCACGTATTCTATTCACTGGGCCACCTTAGCTCTAAAAAAATGCAATAAATAATATATATAAAGTAAATAGTATTCCATAACAAACGACTTCAGTCAATGCTTTTCAATTCGATCAAGTACATCATACATTTCCTTTTAGAATTACCGTATCCAACAATTCAAGCAATATAAAGTGCATATATGTGATTTAACTATTGAAAAGGTAAAATACATTGACTTCCTTTACCTCGGAAAGGACCGTGGCTCAATTTCACACACTCCGGCCTTAACTGAAGCAGTCACGTATTTGGGAAGGCATGCGACAAAGCATTTTTCAAAGCTTTAAATTCTGAAATAAAATTACATTGGACTGAGTGTTGAAAGGTCTAAGTCTTTTTTCCCCGATTTAAAATCATTTGTTTAAAACAAAATATTTTTATTTAAAAAATTATAAAAGTTAAAATTCTGATATATAAATTATAAAAGTTCTGATAACGAATATTATCTACATATGAGTGTATAATATTAGAATTATTATCAATTTTGTATTTCTATACTCCTAACCTTACTCTCATATCATTGGTCTTTTTTTCTGAAAGAGATATAATACGTTTGACATATATTTGCTTCTTTAATTTTAATATAACAGTTTATATTTCCATTTAATTCATTCTATAGGGAACGTTGGCTGTTAGTTCTTCATTTGCGTGATGTAAATATCTTTAAACAACCTTTAACATAATATGATGGTTTACTAATTATTCTACCGCAAAACTAACGTGGCTAATGCAATAGTAATGCTGTGTTTCGGTTTGAATTATCAATGAACCAGTGTCACGCGCATAAGGGACATGACATCTTAGAATAGGTGGTTTGCGACGCATTGACGGTATCGAGTGTAATAAAATTTATTTCTTATACTATAGTGTGTTGGTAGATGATCATATACTACTGAACTTTTACCTTTCTAAAATAAAGTATATAGAATTTTCACTAAAATTAAGCACTTAAAAATCTTCATATTCTCCATAAATTATTCTTAGTGCTACTAAAATAATTATTTAATTGAAAAAAAAAAAACAACAACAAACGAAACATTTGATCAATACGACGTTTAAATTTTCCCGTATTTCGGACAGAAACTAAAAGTTGGCAACACCGAAACGTCGGGCATGTTTTATTCGGCACACAAAGTTGCACCGTGCACAAATTGCGTGTAATACACGTTTTTTATACGTTTTCCTACGCGGTCGAGTTACTTTAAATTCTGTGGGCAATTTCGTTTGTGTTTATAGCATGTTGATTATCATGTGAGATGCAAATTGTGGAATTAGTTTTACGCCGTTTATATTTTATGGCGTAACAGAAATGCAGCTGGAATCCCTTTGAGATTTGTGTTATAGGATTATTTCGCTCCAAAATGTTCAGAACTCTCGTAGCCCAAGAGTTTTTCTTTTTATTTAAATGTTATACAATGTTAGTACGAATGTAATCAAAAATTTTACTGTTGTATGAAACTGTTTCATTGTTGTCTACTTCATGATTTATTTTTAATTAGTATGTTAGTTGGAGAATTTAATCTGTTCTCATTTAAATTTTTGATGATTCTTTTTTATATTATACTCATATAGTCATTATTAGGTGGTTAATTTTGTTTTTGTCTGACTTCACACCATAATTACTATATTATTTTTTCTTGTGTTTCTGTTGTACAAATACAAACGTTCTTTTCTAAGCCCAAGCTTGATCGGTGGAGAATGCTTTTAGCATTAAGTCCGCCTTTTTTAAGGCATATATATTTCATTGTGCAATAAAGTGTTAAATAAATATTATAAATAAATCGAATGATATTGAGCTTTCGTATCACCTGCTTTATAGTATTAGATGATTTTTGAGCCATACTTCCGAAGCGCACATCGTAAAAAAATTCTAAGTGATACACGAATACGTTGTATATAAATTTATATATCTCAAATATATATTCATTACTTATATTTATACCTGATTTGATCTGTTATAGTTTAAGTATTTTATATAAAACTAAATTGATAAGCTTAACAGTGAATTTTACTCAACTACCTCTAGTTGAGTAAAATGGTTCTCAGTTTTCGAACCACGATCATAGAAAGAAAGAAAACATTCGTACATTCGCATGTTTTAAGCATTTTATCATAATTTAAATTTTTTTATTCTTTTTTTTCTAAAGCTTTTTAATGGCTACCAAACACGAGAAAAAAAAACCGTTGATGAACAAAGGACAACACGGAACTGAAGTCCATATCTGCCTATTTATATACAAATTTTATTAATTTTATCTGCAATAATACGTACCCAGACATTGGTAATTAGAGCGACATAAAAGAATGTAAAGCGTTTAAGTTCAAAAGCAGACTGTACTCTTGACACAGATAGAACCGGGTTACCCAAATCTCCTAACAAGTCCGTTCATTATTTACTGCTTCAAGTTTGCGAATTGTAATTTTTTAAATAGTCTTGCATTTTATACGGAAGATAGGAAGTTTATTAATCTTGATGTTTTTTAAATGAATTAATATCTTTTAAATTTATGATAACCTTATTGTGCTATGATAATGTTTTATTAAAATATCATCGAAATCCAAAGTAGGTATAATGTAAAATTCAGGTTGATTAGGAATTTTTGTATTTTTTACTTCCAAAAATGGAATTATTGACGCATATTTACAAAATGTTCGATGCTTATTTATAATGTTATGTAAGTTTGTCGATTGTTCGAAAATGATGAATAAATTTAAATTCGTTTTATTTTTCTTATGTTGAAATAGATCAATGATGGTCCTATATTTGTTTTTCTTCGAAAAATAGTTTAACAATGATTGTTAGTTTTATATTTCAACAGACGTATTGCGATTGTTATTCATACAAAGCAACAATTGATTTCCCTATACTACCTCGGTAAAATACACGGTAAATGGGTTGTACACAAAAGGCATGTACAGCGTAACTGGGCCGTGGCATGCCCTCGCAAATCGTGAATTTTTCTTATTCCCAAGTCTATATATTATTATTGACGTGCTTGCAATCACTGCGGGGTATATATCGACGAGCGCACGTGAGGGGCTAGAAGTCGGTCGTGTACATACGGCTTTGAAATTGTTACGGGCGCGATACTGTTATAATAAGTTTTCCTCCATATCTTCGGTGGCGTTTGTTTTGTGTTAGGTTAGGTTAGCGGTTGCGCATCCCGTGACGCTCCCTCGAAGAGACGGAGAGTGGGTACCGCTAATTTTTTGGTGAGTATTCTGGCACCTTTAGTGCTGGCGAGATATACATTATTTCATGTTGGGGAAACGCGTAAATGCTAACTTTTCAAATTTAATGTCTTTGTAACTTTGATTGTCTTGTTGGAGCAGTTGGCAGTGAACCTTTCGGTCTAGGGTTGCGAGTTCGATTCCTGCCTGAGTCTGGATATATTATAAACACAAGTATGTATTGTGTATTCAGATATTTTTATTTCAAATTAAGTTGCCTACCTTAGAAACAGATGACCAATAGATGTGTGTAATAAAAAAAACCATTTCCTAGTTTGGCAGAATTTAAAATAAAACATGATTGCACTTCTATACAATTCCACTTACGGTTGCAGCCTTGAAAACAAAAATACGAATACATGAACGTACGTTTTCGTTCTCTGATCGTGCCTAAATAATAAACAGCTACATTTGAATCGGCGTTTCTCTGAATCAGATGTTACATAATAATAATATAAGCGTTATTTTCAAATTACTTTTTTGAATTCCTAAATGAAAATGTTTTTCATACGATATTCAAATGAAATATATTAAGGGTGCTTATTTATGAATTCGCGTAGAACATATCGTTATAAACTTTTTTTTTGTAACATGTACTCTTTTCTATCAATACAATGAAATAGAAATGAATTGAACAGGATAGTTATTAAAGATACTGTAGCTATGCGTGTGCACTTTGCATGTGCTGTCGAATTTGAGGGCGTAAGTAGCTACGACACAGTATTATCCTATTGTAGTTACTATCATATATATTGTTTAAGATATTTATAATTTGTTCGAAATAAATAAATAAATAAAATAAATGTGTACGTTTACAGATTTAACTCGCGACATTTCAAATGAAGCGTCAATAGTGCAATGAGTTGCATAGCAATGTAAATACCAAACAAACTGTACGTTTAATTCAAGTGGTAAATATAAATAGTGGTAACTCTTTAAAAAAAGGCCTTCCTATTATTCTCTTAAACGAAATGTATTTTGTTATTTCTGCGTATGTACAAAGGTAGCTTATGAAATTACATTATATATGCTATTGAATTACGAATTTTTTGTCGTATCAACAGCCAATCATTGTCCACTGCTGAACTGAAGCTCCCCGTCCTCCGCCTTCCGCATCCAATTGGTGCCCGCCACCTTCTTAAGGTCAATTTTTTTTGTGTTAAATGAAGTTATTTGTGTATTTCAAGTGTTAGGCATAAAAAAGTATATGTCGTTCATCAGAATCGGTTCAGAGGTGTAGCCGAGCGTAACAGAAACCCAGAAGGTTATAATATTAGTTAAGATTAGTAATGTAGTATAAATAGATGAATAGTAAATTTAAAAAAAAAGTTCGTAAGGGTATTTTTAACCTAGTAACCATTTTAGAGAATATATTGTGATATATTCTCACATCTGTTTTTGTTTAAGTGAAACTCACAGTTCTAATCGTTAATGAATTTTGTATGTTGTCGTATTGAAATTATTATACAAATAGCAAATCCGCAATCTAGTAGATTTTAATTACACAATACACAGACAACGAAATAACCTTTCCATAATATCCAGTGAAATGTTCTGCAACAACGGCTACAGTTTTGTATTTCATATATTCAGCATAGCGCAACAAAATAATCAGATCAATTATGGCAAATAAGGTGAGACGAATCAAACATAAAAAGGGCGAGATGGCCCAGTGGTTAGAACGCGTGAATCTTACTCGATGATATTAGGTTCAAACCCACACATGCACCACTGAATTTTTATGTTTTTAATTTGTGTCTTATAACTTGACGGTGAAGAAAACATCGTGAGGAAACCAGCTTGAGTCTAATTTCAATAAAATTGCTACATGTGTATTGGAGCAGCGTGGTGGAATGAGCTCCAAAAGCTTCTCCTCACAAAAGGAGAGGAGGCCTTAGCTTAACAGTAGGAAATTCACAGGCTGCTACTATAAATGAAAAATTTCTGACAATTCGTCAATTTCCATTAAAGTAATAATATTATAAATATTATCCGTCCTTCGAGAGGCAACCTTTGAGTGTCATTTAATTAAAAAGTGTTTTTATACGAAAGTTTTATAACAGGTGGTTTGATAAATTCCATTCATAATAATCTCACACGAGAGAAAATGCAATCTCAAGTGTAACTAAACAGTATCAAGAAAGGATCGAGAGGTGCCACTCGCTTTCAATCTCGAGGTGAAGACACACAGCCTCTTGCTTCTAAAAATTGACAGACTATACACACACATACATACTGTATCATAAATGTACATATTCTATTGTTAAACAGCAATATTTAGTATTGTTTTGTTATAGTTTAAAGGGTGATTGAGCCAGTGTAACTGCGTCCTTTTTTTTATATAGAATAGGAAGGCGGACGAGCATATGGGCCACCTGATGGTAAGTGGTCACCAACGCTCATAGACATTGGAATTATAAGAAATATTAACCATCGCTAAGAAGTATGTAATAATAATAATAATAATTAAGCTATCATTGTATATATATTTGTACTACACTATGACTATAAAATCAATTTAATCCTATAAAATGACAATTCAAAAGTGCTCGTAAGAGCACTTGAATAAAGTATGTTTTTATCTGATTTGTACTCGCAATGCTAGTACGCCTTACGTGTTTTGCTATTGGACGTTGACGTGAATTCCTTATTATTCACCTGAATCATTTAAACAGTAAATAAATAATAATTTCACGCAACACGATGCAGTCGAAATAGATTTTTTAAAGTTTAAGAATTCATTGTACTGTTACGACCAAAGTATTTTTGATGACGTATCAAAGTATCGTCTACTTCACTTTGTTTTGTATAGTACATTTTAACTTATCGCACAAATGCGCAAAGCATTTACAACTATTTAGCTCACCCTTCTTGTTGACCGTGTGTCCTTAAATCTCAGAGTCGGTGTTTGCCAGCGGCTTTGAGCGTGGAAGCTTTCACGTTGCCTTTCAACATTTTTCTCCGCCACCTCCCTCGATGCTGCGTTATATATGCTCTCGTATAAATATGTATAAGCGAATGTATGAGTCCCACCTTAACAAGGTAAATCGCGTAAGTACATTGCCATATACGTTTTTAGATTGCGTACATTATATTTGCGCACTTGTAACCCAGATTTTGGGAATTAAATTAAATAGTACCAAGTTGTTTTTTAACCTTGTTCTCTCAATAAAGGTGTTATTACCTGTTTAATCAATAAAGGTGTAGTAAATATAATATACAAGATATTATACTTAATAAAAACATGCTACATTTATATACTTAAGGTAAGCAAGTAAAATTATGGCTACATTGACAAATTAGTAAAATTGAATTTTATGAGCTTTCGTTTATAATTTATCTCGTAAAAAATCGTGGCCAAGAAATCTAAGAAAATAGTTTGAAATGATGAGTGTGTGTTGAAACGAAGTTGAGCAGTGAAATAAGCTCAAAAACTTCTTCTTAATGGGACATAAGCATTTGCACATCTTTGGGAAATTTACGAGTTTTTACTTACTTTTTACTTTATACGACATAAGGGCGCTTTTTGTTGTCTGTGTGCTTATGTAACTACATACATACGATTGTGTGTTGGTGTGAGTTTCTTGAGTATGAATTAAATTAATGTACCCATTACCAATTATTATTTTTTGGAATTTTACTAAAAATATTAAAATATACTTTTTTCTTAGTAAATGGCTTCCTTTGAAAAGAATAGACTAAAAAAACTTTATCAAAGATAAAGGTTACGATCACTTTGAATGGATTTACTAAAACAAAAGACTTATTTCGTTTAGATTAACTGGCTACTTGCTATACAAATTGTCTTACTTCATACTGCAGGAAAACGATACTGAAATGAATGAAAAGAAAAAGAACAGTTCTTTTCTTAAGTTAAATGAGTTTCCTGATGAATATTTCTAACATTCTGTTGGATTCGTTTGAGAAATTTGACTAATTAATTATATTCATAATTTTTTTTTAATGAAAAGGTATATATTTCCCAATACTGGTACTGTCCTTCAACGTCCTTATAACCGTAAAGGTTTCTTTGATCCTTTACTCTGCTAGCTATTGAAACTGGAAATCAATAATGGAAACTATTTGGTGTGTAACTGGTAATGAATGGTAACCACCCAGAAAGTTCTGCAGTAAGCTTACCACAAGTACAAAATCATATGTATTGTTTTGTAAAGGATTACACGATATTTAATGTCTTTAGAATTATATTTTCTCTGCCTGTGTTTAAGACTGCTATTGGTTATTTACACTAAAACACAGCAATACAGAATTCCCTTCTTTGCAGCAGAATATTTCTTAAATTAAGTATAAATAGATATTTTTTGTTAGAATTAGGCTGGTTACAGCACCAGATGGTAATTGATCACCACCACCCATAGACATTGAAGCTAAAAAAAATATTAACCGTATATGTTATCACCAATGCGCAACCAACCTGTGGGAGATATTATGTCCCTCGTGTTTGTAGTTACACTGACTCACTCAGTCAAACCTGAACCTAAAATACTAAGTATTGCTGAGTGGTGGTATATGTGATGAGTTGGTGGTACCTCCCCTGACGGGCTTGCACAAAGTGATTATTTATCTATCACATCATTTACATTCAATATATATTATTTATTTTTGTTTAATAATAATTGTGATATTGTTGAAAAGCCGAAGCTTAACATTAAAAATGTATACATATACAAATAACAACTGACGCGGACTACCCAAGATCGGGATAGTTGGCGTTCTCCCCAACCCATAGAAATGGGGGAAGGCTTTTGTACAAATAAATTATAATAATAAAATATATGATTATAATACCTATAAGATATTAATAACCACGCAAGATCTAAGGATCTTTTAATTGAAGAACGTTATGATACCCTAATTGGTTCTGACTGATTGGAGAAACCATTATATTAAACATAAATCAAAGTACCTTCTCCTCAAAAAGAGGAGAGGAGGCCTTTAGCCAAGCAGTGGGACATTCACAGGCTGTTACGGTAAATCAAAGTAAATGTTGAACATACAACCTTTTTAAAATTTACGATTGAAAAAATGTACGTTAAATATAAGTTGATAGCTCAATTACGTCATAAACTTACTCCTAGATTTCAAGGTCGTTGTACGATGTTATTACTATCCTAAATTTAATATACACTTTGGCATCTGGAAACGAATAAAGGTAAATGTTTGATATTTAGGAGCAAGCCCGCGCTGTTCCAGGCTACGAATATTTTATGTGCCTGAATAAATCATTGATGTTCCAGTTTTGTGTTGAAGAGTATATTTATATTTCTTATCAACATATAATTTATTTTATGTGTTTTTGAAACTTTATAGAATAAATTCCTAATTCAAATATGAATTTACTCCTAATTTTGAAAGTCGATCGCAGAACTTAAATCAGCGTCCCACAAGTATGGCAACGAAAGCTGGAAAATTGTCTATTCATCTAAAAATACATTTTTGATGAAATTCTAAAATTATTTTTTTCATACGTGTAGTAAATATAATAAGAGAATTAATGTTTGAAATTAGTTACGGCTTCAGATTGTAAGTATCAGGCAAAATATAAAATCGATTGCCTTCGTGGTTATTGTATAAAGGCGCAGTAACCGAGGTGTTGGATTCAGCTTAGATAAATAAAAAATTTTTGAATTTTTGACGGTGTGTAAACTCCAGCGCTTCGCATACGATAAGCACGTAAAGCCGTTCCTACATCTGAACTCTTTAACGTCGTTTTGGATTCGGTACTTGTGTTTGAAAAATATTGCACAGATAATATTCTGCAGAAGTTAAACGGTACATCAGATACCTCATATTCTAAATACTTTATTAGTAAACCAATTTTTTATGTGCAAACGCGTATACCAGAGACGATCATTATAGTAAATTTATATTTTTTTAATTTAAAAATTTAATTCTTGGAACACAATCGAAAACAGCAAACATTACGAATGTTTGACAATATAAGTATGTAGGTATATACTAAGTGTGTATATATAATATACATAATCCCGAGCTTGCCTGTATGGCTATTAGTCTGTGGTAAGCCTTTGTATGCAATTCTATTAAGTAAGTAATATGTTAAGTCTATTTTTTTAATTGTAATTGAACGCAATAAAGTTTTTATCTAATTGTCTATCTATAAGATAACCTAAAAGAACACTTCTTTGATTGATTTTCATTAGAAGAAGACATTTTGCAAAACATTCGTAAAAATTAATAAGCTGTCTACTTTATTGCAGACTGCAACGTACGTCATACGAGTTTTCTTGAGCGCTATTCTAAAAGAATAAGATTTATTTTATGTTTATTGCGTATTACTGTACTGTATTCGAAATCTTGTGAACACTAAATAGCTAGATCGTAGATCGTAATATTCGGGACATATTGCTTCAAATCTCATATTTTCAGATCGGCCAATATCTACCGTTTATTACACGGGGAAAAGTTTTATATTGCTCGAAAAATTCTGGCGATATTTGATGAGAATGTTTTAAAATTTTTGCCAACGTTTGTTGTTTTCAGTTTTCTGTATATTTGCTTTAATGTTATGCTTTTGCTTTATGAACACTTGTCGTCAAAAATGATGAAAGATAACTAAAATGTTTTGAAATAATGATGTCCTTCTGTCATATTCCGGCCTATAAAATCTTCTTAATATAATAATATGTTTATTCAAATAGATTTTTACAAGTATAAAATAAAAGTAATTAAAAATATATATTTTTTATAGTACTTATTTATCGTCAAATATCCGGTTCAGAATGTAGATTCTACTGAGAAGAAGAGGCTTAATAGTTTCTCTTTTTTTAAATAATATAAATTTGTATAAATTATTTATTTTTGTTGTATATATTATGATACGAAGGAAAAGTCTTTGCCAACGAGATTATTTTTAAAAACAAGTAACCGATTAGCTACAAATTTTAAAATGTTAATTATTGTATGTGCACAAACAAGCACTCTCTCTATTCACATTAGACAACGCTTCCCTGCCCAAGGACGAGACTGATCCATATAGTGACTCTAACATTGTCTTCCATTTACTTGATAGAAACTGAGTACTCAATCCCCAAAAACCACCTTTCTCTGCTTGTGGAGTCACATGTTACATTTTATATCAATGTGTTAAATAATACAGATCACCAATAATTTGAACCTTTATTAAATAAATAGTTTAAATTGTATAATGGCTTCGCTAACACTCGTGTAATTAATGTGGCATTAGCGTTATTAATTACAGTCAATAATCGCGTTTATACGGCTGTTATTCTCATTGTCAAGAAATATAGATTTGTTTTCATTTCTATCTGATAGAACAAATCTGTAACATAAATATTCTGAAAGTATTTGAATCCATCAAAACTTTTCTTCGTAAGAAGTAAATCCTACTCGGGAAAGGACATATGTTTTCTATTAGATCAACTTTCTGTAACAAATCTTCAAAGTCCAATAAAGAATTCGAAACACTTAACATTAGATTCAATGATACAAAGTACAAACATGTTTGATAAGAAATTATTTGGCTGTTGTTTAGGCCCTGGGTACAAACTGGCTGGGCGAATAACGAATGGAAAGTCATTGAGTTTTTTTTTATAAGAGTAAGATGTGGTGATACGTGGCAGTTGTTTGAGGTAATTAGACGCTGGCGATTCGGAAATCCACATAAGGAATTCTTAGAGGTCGGTATTATGCAAGAACCATGGACAACCGGAGCCAGTGAGTAGAGAATTGTTTAATTAGATATGGTTTTTTTTACAGTTTTGTACCTGTTTATCTTTTTTTTATATACATACAATAACCACTTACTGAGTAAGGAACGATCGTCCATAATCAATTGAATCCAAAAACGCTCGAGCAGGGTGACAATACTACTGTTATCTCTGTCTAAATAGAAACTAAAAGTGTCTGTTCTTTATTTAAACACAATTATTTTATATATTTTTTCTTATAAACATTATAATTTATTCATACAACTAATTCCTAATCCTTATTGAATTGTAAATGTAATATGAATTCTTATTTAAGTCGTTCGTAGTATAAACTGGTGGTACGGCTTTGTGCAAGCTCGTCTGGGTAGGTACCACCCACTCATCAGATATTCTACCGCAAAACAGCAGTACTTGGTATTATTGTATTCCGGTTTGAAGGGTGAGTGAGCCAGTGTAATTACAGGCACAAGGGAAATAACATCTTAGTTCCCAAGGTTGGTGGTGCATTGGTGATGTAAGCGATGGTTAACATTTCTTACAGTGTCAATGTCTAAGGGCGTTTGGTGACCACTTACCATCAGGTGGCCCATATGCTCGTCCACCTTCCTATTCTATAAAAAAAAAAACTTTTTATACTTTAGCACTTTGTATGTACCAAGTGATACGATTATAATTTTGTCGCAATTAAAAAAATGTAACTTGTTGTATATAGTAAAAATATTAGATAGCTTTATTTAAAGTTTATCAGTCATTATTACTAAGTGCTTCTTTACCACAAGTATTACTTAAAAGTTGATTAATTGCAAGTATTAGGGGTACCTCTGACCACGGTCTTCACTCATTCAAGCCTTGCTTAGACAAAAATAAAATTATGTTACATTTTAAACCTTATGCCCATATAAATAAGTTATTCAATTTTGTATATATGTTATCCATTATACTGTGAGTTAGTCCCGAAATTATTCACAGACAACCCTCTCGTAGGTAGATGTAAATTAAATTTTAATATTTCAACGCAAGCTGTTTTGGGAACATGTTTATATTTATTTTTGATTTATTTAGGCTGATCTTATTACTGTTATAATAAAAATTTGTATGGTTAATTTTCTAGCAATTATATATTATGTATATTCTTAATTAATTTAATAAAGGCTGAGTCTAGCGGTCCAGAGAGGCAATAGTGCCAGCGTCTTGGGTACAATGGCACAGGACAATCTTTTAGACGGCGTGTTTTTGCTTTAAATTTGTAATAATTATTTTATTGTTTTTATTTTAATTTAGTATTTTATAAAAATATAATTTTTAAATATTTAGAAAAATATTAATTAATACATTTAATAATTTAAGTGGAATAGTGTTCCATTATCATTAAAAAAATAATTTAATAATAATAATATATACTTTACTGTATTACTGTAAGAAAATAATTATTTTTAAATTAAAAAAAAAACGTACATCGGGTAGACTTATGGCTAATTAGCCAACTCCTTCAGACCAGAAACCTATAACCTGCTTAGGTAATGTAGAAACTTACATTAACTAATTAATTTTTTTTACCGCTGGGCAAAGGGCTCCGAACCAAGAAAAGGAAGTGCTCTTAAGGGGAAGGAGCTCATCCCAATACGCTGTTCCAGTACGGGATAGACACACATATGTGGTAGAACTTCATGAGATACTTGCAGATGTGACACATCCTTGACACATATCAGCACATTAACGCTCAGAAGGTCTCGCCTGGATTTGAACTCTGCTATAACCATTGGGCCATCTCGGCACAGGCCCTTATCGGATACAACACGGAATATAAATTACGTCAAACATTTTCCATTATTTGTACAAGATCATTGTGTTTGGTACAATTTTTTCATATTTTCACTAAGGCTCGCTAACAATGTTCAAATATTTGTGTTTGCTTCGTTACTGGCGATACGCACTGATCTGTTGCAAACACGGAAAATATTCATAGTTCTTGTTATGATCATATTTCGAGAGTAATATAAGCTTATTAAGACAGAAGTATTTGCGATTACAAATATTGAGTTATAACATATATATATATATATATATATGTTATGAAGAGCCCATTAAACATAACTTATAAGCACGTAACCCTCGCTCCTCTGCTTTTTAACTATACAATAAAAAACAGTCCGGTCACATAATTTTATAAGCACATATGAACACAAATAAATTACTAGGTAATGATAACGGTTACTTTAGAATTCAATTTTTAGCTTCCCCTATAGATTTCCCACGGGCGTGTTACGTCATAATGTAATACAACACCACTTTATGAAGCAAGCAAGAGCTATGAAGCAGTAATTTATTATTGACGTGACAGATAATGTTCAGGTCAGCTGAAATGAATTTCCAAAAAGGTTTCTCTTCAGATTTTGGACGGTTTATTTGACAATGACGTCATCGAGGTATAGAATAACATGTGCTAAATCCCTTTGGATGTGAACAACTATAATATTAAATTAATAATCCATATGGATATCATATTTCCATCAATTCATAATCGCAATGAGGCTGCCTAATAAAACATGCTGAAACATTAAATAACATTAATGTAAATTAAAGATACGGTTACAACAAATGCAGAGACAACATATATATGGAGATACAAAAATAATAAATCAGATATATATATATTTATATATATTAAGTCGTAGGTTGACTGAAAAGAAGAGGATGGACTGTATAAGGGACTGTGGGAGTGATACAGCATTTGGATGAGGGAGTAACAGGATATTGAGGATATTACTGGATATGTTAATGAATAAAAGTGAAAATCACTGCGATATTTTATTATACTAGTATGAATGTTTTTGCAGCAATAATACAACTAATCAAGTTATTTCGTACATGTATATCATAAAATCTGTTCTATTTTGACTGCTTCGTCTACTCGCTAGTTCAGTGGCTTGATATAAGGCCGCAGACCTGGAGGTCCTGGGTTCAATTGGGTCGGGCCAGTAAAAAGTTACTGGGTTGTTCTATCAGAAAATTCTTAGTAGCAGGTCGGAGTCTGGAAGTTGGAAGTGTGTACGATCCCGTGCTTCGGAATGCACGTAAAGCGGTTGGTCCTGCGCCTCATTCCAGTCGTGTCCGATTGCCGTCCCATCGGATTATGAGAGTTAGGGAATAAAGAGCGCACCTGTGTTTGCGCACACATTTGTGCACTATAATATTTCCTGCTTAGTTGGCAAATCTCTCTTGAGATTAGCCGCGGTGGCCAAAATCGTTCTGGAGGACATTATTATTATTATCATAAAATCCAAGTATAATAGCAAACAGAGGCGATTATGTAATAAAATCTGTTGGTTTCTTTATGTTTTTATTGTTCTGTTTATTACTCTGGATGAATAGGCAACAGATTGTAGTAAAAGATAATGCAATATAGTATAATTGTATAATTAATTTCATTTAATTTTGCAATTATTTTCTATACGGTGTTGATCCAGACTTTTACACATACAAAATCTTTGTATATCTATATTACATATATTTAGGTATATGAATTTAAGTTCTATGTATAGCTATGTATTAAATTATTAACAAATTTCTCTTCGTCAAAATTTATTAATAAATAATAATAATACATTTATTTATTCTCTCCCACAGACAACAATGTTTATATATATATACATATATATATATATAAAAAACTACATAATAACTGTATATATATACAGTTATTTGTGGGAGACAGGAGCCCAAACTAAGTTGTCCTGTATTAAGAATCTCCTGGCTCCCCCTCTTGGGTATGGAACTATTTATTTATTTAATTTTATAGAAAACATGAGAAACGCTAAAACTTTTACATATTATCTAGTAATAAGTACTTATGCTTATATAAATAAAAAGATAATGTATGCTTGTGAATATCTGCATGTGAGCGCATATTTATGTAGTTTTATGTGTGTGGGTATTTGTGTACATGCTATGGGTGAGTAGATTAAATATGTACATGCTACTTTTTTACCACAATTGCTTGTTTATTATTAATATATTAAATAAATATTTTTTCTGTTTCTTCATAGTCCAGTTTTCAAGCCAGTGAGTTAATCTTCTCTTACATGCGAATTTGAGTAAATTTGAAATGGAGAGTAATTTATTTAATTTACTGTAAAGCCTTGCTGCTTTAAAATCATAGATTTTTTGGGAAAAAAAGTTTAAACCATCACAGATTTACATACTTCATAGGATCTTCTTGAGTCAATTATATCAATCAGTGAGGCCTTTTAGTGTTTTTTAAGATGATATTTAATATCTAAATATAATATCTATCTTTTTCTGATGGAAAGAACATTTGCTTCCCTATATAGGTCTACAGTAGGAAATAAGCGTGGCTTACAGAGAGCTACTTTAAGTATCATTATTTGAGATCTTTCAACTTCAATTATGTTAGAAGATTGAACATAATGATATATAAAGAGTCTTGATGAGAGTCCAGTCAGCGATATGTCTTTTTTTTTGAATATATATGTAAGTTTTCTGAGTTTTTGACTTAATTGTTTTAGATGCCCTTTAAAATTAAGATTTTTATCTATTGTTATACCTAAGTATTTAGTTTGATCTATTTTGTTAATAACGGGACAGGCACATTTAGTAAGATCTGCTAGATTACATGAATGAGCTTCTAATTCATGTGATATTGTATTATTAGGTGTGTTGCGTATTGTAAAAAATATGTATTGAGTATTACTAGGATTCAAAGTGAGGGTATTAAAAACCATCCAGTGTTAATCATCCGTATTAAAATCTTGAATGAATATTACAACTCATATTTTAGGATAGATGTAATGGATAATTTTGCGATCGTTAAAACACTTAAAAAGAGAAATTTATATAAGTAACACAAATTATTCAATGATTATATAATATTGATTATGTTAAACTTGAATTAAATAAGAGCCCGTGAATATCTCCCTGACGGTTCATCTTAAGGATAAAGTTCAGAACTAACTTGCTGCCCTAATGTTGGTTACGTATGAAGCAATATATCAGTCAGCGCAGCTTTCTCACGACTTCCTCTACCTCGTACTCGGCATGAACTATAAAAAGCAAATTAAGCACATGCTAAATATATGGTCAGTTATATATTCTATTCACTGATTATTTCAGTTCTTAAACATATATCTTATTTTTATATAGGTAGGCGGACGAGGAAATGGGCCACCTGATTGATGGTAAGTGGTCACCAACGAACACAAACATTGGCAATGTAAGAAATGTTAACCATCGCTGACATCGCCCATGCGCCACCAACCTTGGCAACCAAGATACTATGTCCCTTGTGCCTGTAATTACACTGGCTCACTCACCCTTCAAACCGGAACACAGAAATACCAAGTACTGCTGCGAGCTTGCACAAAGGCCCCGTCCCATATCAGGGAAACAATGTAAAAGCCGGAACCGCCGCGGAAAAATCTGATATAAATATTCGTGTCTTATCACAAATTGTGTCTTTTTCCATTTGCATTTCCATCCATTTGAAACGCCCACTTTGCAGTTGAACCTTAGAGTTATAGAGTATTATTGCCTTTACTTACTGGTGACAGGAGGACTGATTAATTATTCGTCCAGAGGATGGAAATTTCGATTCAACGGGGTAATGCTGCTAGCATTCTTGCCATAATTCCACGCGTTAATGATTTATAGAATAGCTATTATAATATATTTAAGGTTTAAATGTAAATAATTTGTATATAAAAAAAACGTTAAAACAAAATTATGATTTAATTTTTTTTTTATAGAATAGGATGGCGGACGAGCATATGGGCCGCCTGATGGTAAGTGGTCACCAACGCTCTTAGACAATGGCATTGTAAGAAATGTCTACCATCGCTTACATATCCAATGCGCCACCAACTATGGGAACTAAGATTTTATGTCCTTTGTGCCTGTAATTACACTGGCTCACTCACCCTTCAAAACGGAACACAACAATATTAAGTACTGCTGTTTTGCGGTAGAATATCTGATGAGTGGGTGGTACCTATTTATTTATAAAATTTCCGTTAATAATATTTAATAATTAAAATCATAAGTATTCATTATTGACATAACTTTTTTATAATAATGATATTAAAACAAAACTTCAGACCGATTGAATCATTATAATAAGATAATAATGAGAAGTTACTGATAATTAGTTTTGTGATTTTAATTAAATTAACAATGTATTTGAATTTGAAGCCTTTGTGAAATTGAAATACAAAGGGCTTATATCAATACAACCTCTTGTTAATATTAGTCATTTATATTTTAAATTTTAATAGCATTTAGTATTTAATAATTTTATACATGAAGAAGCTTACGGAGGATGTATATTAGACAGTACTCTTAAAATGTGCTGTGACTCAATTTGCCAAAATGCTGGGGGCTAATATTCATACCAAGTTTTATTAAAATCAGTTCAGCCATCATTGATTCTTTCGTGTCTCTTATTTAATAAGTAATATATATATATTTGTCTGTCCGCTAACCTATTCTATAAATGTATATAAAATATTTCATATATTTAATAAAAGCTTTAAACTTAACCGTTAGCAAATGAAAGAATGGTTACCGAATATGTATACAGATTTACTTATATGTATGTTATAATACATAGAGTTTGTTAACATAGTAGGAGAGGAAATTACCGCACCGGATGCTTTCGTAGCGAACGCAAAACTACCAAAACTCGAAATGGCAGAATTGCAGAAGTCGAAAAGGTCTGTTAAATAGTTTACAACTAGAAAATTATACCAATATTTTATGAAACTATTGAAATGAGAAAATATTAACGGCAATATTTGCTTGATTTTTTTTTTAATGTCCACACCTAGCATGTTTTCTCTTTTACCCATTAATGTATATAAAACGTATTATTCATCTTATGTTTTTTTATGTTATCGTGTGTAGTACAGGTTGCTTATTGGAATCATCCGGGTTATATGTAACCATAGTATGTAACCTCTTAGAAAATTACGTTAAAAGTCCATTCGAAGCCATTTCAGTTGTTTCAGGTTTCTGACAGAAGTCAGATCGTTGTTTATATAACACACGTATTATAAGATGTGAAAATAAATAATTGTAGTCAAAACTATGTTTATTAATATACCGATTAAAATATAATAATAATATCCTGGGACATTATTCACACACGGCCATCTGATCCCAAATTAAGCAGAGCTTGTACTATGGAAACCAGACAACTATAATGATACATATACTACTTTTCTTTTTGTAAATACATACTCATATAGATAATTATACCCAGACTCAGGACAAACAGACATATCCATGCACACAAATATCTGTCCTGGGTAGGAATCGAACCCACAACCTTCGGTGTGAAATTTTCTACCAATCACGCCAACCGGCCCAGCAATTAGATGATTACCAAACAAGACAATATAAATTTAATTGCACAAATTATAAGGTTTAGTAAACTTAAATATATTGATAAAAATACATATAATATATATAAATATTGATAATAAAAATATATTGATAATTTGTATATAATCTATTCGAAATTTGGTTTCGATACTCACATGGATACAAAAGCGTGGGTAATCGAAATATAATAAATAAATATAGTATATATGTATATACTACCTACTTCTAATATACTACTTCTACTCGCGTACTTTATATAATATAAAATAAAGTAATCTCGTTCTTTATATGATAATGTCATAATAAATTATAATTTAGGTAATATGAAAATCTAATATGCCTTATGCTCGTTACCAAAGGGCAAGTGTCGCATAAAATTTCATTACTGGTTGTCGCACGTGTTACAACTTTATAAGTTTAATTAAGCGCCATCTTTATTGAATATTCTGATCACATGACATCGTTTGTATAGAAATAATATAGTTTTATTGACTGTCCCTCAGAAGTCGACAAAATATAACATTTATAGTATATAGAGTAACTAACTCGTATTAGCTTTCGGGTTAATTCGATCTAATTAAAGGAAAGAAAAAAAAATAATAAATCTTTATGTAAGAAAAATGTATCCTTTTATGAACTAAAACATACATTAAGATAGATACTTTTACATCCCGTTTACATTCAACGATTAAAAATTAAAAACCTGTTCTTGAAAAGGTTTGGACTATAGGTTACAAGCTTCTGCCTTACGTTAAACAATAATAAATACCATACATTATCACTCCATATATAAATATAAAATAATAAATAAAGATAATAAAAAACTATGAAGTATGTAGTTTTTTGTTACTTGTAAATAATATATAATTCAAATAAAAAAGGGACTACTGAAATTACCTGTTCCTCAGTAAAATATACATTTATTGTGGTTTTTTTTTTCAGTCTTTTGCCGTCCACTGCTGGACGAAAGCCTCCCCCATAGAATGCCAACCATCCCGATCTTGGGCAGTCCGCATCCATCCCGAACCTGCACCTTTTTTAAATCGTCGGCCCATCTTGTCACAGGGCGTCCTACACTACGTTTGCCTAAGCGTGGTCTCCACTCCAACACGTGTCGGCTCCATTGGCCATCAATGCGCCTGAAGACATGACCAGCCCACTTCCACTTCAGCGAGCTAATTCTAAGCGCGATGTCGGTGACTTTAGTTCTCTGGCGAATGTCCTCATTTCGGATTCTATCTGCCAGAGAAACCCCAAGCATCGCGCGTTCCATTGCTCGCTGAGCGACCCTAAATTGGTGGACCAGTCCTACGGTAAGTGTCCACGTTTCGGCACCGTAAGTCATTACAGGTAGGACGCACTGATTGAAGACCCTGGTCTTAAGCGACTGTGGGATCGACGATTCAAAAATATGACGTAACCTCCCGAATGCCGCCCAGCCCAAACGTATTCTTCTTTTAGCCTCCTTCTCAAAGTTGTGCCGGCCAAGTTGTATAGTTTGGCCCAGGTAGATATATTCCTGCACAACTTCAAGTGGAGAGCCATTTACGACCACTGGTCTCGGGGATACATGACGGTTTGCCATAATTTTGGTCTTTTCAATGTTCATCCCGAGAACTACTTGTCTTGAAGAATCGCTCAGGCTGTTTAGCATCTCTTCCAAATCCTGCAGAGTCTCCACCATGATGACAATGTCGTCGGCAAATCGCAGATGTGTAATGTGTTGGCCATTTATATTAATGCCGCGTCCGTTCCAATCGAGCGTCTTTGGTTGGTCTTGTACTTGGACGGTCATGGTTGCGGCTTCGTACAAACACTTCACCACCTGGACATACCGACAGTCAATTAGGCATCTCCGCATGGATTCCAGAACAGCCCGGGTCTCGATGGTATCGAAGGCTTTTTCGTAGTCCACAAACGCTAGGCATAGAGGCTGATTATATTCCTCGGTCTTCTGTATTATTTGCTTTAGTGTGTGTATGTGGTCTACGGTACTGAAGCCTTTTCGAAACCCAGCCTGTTTCACGGGTTGGAAGTCATCGAATTTTCGGGCAAGACGATTCGTGATTACCCTCGAAAACAATTTCTAAACCTGGCTTAAAAGTGAAATGGGGCGGTAGTTTTTCAGAAGAGCTTTATTGCTCTTCTTGAAAAACAGCACCACCACACTTCTGCTCCATGTCTTCGGTGTTATACCATTGTGGAGGACGAAATTAAAGATATTAGCCAGCTCTCTCAGAACTGGTGTGCCTCCTGCTTTGAGAAGCTCTGAGGTAATTCCGTCATCTCTTGGAGCCTTGTTGTTTCCAAGTGAGAGCAATCCTAATCTCGCCCAAATCGATGTCGGGAAGATCGTCTGATAGGTGGCGTGCTAGTCTGGCTCGTGGGTCATCCGCACTGTGGGACTCAGGTGGAAGTACTCGTGATGAGTATAAATCGCCATAGTACTTTTCGACTTCAGCTAGAATCTCTGGTTTTGAGGTGACGGTTGTGCCTTGTATGGTTCTGAGTTTTGTCAGGTGACAACAGGAGGTATGTGACTTTGCAAGAACCTTTGAGCCCCTATTGAGTGCTATAGCATCTTCAATATTCCGGGTATTCGCTCGTCTTATGTCACGCCTTATTAGTTTTTTAACCTTCCTGTTAAGTGCCTGACACTCAGATGGCGTCATGTTCTGCTGTTCTCGTCTCCTCGTCGTCTCGTTCAGAGTTTCGCCTGAGAGCTTCGACTTACGTCCATTGCTCTTTTGTCGAAAGTAATTTTGGCCTACCTCGCGGATGACACGCACCAGACCATTGGTGGCGTCGTCAATGCCCTGCCTGGTTTCCAACATGGCAAATCGGTTCTGTAGTTCCAGCTGGAAGCTTTCGCAACCAGCTTCGACCTGAGGCAGAGTTGAAGTCACGTCTAAGAGTCGACTTCATTAACCGCGATCGTTCTATTTTAGTGTTAATATTCAGGGTGCTCTTACCAGGCGGTGATCACTTCCAGTGTTTACCCTGTTGATCACGGAGACATCCCTAAATATTAGGCGCTTATTGGATAAAATGAAGTCGATCTCATTCATCGCTATGTTATCAGGGCTTCGCCAGGTCCACTGCCTTTGGGGCTTTTTATGGAAAAATGAATTCATCAGAAATAATTGCTGAGCCTCGAGGAAGTTTACCAGCATTTGTCCCCGATGATTTCTGCGCCCATAGCCGAATTTTCCTACCCTCGATTCACCATCTTCTTGTACTCCCACTTTGGCATTGAAGTCACCCATAACAATTGTGTAGAAGGTATTGGTACGAGACATAGCTTTCACTATGTCTTCGTACATGGCTTCGACCTCTTCGTCAGTGTATGTAGACGTTGGGGCATACACTTGTATAACCTTCAAGGCGTACCTCTCAGTTTATTATTATCTTTAAGACAAGGTACGCCACCCTCGCCGACACACTGCCAACCTCCACGACATTGCATCTGAGTGACTTGTGGATCAAAAAGCCGACGCCACCTTGGGATGGTTGGTGTCCTTCTCGGAAGTAGAGTAAGTGACCGGCATCTAGTGTCATCGTGTCCTCGCCCTGTGTTCGGATTTCTGATAGACCTACTATATCCCAGTTAATACGACTTAACTCTACTTCCAATTCTGTCAGATGTTTGTCCAGCCGCAGAGAGCGTCCATTATACGTGGCCAGAAACAGTCGCCGTTTGTGGTACCCTGCCGTAGCCCGGGGATTCTTAGCACCCCCCATCGCACCGTTACCATGGCCGGTACCGTGACCAGGAATAGTGTGATTACCGGAAATTGGGGGCCGTGAATTTTTGTCGTCGCACATAGGGGGGTTTTTGTCTTAGTCACCACGCTTGGCAGGCGGGTTGGTGACCGCAGTGGCTGGAAATCTTTCACTAATAGCGCTGCTGCCCGCTATCAGGATTTGCATTTTCGGATTCCAGCATTTGTGTGGTTATACCGCCACGATTTCGGTCGCCAGAGCCTCGTTCGTTGATTAGCAGGATGTACCACGAGCAGGTGAGGTTGACGGTAGAGAGCCTAGGTTGTTATCGGCTCCCCTTATACCCTTTATTGTAGTTGCTTTAAATTTAATTCATTTTTCAATAAAAATATGTTTGACATTTTGACATCAGTATACTTTAAGCACGTAAAGTTCTATACTATACACACCACAATGCACCACTAAACGTACAAAACATACGTATAATCATCTATTTTGACTTAAAAATAAATTAAAATTAAAACTGTATAAAACGACTAATTCAGTAACAGTAACATCCTGTGAACGTCCCACTGCTGGGCTAAGGCTTCCTGTCCCTTTTTGAGGAGAATGTTTGGAGTTTATTCCACCACTCTGCTCCAATGCGGGTTGGTGGAATACACATGTGGCAGAAGTTCAGTGAAATTTGACACATTCATTTTTTCGTGATATTTTCCTTCACCGTCAAGAACTAGATGAATTATAATAACAAATTAAGCACATGAAGATTTCAACCCACGATCGTCGGTTAAGATTCACGCGTTCTTACCACTGCGTCATCTCGGCAAACACTAAAAATATTTAACATATTAACAACACTTAATACACATATACATTTAAACATATATATATTCCTTATAATAAACTTCATGAGGGGATCCTTGGGGGAGGCCTTTGTCCAGCAGTGGACGTCTTTCGGCTGGTGATGAAAATAAATTTCAAAGCCGTAAAAATGACAGTTTGTCATAAAATTTTAAGTACATTTACTCTTTTCGAATTAATTTCTGATAAATGAACTTCAAAAATAAGAAACGAGTACATTTTATAAGAGTATGTATTAATTTGGTGGTAGGGCTTTGTACAAGCCAGTCTGAGTTCCTATGTCTTACCACTTAATCTACTGCCAAATAGCTATCTATTTAGCTACTTGCAATATTGTTGTGTTCTAATTTGAAGGCTCTGAGTGAGTTAGTGTAATTACAGGTAGAAATGACATAACATCCTAGTTGGTGGCTTAATAGCGGTGTAAGAGATGGTTGATTTGTTTGATTCTTACAGCGCCAGTGGTGATGGGCAGTGGTGACCACTTATTATCTGATAATCTATTTGCCAGTCTGATAATATTACAATATGCATTACTGGTTTCTTTATTGGATTCGCATTTCAATCTAAGACGGGCCAATATAAAATATAGGTATTTTATATAAATAAATATAAATTTATTTAGTAACAGCGGAGTTAGTAGCTTAGCAGTATTCTTAGAAAAACATAAAATGGCTAAAATAACTACTTGCTTATATTCACTAATTAATTTCTAAATAATATCTATGTATATTTTGCCTATTCTATTTTTCTTCCTATTATAATTGCTAAGAGCATTACACAAAGCTTTAATATATTTCTATGCTACAAGTCATTATCAAAATCTATTGACAAAAATAAAAAAAAACATTATTTTTTTTATTACAGTGAGACAAAGGAATGTAGCCAATTGATATGAAGTGGTAACCGTCACACACTTAAGAGTTAAGCTTCTGCAGAAAGGGTAACTCTGTTTCATTTACTACTTGAACTAAACCACAGTGGGCTGTGGATGCGTGAAGTGGGGGCCTCACGTGACCGTATTTCAGACGGCCCTGAGTAGAACGGCAGCTGGGTTGCCCTCGCACTAGCGAGGAGTACGGGGGGATGACATAATCCTCGCCCCTTGAGGAGAGCTCCGCCGAGCAACGAGTGGAGCACAGCACGGTAAAGGCGGCGGATGCGTTATATCAACACGATCTCGCAGCCTCTTCGATCAATGCTGAGGATGGTCATCACAGTGGTTTCAGTGGGTAAGAATCCCACATAACCCGTCCTTACCCCCCTGGTGTTTTATTCACGCAGTGGAAACGGTTAAAAAAACCAGTGTAATAAAAAGTTATGATGTTTAGCGGTCGAATAAATCATGTGTGGGTAGATTGATCTCTTAAGGAGTCTCCACAAAACATAGACATTCGTAAAATTATCGTTCTAGTAAAATGACAACAAACCTGACGCAACCATACCGAATTCCTCTATCCATAGCGTTCAAAGCTATGAGCAACCAACTCATATATTTTAATTATTTAATATTCCGTATTTGTTAAAAAGTATCCCATCAAAAACATAAATGTAAAATGAGAGCCAAGTTCAATATTATGATATATAAAGTCATCATATCATCATCATATAGGCCTCTGCATCTTTGACAGATGATTTAAGCGGCATCTCGAAGGCACTTGCGTTCATGACTAAAAAGACCAATGCGAGAGAGGGTCCTTCGGCCGCACTTCGGCAAGTGTATGCGCCCCCAGATGGGCGGGGGTTTGAAGCCCGCTCATGAGGATGCTGCTACGCCTGGGCCAGGCGACTTTATGGCAACACGGGCTTGCCCAGTACCCATGCCACCCTCTCCTCCTCCCCAGCAGGATCCGCAGGAATGACGAGTCAATACGTGTGGTGCTGGATTGGCCGCAGGTAACTGGCTTACGCCTAAACGGAGGCACCGCTCCGGGTTTAATATTAGTTTTCCTTCTTTTTTAGAGACTCGGTGTTGACGTCTCTGCCGTTGAGACGTGGGACGTGGGAGCAAGGGCGTGACGCTGGGATAATTTTGGGAAACAGCGTATCAAGGAGAGGGGTGAGGATACTGTGATCACGGAAGATACAGGAATGTGACACTAGTAGCTAGAGCAGTCCGGGGTCGCGTACCCGTAGTGATTCCAACCAGCTATCGGACAGATAACTGGTAGATCCACCCTCTGGATATATAAGGTATATAGGTTGTTTTTCTATTAGAATCAATTAATTGAAAAATTATAATAAAATGATAAAAATTTACTAGTTCCTGATTCATTCCTTTGTATTCATCCAATTACCTACCTGGATACCAAATTTGAACTTTCTATGTCATCCGGAACTGGGTTAGAGTTTTTATCTATAGGTCAGTCAGTGATAAAAATGACGATTTTTTGAACGTTAATATCTAAATAACCATTTGAGGTGGGATTATGAAATTTAGAGCACTTATGTATCTTGTAAGTCTCAATATATCAGCCAAATTTGACATATTTATGTGAAATAGTTTTAGAGTTATGAGGGGGTTAAAAGTGGCTCCAAATGATTCGTGTAATATTACACACGGTGTTGCTCGCCAGTCTAGATTAATTAAAAAAACACATTCATAATACAATTAGGCTTATTCGAGTACTTTTGAATTTCAAAGTTATACAGTTAATATTGTTGTTCGTAGTTAAACTTTTAATCACGAAACACGATTGTTTAACACTTTATGGGCGTTGAAATAAAATATGATGTAAATATTTTAATAACAATTTCAACTCCATATTCGAAACGTAATTATATTAATTGTATCATATGATTAGTCATATAAAACTCATATAAAACTCTGTAAATCTTTGACAATGATGAAGATTCATAGGAATGCCATTGAGATGCATATTTCATCGGATAGGACATACCTTTCTTAATTGAATACTTTTATTTCTATTACATAATTCTTAAAGAAATAAAATATATTGTATTGAGATTTGGAAAGTAGTTGAGAAATATGATAGACCTGAGCAATTTGGAATAAACTTAGGTATCGATAAATTTGATTCCATAGCAATATGCATCTAAGCGTTATATCTATTTTGTTTGTTGTATTTAACAGGCAGGAATTTCTCGTTGTAAACGCAAGGCAGGCACTTTCTCCCAAAGGATTAGCTGTACTATTCAGAAAGAATGTTATCACTATTATTGGCACTATATTCCAAGGAGAGCTATTACAAAAATCTTTTATCTTACCCAGACTTTAGATAGTACCTATAAAACAGGAAGACAGGCCACGTCTTGCTGAATATAATAACGGTATATAGACAATTATTTGGTAGTATAATAGCCGAGATGGCCCAGTGATAAGAACGCGGGAATCCTAACCGATGATCGTGGGTTCAAACCCGGGCAAGCACCAATGAATTTTCATGTGCTTAATTTGCGATTATAATTCATCTCGTGCTTTACGGTGAAGGAAAACATCGTGAGGAAACCTGCATGTGTCTAATTTCACTGAAATTCTGCCACATGTGTATTCCACCAACCAGCATTGGAGCAGCGTGGTGGAATAAGCTCCAAGCCTTCTCCTCAAAAAGAGGAGAGGAGGCCTTTAGCCCAGCAGTGGGACATTCACAGGCTGTTATTTAATAGCCGGTGTTTATTTGTGTGTATATCTGTATAGTATCTAAAATCCAACTGTGCTAAGGGATTTCTGTTCGCCCATTGAGTCGTCATATTGTAACTTTTCACTCATTATGTTCATGTTCAACCATGTAATTTTACATTTAGATTTTGTACAATAGCCAAATAGTTATATGAGATAGTTTGATAACAATTTCGATACAATATGTTATAAGGAGGAACATTTCACAAGCCAACAGTTCTGACTTGTTTAGGAAAGTTATTTGCGAAATGGGCTGGTACTTCTGAATTTGCCAGTTTATGAAGGGCGTCAGTTTTTACGCTCCAATTTAAAGCGCTTAAGCTGCTTTAAAATATTATAGTATTTTATGGAAACGCTGACGAAAATTTTAATTTGTATAAGAGTATCTCGATATAAGTAGTGATTTCCATCAAGTGTAAAATAAACTCCTCTGTCTAGACTTTATTGCCCATTGGTGTGATACTTAATTGCTTTATCTCGGTAACAATGAGACTAATATTCCTCTAAGTGAATAGTCATGAGAGGTTGGGTGGTACGCAATTCCTATTTATTCAAATTATCAATTAAATATATCATATACATCATATATATTATATATAATATCAATTAAAGTGGGCGCAAGTGTATCAGGGAAACATGACTCGATACGGTATATCATGTTCCAAACAACTGTAATGTTCATTATTACACTAGTTGCGGGCGATGGAACGGCTAACTTTTCTATTTTCAGTTTTCAGCGAAGGAAACAAAATGCAATTTGTTTGAAATAAGCCAATAATTAAGATTTAATAAATAAATAGTAGTTCTTAAGACACATTGAATCTTACCATCAATTTGCAACATGTGGAGTTCAGAAAATTATCGAAATTTAAGAATGTCAATTTGGAGGAAGTGGTGACCGCTAATGAACTGAACGTTATACCAAGAATTTAGTGTAATGACGTGTTGTATCTATTTATTAAAGTAATAAACTCTAAATATCGTAAAGTTATATATAAACTTATTGCTAATCTAGCTTACCGTCCTTAGTAATCACCAAAATTCTCTCTAGAGGATACGGGCGTCCTTTTCATGCCGCGTTGATAAGTATTTTATAATGAAAATATTAAAACTTCCAAGAAATGCTTTCCATAAACTGTACAAGAATTTTTACCGTTGATACAATTTTGACTTTTGCACATTTTTTGAAATATGATATTGCTGTTTAGGAAAATGGTACCTATGAAAAAGAAAATAAAATGATATTAATTAAAAAAAAATGTAAACTGTTGTTTTAAAATTACAAGAAAATGCCAATTGAAAGAAATAACTTTTTTAGAAACGGCTTCGAACTCAAGTAATAACCTGGACAGATATTTAATGTCATTACCTGGACAGATATTTAATGTCACTGGTGGTAGGGCTTTGTGCAAGCTCGTCTGGGTAGGTACCACCCACTCATCAGATATACCGCAAAACAGCAATACTTGATATTGTTGTGTTCCGGTTTGAAGGGTGAGTGAGCCAGTGTAATTACAGGCACAAGGGACATAAAATCTTAGTTCCCAAGGTTGGTGGCGCATTGGCTATAAGCGATGGTTGACATTTCTTACAATGCCAATGTCTAAGAGCGTTTGGTGACCACTTACCATCAGGTGGCCCATATGCTCGTCCACCTTCCTATTCTATAAAAAAAAAAAAAAATTAACTAAACATTTAAAATAATTTTGCCGATAGGGAGAAAATTATTACGAAAGCTAATATAACAATCTGAACACACAGAGCTCAATCCATGATTTAGTTTCCTATCAATATCTAAATTCATATTGGCTTGATAATTATCCACCTCCTGATTGGGAAACTCCGAGGAGAAATTGTAATTATTATCATACTGGATATACAACTACAATATAACACTATATCTACTACGCTACATATAACTCAGAAATATTTACTTGAAAGTAATTAATTAAAATGTTTCCCCTACCGATATATTTTATTCATGCTTGCATTTATAAAGTTATTTTATAGACAGGTTTTATTTATTTTTTGGGCAAAGTAATATGGATTTTCTGGATCTATAATGTCAATACTAGTAACTGTTAATAAATTGTGCATTTACTGAGTGAAAGTGTTGAAGAGTGTTGAATGTTGATGGAAACATTGACATTGATGGTTATTCAAAGAATTTCTAATTCAAGAAAACCAATAAGGAAATATGGAGTAAAATAATCTTATTATGCTCTCTCTATATAATATAATATAAAATCTATATAATATAAGCGACTCATTACGTGATCTCCTAAACTATGCGCCCGATTGACTTGTTCTGAGAATTTGTCACAGTTGGAGTAACTGTGCCTCGACAGAGACGCTCAATAAGAACGGGTTTTGCGCAAATACTATTCAAAATACATTTTATGCTACCCGTCTGAAGCCGGAACGTTGATGATTATTAGTTTTGAAGTCACAATATATTAGTATATTGTGACTCAAAAACTAATAATCATCAAATTTTGAATAATTTTTTATTGATTAAAACCGTCTGAACTAGCTCGAATTTGCTTAATTTTCTTTTTGTATTTTATTGAACAGTTATTCTAAAACCAATGATGTAACAATATATTATTTAATACAATTATGATTCTCAGTTTCAAGCGATTCATTGTCAACAGAAATGGTTTCATTTCAAATCGATTAAATACGCATTAATTACCGCAATCAATGGAACGTACAAGATCTCTAACGTATCATTAACCAGCGAACGGAATAACTGCGCTAACAATGAATTAATACAGACGAGTAATTAGCTTAATGTTATTAAATATAATTGTTCCAAGTCTATGAAATATTTATTCAAAACAAAGAGTTTTATAAAATGGAATTTTTGGAAGACTGTATATTATTATTTTACAAAACTAGTATTCTCTGCTGTGGTACTTTGAAATACCAACAAATTTCACAAAACCACCTCATTTTTAAGAGGAGTCAAAAAATGAGGAGTTAAAAGTACCCTTACAATTGCAATTTTACTTGCAGAAGACATTTCAGAAAACAATGTCAAGATTTGTAATATTTTAATTGTTAGCGAGCGACACTTTTCAAGTAAAATCCGTCCTCTTGCAGTTTTGGGGTTATATATTTTACAATGACTGTAAAACAATATTTCTACTGAAATTCGAATTAATTATAATGAGGAAAGTAGTAACATATAAATAATGTTAACTATGGCGCAATGAATGGATGTGGCTTGTTGTATCTTGATGATAACTGCATGAGTTTTGATGTCGAAGTAAAACTTCGATTTTGATGTAAAAAACTTGTATATAGGCCCTAGGCCTGGCTGTAGCCAATAGACCAACGAGGAAGTCAAGCAATATATGCTTAAAATAAAATACCAACATCCATATATATGTACCAAAAACATGTAATGATCAACCACAGTCAAATACTTCCAAGAACATTAAATGCACGAGGAAAGTTTAAGCATACTAAGAATACTCAATGCATCTCTACTAATCATATATAGGAGAGCTTGGACACTCGTTCTGAGTTACCTCATATTACGACTGCCATTATCTTACCTCGAACCAAGTACAATGTATTTTACCAAGTTATTAGCTTGAAGCGGAAACGTAACGGTAATAGAATATATTATTTAACTAATTAGTATTTGTAACAATAAGTTCACGTTTTGCGTTGCATGAGAGTATATATGTGTTAGTGTGTATGGAACTGTGTATATGAATGACTGTGAAAGTTAGTTTTTTTTTTCACGTTAAATTAATATTATAAACAACATCGATTAGCTTTTATCTAAACAGCAAATAGATCATCGAATTTAGTATTCGATTCAGTGTTTAGAGATTTGCATGCGCGATTGATTTTACGTACAAGTTTCGGGTCATAGATTATAAATTATGCGGATGTGATATGAATATTCATCTAGGTTATACTATACTGCAGTGCTATTCTGTAAGAACTCGCTTCGTATCACACTCGCGAAATGTTGCATGACGACTTACGGTGTTACGCTACTTTAATTCGTGCTGCCATTAAATGCTGCAATTATATTATTAAATATCGTATATCACTTTTTATTACGGAGCGATCGTTCTTCGCGTTAAGTTTGTTCTTACAGAATAACTCTCCCGCTGACTGCCTCGGTACCTACCTTTTACACGAGTTGGTTTTTTTAAATCGTATTTTATTGGTACAGCCTAACGTTTGCGTTAGTTACATAAGTCTACGAGCTTGGTTTTTGAAAACATCTTATATCTTATGCATATAAATATCCTTAGCAAATATATTACTTTATAAATAAGAATTTGATCATACAGCAAAATTGGTCATATATTATATTCAGGCTATTTGAGTCGGGCAAAATAATTAAGAAGTATAATCGCAGTGAAAACCCGAATATAATGTCTGAAATACATAACCTATATCGCGAAAGTTTTTAGCGTATAGCATATTACGCAATTTGTCAATTTTTTTTTATGTTATAGATAGGCCGACGGACAAATGAGACACATTGGACACAAGAAATATTAATCATTCCTTACCTCGGCAATGCGCCGCCAACCTTGGGAACTGGTTCTTGCACTAATTAGTAATACTTAGTTACTGAAAGAACATCTAATGAGTGGCCACAAGGCCCAACCACTAAATGAAATATAAAAGTCTTACTATAGAATTATAACGTATTTTCTTTAATAATAATTAGAGGCTTATTGATTTGTATTTTATTATTTTATGAAAATGCCTCCGGTTATTCGACGAAAGTTCTTTTATGAAGCATCTTGGAACACAATGCGCAATTTATTTAAATTTACTCCCTTTATTCCTTTTCGTCGAGGTTCGCAATAGCGGACGTAATTCGACTCTCTTGAATCTTTTGTGCACGCCACTTCTGAAGGAAATCTGCATCCTTTCTCGCGATGTTTTTTTGATGAACACAAACAAAAACGGAAAAGGTAATTTAATTAACTTTCTCTATTTAAAGAAATCAGAGCTATGGAGTTATGATTCTTTGATTTTAGCCGGGAAGTGTATGATTTGATTCTTTTGTTTTTTGGAAGGCATACGAGCATAATATGTGCTAGCTGCTGGTGAGTGCTTACGTTCGACCATAGACACATGCCCACAGCAAGAACTATAAAACACGCACACTCAGTTTTCACGCGTTTAAATTGTGTTTGTAATTCATCTTGTCATCTTTGCTGAGGAAAACTTACACGGGTAAATATACTTTGTTCAGAAGTAGTGACACAAGAAATATCACAAAAGTTCAGATGCAAGAAAACCTTTAAAAGGATGGAAACATATACTTGTATTTATAACGAAAGTATATAGAAAAATCACAAATTTATGTCAGTATATTTGTTTTTAGGGGATGAAAAAAAGAAACGAAAATGATTATTGTCACTTATTTACTTAAACTGTCTTTATCAGATTCCAATAGTTATTTTCTTATTCCTTTTTCATTTTTCAAAGAATAAAAGCAATGTCCGTTGCTTAAAAGTAATAAACCTATTTAGAGTAACAGCCTGTGAATGTCCCACTACTGGGCTAAGGCCTCCTCACCCTTTTTGAAAAGGTTTTGGAGCTTATTCCATCACGCTGCTCCAATGCGGGTTGGTGGAATACATATGTGGCAGAATTTCAGTGAAATTAGACACATGCAGGTTTCCTCACGATGTTTTCCTTCACCGATCAAGCACGAGATGAATTATAATCACAAATTAAGCACATGAAAATTTAGTGGTGCTTGCCGGGGCTTGAGCATCGGTTAAGATTCACGCGTTTTTACCACTGGCTATCATTCCTATTTACTCCATTAAATTAAGCTTGTGCTAGTTAAGACGACAATAGCCCAATGGACAGATTCGAGCCCGTGACTTTTAAATCAGTAGGCGTTAAATTATATAAAACAACATGATACCTAACGGCATATCTCTTTACAAATATCTCAATCACCGGCTTAGAGAACCAATCGTATTAATTATGCAAAATTTTCGGCTTTCAATAAATAGCTTTGGCTAAATTGTAAATTTACAATTTCCGATATTTTAGAGATACCATAGCTAGCATCACCAAATGTTCGATGCATCCATTTGTTGTTTATTAAGCTATGTATACACATACCGCTTAGTCGCGGTCACAGTCAATCAGAGCCTTATAGTGAACGGATTACGATGGAATATAAAATATAACAACTATTATGATTTAAAATTCAGTATAATAATTTTAAAAAATATCCTTCTTGTGACTTCTCTATATAATATGAAAACTGAAATAAAAAAATACCTGAGTTTTGAATGAATGATGTGAACAGTTTTAAACGTTCAATCATCCCCTTGCTTGGTTTCCCACTTCTTTCGAGGTAAATGTTTGGGTATGTTCCACTATGCTCATCGGATTTGTACGATGCCGGCCTTCAACAACAAGTAAGAGATGAATTATAACTATAAATTAACTACGAAAAAAGTTGTATCCGCAATCTTACTGGTAACTCACTTATTACATATTCTACCGCCAAAGAGTAATACGTAGTATTTTAGTGTTACGGTTATAACTACAGGCACGAGGGACGTGACATCTCAGTTCCCAAGTTTAGTTGCGCATTGACGATGTAAGGCATTCTTAATATTTTTTACAATACTAATGTGAGTGGTGGTGACCACCTGCGAATACATGGCCCATTAGCACGTCCGCCTACCTTTTTTATAAAAAAAATTCAAGAAGACTCAAAATTCACACTTTATACTATTTGAATAAACGCTGCAAATGCTCAAACATCGCTCAAATTAAATATTTATTTAATTGAAGCAATGATTTGTTACAATCAACAAAAGGGTATTATAATATTTAGAAAAGTGGAAGCGTATTTTAAAATTTATATTAACGTTCCTACAAAATTGATTTATCGGTATATTAACGTAATGTAGATTTGGATTCTAGACGTTCTCGTCGATTTTTTTTTCACATAAGAAATTAAAGCATTAAATGTATACAAATAAAAATTATAAATAGCTTCCGTACAAATCATAGCTGCATATCAATTTTTAATTAACAAGAGGTTTTCTTTGTAGAGGTTTGGTTTTCCTTGTAGAGGTTTGTGCAAGTCCATCAGAGTTATAAAACTAATACTTTATATTGCTACGATTCAGTAAAATGTTTTTTTTATTTTTTTTAATATATTTTGGAAAAAGCTGATAAACAATGGTCCTCTTAAGTGATTAAGCTTTCAAAATAAACTCTCTTTATAAAGGTGAGCCGAGATGGCCTAGTGGCTAGAACTCGTGAATCTTAACCGATGATCGTGAGTTCAAACCAGGGAAAGCACCACTGAATTTTCATGTGCTTAAATTGTGTTTATAATTCATTTCGTGCTTGACGGTGAAAGAAAACATCGCGAGGAAACCTGCATGTGTCTAATTTCATTGAAATTATGTCATTTGTGTATTCTACCAACCCGCATTAGAGCAGCGTGGTGGTGCAGCGTAGCCCAGCAGTGGGACATTAACAGGCTGTTACTGTACTGTACTCTTATAAAGGTGATGTATTATTTTATTTTAAGAAAAATCAATGCATATTATTTAAATGTTATAATCATCGAATTCAATTGACATCGATTTGTATTTTTGTAGTCAATGTCGCATGACTTTCGACTTTGTTATATAAGTTGATGATGTTTACTTGTGGTAGGGCCTTGTGTAAGCTAGTCTTAGTAGGTACCACCAACTCATCAGATATTCTACCGGAAAACAGCAATATTTAGTATTGTTGTGTTCCGGTTTGAAGGGTGAGTGAGCAAGTGTAATTACCGGCACGAGGTACATAACATCTTAGTTCCCAAGGTTGGTGGCGCATTGGCGATGTAAGCGATGGTTAACGTATGTATATAGCGTATGGGCGTTTGTGACCACTTACCATCAGAGCCCATATGCTCGTCTGCCTATATAAATATATTGTAAAAAAATACAGCTCTATCGATTTGAATAATACAACTAATTAAATCATATCATATCTAACAATTGACTACATTCAGTAGATAAAAACTATATAATTATAATATATATATATATATATATCGATTTTATGTTTGAATAAAACTGCTATCAATCGCTTGCCGTTAGTTTATACTTTTAATTTAATAATAAAGAAGTATTTTTCTTTCACGTTTAAATTTAAACCAGATTTTAGAGTAGTATAATATTAAGAAAATGAAATAGTGCAAGCTGTGCTCAAGAAATTCGACGACGAGAAGCTATTAAGTATAGACGTCTAAGTTTGACTGATGGATATTAGAAAGAAGCTGGAAAGTTATAAAACTTCAATACATTTAAACCTTATATACTATTTATTTATAACTGCTTTAAGAGTCCTACTTGGCTTTGTATATTTAGTTGTTATTGTAGGAAGTAATACTTATGAACATTAGAATCTAAGACAATATCACTTGTACATCTAACGCTAAAGGTTATTCCATCATCATGTCAATTAGTGAGTTCATAGATCATACTTTGGGAATAGCGATTGGTATAAAGGGTGAGTGAGCCAGTGTAATTACAGGCACATAGGACATAACATCTTCGTTCCCAAGGTTAGTGGCGCATTGGCGATGTAAGGAATGGTTAATAATTAATTCATCTCCAATGTCTATGGGCGGAGGTGATCACTTAAAATCAAATGGCCCAATTGCCCGTCCGCCCACCTATAACATAAAAAAGAATTAAATAATTGTCTCTTGGTTATTTTCTTATCATAATGAAATTTTTAAAACAAAAACAAAACTCACTCGGTTTCTTTCACCAGTAAATTTAATATCAGGGTTATTTCATTTCCGAATTCAATTTGGATTTAAAATTGGAGCACAATAATTTATAATGTTTTAATTATTTTTTGCAATTTGTTCTAGGAAGGCAGTCGAGCAATTAAGTCGACCATTAAGTGAGGTATATGGTGTGTGGCCATTTTACCCATAAGCACCCTGTGCCCACACAGCAAATAAAAAAATAATGTTGTTGGAAAGAATTTACGTATACTCGTAGGATCTAAGATGTAATGTTTCTCGAGTTTGAAAATATAGGATAAGTTCTCTTAAATTTAGAATACAGAAATAGAAAGTATGTCGACCAGGGTGGCCAATCTCAAGAGATATTAGCGATTTGCGCAGGACATATAATAGTACACAAGTGTGTGCGCTAATATAGATGCACTCTCTATTCCCTCACTCTCATAATCCATTTCAAAGGCAATCCTACACGATCCGAAAGAATTTAGACGCAGGACCAACGACTTTACGTACCGATACACGAGAGAGCACACACTTCCACTTCCAGATTCCGGGCTGTTACTGAGAATTTTCGATAGAAAAATCCAATATCTTTTTATTGGCACGACCTGGGATTTCAACCCAGGATCTCCGGGTCTGCGGTCTTACATCTAGCCAATAAATGAAAAAAAGAAATAAAGATCATATAATGTTAACACAAAATATTATGTATTTGGCACATAAATCATTAAAAAAACACATTTTTTCTTCAAACACAGTAAAACTACAATATTTAGTTCAGTGTATGTTCATACTACGGGGAAGAAAAATTGTACATTTAAATTGATATATACGGAACATCCTGCTGGGCTAAGTCCTTTTTTTCTTTTTGTAGAGAAGGCTTGGAGATTACACCATCTCAATTGCATGGTGATTACAAAAGTCGCAGATTTTTATCCGACGTAATTATAAAATCCTAGCGGTGGTTTTCTTTAACGCTGAGTACAAAAAGAATTATAAAACTCACATGAAAATTCAGTGGCGATTTTTAGGGTAAGATTTACGTATTCTGTTTGTTATATAATTTACCATAATTTTAAGACCTTAAAACAATTTGTCGCCCGTTTCTTACGAATAGCAATGCTCATGAATTTTAAGGAGGATAAAAAAAGGTATTACGGTACCCCTTTTGCTGAGAAAGAAGAATTTTGTAATCGGATTTAAGATAAAAAAAGAAATATTTGACTGCTATGCAGCCTGATGGTTTTTATTATGAAGATAACTTAATCATATTATTGACCTATTTATTGAAGAGTAAGCATATATATAAAAGAAGTTAGTGAGTTCACTATTCTGTCACTCGCTTAATGAAATAAGAAACTAGCGTATCGCAATGCTACTTCTTCTTCTTCTTCGTCGTGACACTCTTGTCAGAGCGGTCGTGGTCGCCATGAAGTATTATGAATTACTCGGTGCAGATGTTATTCGCCTCACGAGCCTTCGCCATAAGTTCCTGTTAGTGGTGAGCCTGGTGCATTCATGCAAGGGACCGCCAACAGTTGTTTTTATTTGGTCGGTCCATCGCATGGGCGTCCTTCCACGTGGTCTGATGCCATCCACCTTGCCTTGAATAACAAGGCGCTCAATGGAGTTATTTCCTTGCCGGGAGACGTGTCCAAAAAATGTTAGTATGCGCTTTCAAACCAGCGCCGAAAGACGCTGTTTGATGCCGAGTTCTTGAAGAATGGAGATGTTGGTGCGAAATTCGGTACACGAAATTCTTAGCATTCGTCTCCAGCACGACATCTCCAGAGCATCGATCTTCTTTTTTTCGACCTGCCGCAAAGTCCACGTCTCCGCAGCGTATAGAAATATGAGGAAAACAAGCGTTTGTACGAGCCGGATCTTGGTTGCTTTGGTAATGTTTCTATTCCTCCATATTTTCTTCAGCCATTGCAATGGAGAGGCCATTGCAGTTCTTGTAATTGCCATACGTTGCTTGACCTCATCTACGCATCCGCCATTATTCTATATTAAAGCTCCCAGATATATATAGGATTGGACGACCTCACAGTTCGCAATCTGAGTGATCTCGGGCGAGTTGTTTTTCGCCCGGTCTACAATCATCATCTTCGTTTTACTGCGGTTAAGCTTTAATCCGAATTCTTGGCATACGCGCTTTATTTTAAGAAGCAATTCTTCCATATGACGCAAACGGGGTCGTGTCGTCGGCATAGCGCAAATTTGTAATCTTGCGTCCACCAACTGTAACACCGTCACTCCAGTCCTCAAGCGCAATGCGCATTACCAGTTCTGTGTAAGCATTGAACAAGAGCGGTGATATTATGCATCCTTGGCGGACTCCAGCGCTGGGATGAAAGTGTTCAGATAAAACATCATCCGTCCGCACGGATGCAGTCCCATCTTCGTAAAGACGTCTAAGAAGATGAACTAAGTGTTTCGGTGTACCCATGTCCAGTAACACCCTCCATAGTTCGGGCCATTTTACTGAGTCAAATGACTTTGAGAAGTCAACAAAGCAAATATAAGTAGGCTTGTTAAACTCTCGTGCCTTTTTTATTATTTGGCGAACAATGAGGATCTGTTCACGTGTACCCCTTCCTTTTACAAAACCGGCTTGTTCTGGTGCAATTTCCTTGGACAGAAAGTTCTTCAGTCGTTTATTGAGTAGTAAAATTTTACTAGCATGAGATATGCTACTTCTATCTAATGCTACTTCTATCTCATAAATATTATATACTTTTGAGTATTTATTAACAGAAAACTCAGATTTTTTTTTACTGGACTCGAAACCAAGACCTCAGGTTCTACAAACATATAAGCTAGCCACTACACCAACGAGGCCTTTAGGACCCATAATAGAGCAAAGTGAATTCTCATACAATATTGTGCTTTTATTCATATATTCAGTTCAACATTTTAATCATGTTTATTGTACAAAAGCAATGGAACTCTGAAAATGAAATGTCAGTGGGCAATGTGCACGTTGTCTGGAAAGTCACAAAACCATTACAAAACTTAATAAAGTTTTTATCCCGACGACTACAAAAGTTGACTACGTTTTTCTCGTATAATTCTTTCTTAGTGTTAAATGTTTTGCGTTGAGCCGCTATAGTGCGACTACGTTTTATTTGAGTTAAACAAAGTAACATTCTTAACTTCATTTTAATTTGTACTTTCATTGCCAACTCTGCGGATGAAATGTTAAAATTATTTGCATTTTATTATACGATTTTATCATTATTACGTAATATTATTGCAAGATATATTTTCTTATTTGCTTTTTTGTAATTACTCTCACAGTGAAAACCAAAATCAAATTATTCGTTTTTAATTAAGCTTTTATGAGCACATTGTCTTGCTATGAGTAAGTATGTTAAGCTACCAACGGTATTAACGGTTAAGAACGTTTATTTTCTAAAAATATTTACATTTAAATCACTTACAAAGAAAAAATTCTTTAAAATATTAAATATTGATTTTACTAAGATTAATAATAATAATAACCTGGGACATTATTAACTCACGGCCATCTGATCCCAAACCAAGCAAAGCTTGTACTATGGAAACCAGACAACTGATATACTACATATACTACTTTTCTTTTGTAAATACAAACCTATATAGATAATTACACCCAGACTCAGGGCAAACAGACATGTTCATGCACACAAATGTCTATCCTGGGTGGGAATCGAACCCACAACCTTCGGCGTGAAAGGCAAGCTATCTACCAACCACGCCAACCGGCTCTTCATTTTTCATAGAGAAAATAACGAATATAGTCCACGCTTTATTATAATTTATAAAGTATTTACTTGTATAATATACATCTTATCTATTTTTTAAATGAAATTTAAGCTTATTATAATAATATATAGTTCAAATATCTGTAGTATTTTATTATATTAACAAATACTACATAGGAAGGACATTTTGACTTTGCGAAGTCGGAAACTTTGTGTTATAAGTTTAACCGCACTTCTTGCGTTAATACAATTATTGAGGATGATTGTAACAAAACACAAACTGTAGTTGCAAACATTTTGCGACCTAAATGTAAATATAACAACTTTGTAAAAAACCTCCCGAAGACATCTCGAACTCCAAGATTATATATAGATTGAACAACTATTTTTGTAGAATGTAAACTATTCCAATTCCAATAGTTGGGTTACCTCGAAGTAATATTAAGTACGACATAAATGCCTGGCTGTTCTTTGAATTATTTTTTTTTTTTTTTTTTATAGAATAGGAAGGTGGACGAGCATATGGGCCACCTGATGGTAAGTGGTCACCAAACGCCCTTAGACATTGGCATTCTAAGAAATGTCAACCATCGCTTATAGCCAATGCGCCACCAACCTTGGGAACTAAGATTTTATGTCCCTTGTGCCTGTAATTACACTGGCTCACTCACCCTTCAAACCGGAACACAACAATATCAAGTATTGCTGTTTTGCGGTAGAATATCTGATGAGTGGGTGGTACCTACCCAGACGAGCTTGCACAAAGCCCTACCACCTTATGAACTTATGTTAAGCTTCTATAGACGATAAATATAATATACAGGCGGTAAATACTTATAAAGAAGTCATAACATCTGTAAAAGTACATTTCATGTAAATAAATGATTATTATTAATATTAAAAAAATATATCATGATTAAATTCGAGTGCAATGTAAGCTTCAAAGTAAAATTCACTTCGGTCAGGTGTACCAAGTAATGTTCCTGGGCGCCGAGGTTTTCTTTATGTGAGACTAAGTTGTTATATATTAACTTCAAATCGCAGACCAATGTAACTCTTAAGAAGACATATTTTATTTAATAGCTACCAATAGCTAGACTTGAGACCCAAGTTGTGTATGTCCCAAAAGTCCTAACTAAAATCAAAATAAAACGCTGAAAGCGGAACAAACACGCCAATCTTCGTTTGGTCAACGAAAGACTGTAAAGTAAGAAAAATCTTCAAAGTAATAGAGTAAGTGGACATTATTAATGTTATAAAAGTATTATTTCCCTAAGGACGATAGTGTTTTTTTAAAATTAAATTAATTGTAAAAATATTGCTTTATTCCGTAATCTACGCTAGATTCTGCGTAGCTGATAAATTGCAAGCAAGATTACGCTGAGTAGTGATAGCCCAGGGCATGAATTGAAATATGTTTTTTTACATATAAATACTATTAATATACTTAGCTTTATTAGTGTTGTTGAGGGATATGATCACTAGGCGGGAGATAACACCTACTACACTTTACTACACTTTAATTTCCTCTTCCACTTCTATTCTCGCCGTAAGCGTCGACTGAGATAAGGGTACCCCCTAACCTCTGTCCACGAAAATCTAAGAATGGGCGACCTACGAACAGACAGTACTACTGGTTTTAGTGAATATCTTATGTATACTGGATGCACTAGGCACCGGCGAGTCCCAATTAAAAGGAGGGGGGGCTAGGCGCGTCAATGCGTTTTTGTAATATAATGTCATTATTGATGACAAAAAAACTGTCATTGTTTAAAGTTAACCTTTTTTAAAACAACCAACTGCTACAATACATTCAATATCGTTCCGTGTTGGAATTCAGATGTGTTACTTATGATTGCTAAAATATTAAGTTTCAATTTTATTTTATAAAAACTAAATTTAGTGACAGTGGTAGTGTGTTTTTGTACGTTTACACCGACAACTGTGCCTTAATATATATATTTTTTTACTTAACGTGGAGCGCCACGGGATCGCTTTCACATGCTAGGGTTACGCTCTTACGGCCGACCTTAATTCTGACCTGCTTTAACTAGTTATTATTTATAAGTGGACAGAGAGATATTATGAAGTCAGTGCAGATACATATAGAATAAAGTATATTTATAATTTCATTGTAAATAATAAATATGTTTTTCAGTTCTCAATATAACCAATCTAATGCTAATGAAATCTTTTAAAACGACAATTCAAAAGTGCTTGAAAGACTATTTCAATTAACTATAATTATTTTTAAAAAAGGTGGCAGGTTCGGGATGGATGTGGACTGCCCAAGATCGGGATGGTTGGCGTTCTATGGGGGAGGCTTTCGTCCAGCAGTGGACGGCAAAAGGCTGAAAAAAAAAAAAAAAATTATTTAGATTTTGTGAAACTTATTAATAGCAATTGAGAAAAGCGGTTTACGTATATATCAATACGTAATTTTTCACTCCCACTTTTCAGGTGTAAATTCAAGGCCGTTCACTGAATATCGGTATGATAGCGGCCGCATATATCTAAGAAACTGCTCAAGTGCTACGTGTGTTGAATTCCGATGGTCATTTTGCAAGACGTATAGCTGTTATTACACCGAGATATTTGGAATAATCGGAAGGAAGACTTTATTATATGCATTCGAACCGGATCTATGATCCCTTCGGTTCGAGTCTCTCTGTGTTTAGGTAGATATTCATCGTAATGGCACACCGTAATATATTGGGATCGAGGAACTATTCAATTTTACGACGTATATCTAACTGTAAGTGTATTTTATGTAAAACTACTTTCCGCCCAAGTTTTCACCCGTGGTCTAGGTACTCTACGCCCTAAGCAAATATATAAATAAAAACATCTAATAAATCAGTTTTAATCAACAATAGCATGTTTTGTTTGATGGTGGATGGTGAACTCCTCGATATTGGTTTTTTTTTTTGAAGATTCATGTACGTTTCATTATGTTTATTTTTTAATGTAGCAACATTTTTACTATTGTCATATTGTCTATACTTCTCATATTGTCTTGTGGAAATTGCTGTAAATAATAAAATCAGGAGGGATTTCATAGGTCTATTTTTGTAACATTGTTTTTGCTTTTATTTGTTAAATAAAGTATGAATAAGTAATATTAAATATAATTTTTATTTTTCGCTTTAGTAGTATAAGTATATTTTTAGTACTGTCGAACAATTTATATAATATTATTGATAATATTTACAATGACAGTTAACGGTATAATGTTAATTATTAGAAAAAACTAGTGTTTCATTTTGACATTTCTTTACCCAAAGAAGTGTAACTTAAGTTAGAGTTTAGAAACGCTAGTTCAGAATGAAGGTTCCTCCTGCTGAACTAGACGATTTGTTTTCAAAGAAACTACGTTGAGATTAAACCAAATCCTTGGATTAAATCCTATTGTTGAAACTTTTGCCACTTGTAAATTTCTTTTACGATATTTTCCTTCAGCAACAAAGAATTGCTAGCGACAATTTTTTATACACATTTTTTTATTTATTTTTTTTACTTTTATAACATTTAATGTTATTAATTCAACCATGATGATAAGAAGCCGTTATTTGAGTTACTTTCATTTTATAAAAATTGACAAATTCTATCCATCGTTGAGACTTCAATTTTTTCTTCTCAATTTAGATTTTGTTCTTTGGGTGCTTTATGATAAATAGGTATATTTTTAGCCGCTGATATGTGTTAACACTCATTTCGCTATGACAGCTGATCTCACATATCTACACAAAAGTAAAGTTACTCGAACAACATTTGCGTGATTACGATAGTTTGTGTATAATCGCAGCATACAGATGAAGAGAAATTGGGTATTCAACTGGCCAAGACCTTAGAACTAGCTTGTGACTATGACAGGTGCAACTCTGTCTAAACGCAATGCAAAATAAAATTTAAGATTGATTTGATCACAATGACAACTCAAATATATTTTACATAAAAATATAACGTTTTAGCGATGATACTAAATTTTAAAATCTACAATAACTTTAGTTTCCTAATGAGATAAATGTATTAAATCACTTATAAAAAAATTTAAACACGAAATATCGCAATCGAATATACATCAAGAGAAAACAAACATTCCTGTGAGAAAAGAGTAGAAAACAAACGACCATTGCCATTATATCCGTTTGCAGTTAGTCAAAATCAACAGTCCGTGAAGCGGTCACGGGAGGCTGTGATCTACTGCTAAAAGCTAACCATTTACTGGATATCGGGGCAGAAACACCTTTATTACTCTGTGACACGATACATTATAATAAAAACTTATGTCAAATTAAATCACATAAAATTGATTTGTTTTAAGTTAGTGTATTTTGACTCGATGTTAAGTTTTTGTGCAAGTTCCTGGATAGGTAATCCAATCATCACTTATACTACGACTGAGCGACATTGCTAAGAAGTATCGTGTTCTGGTTTTAAGGGTAAATTAAACTGTGTAATTAGAGGCATAGGAGACATAACATCTTAGTTCACAAGATTGGTGGCGTCGTGGTGATGTATGGAATGGTTAATATATTTTGAGGGATGGTGACCACTAACTATCAAGTGGCCCATTCGCTGGTTCAATTATACCTTTATATGAAATAAGATTAATGAAATTTAAAATTATTTATCGTTTTCATGTGGATTCTACCAACTAAAATCTGCAAGAAAACAAATATCTAAATACTCTTTATAGTTTACAAAAAATTATAATGTATCGGTCCGTCTAGGAAATCATTGACGGCCTTTGTTATAAACGCAACTGTTTATTTAAACACTAATTTCTCTTTCTATCATTATCGTTAGACATTTGAAAGAAGAAGTCACGGCTTTGTTTAAGTCACCCACTATTCAACGTTTAGAAGAACGGCCGTTAAAATCAAAATCTAGTCAACATAGATTTTTGATGACATGATTAATAATTACGTTTAAATATGATGTGAATATTCAATTAACAAGATCACTGTGATGTGATCATATACAATTAAAACAAAAGCCGATTACAATTTATAATTACAGTGAAGAGGCCACGCTGATATAAATTCAAGTCAAATATATTTCGAGCAAGCAATGAATCAGTGTTTAAAATGAATATTGATTACATTCTATGTTGACTTTATTTTAATTAAATAAATAATAAATTTTCATAAGTATTCTAATGTAATATTTATATTCTTTAGTTTTATTGTAATAATAAAACTATAATACTTAAGCCTGACAAAAGTTGGCCTATGTATACATTTTACCGGTGGTAGGGCTTTAGGAAGCTTGTCTGGGTACGTAGCACCCACTCATCAGATATTCTACCGCGAAACAGCTGTACTTGGTATTGTTGTGTTCCGGTTTGAAGGATGAGTGAGCCAGTGTCGGCCGAAGGAGCCAACACGTGCTAGAGTGGAGAGCACGCTTAGGCAAACGTATTGTAAAACGTCCTGTGGCAAAGTGGACCGACGATTTAAAAAAGGTGGCAGGTACGGTATGGATGCGGACTGCCCAAGATCTAGATGGTTGGCGTTCTATGTGGGAGGCTTTCGTTCAGCAGTGGACGGCAAAAGGCTGAACTGGAGTCAGTGTAATTACAGGCACAAGGTACATAACATCTTAATTCCCAAGGTTGGTGGCGCATTGGCGATATAAGCGATGGTTAACGGTTCTTACAATACCGATGTCTATGGGCGTTAGTGACTACTCACCATTGGGTCGCCCAAATGCTCGTTCATCTATCTATACAATAAAAAACACTATACTAATTGTTGTGTAGATCGGTTGAATGGTGTAAAAGTTGATGTCTTGTAAATTACAACAAAGAGAATAGTAAAAAGCCTTCTCCATAGAAAATTTGCAAATTTTAATGGTACTCGACCAAACAGCGTCGAAGTCTAAACATTGAACATCAATATATATATATATATAATTAGAATAAAACAAACGCTTACTATTTTTTTTTTTTTTTTTTTTTTATAGAATAGGAAGGCGGACGAGCATATGGGCCACCTGATGGTAAGTGGTCACCAACGCTCTTAGACATTAGCATTGTAAGAAATGTCAACCATCGCTTACATATCCAATGCGCCACCAACCTTGGGAACTAAGATTTTATGTCCCTTGTGCCTGTAATTACACTGGCTCACTCACCCTTCAAACCGGAACACAACAATATCAAGTATTGCTGTTTTGCGGTAGAATATCTGATGAGTGGGTGGTACCTACCCAGACGAGCTTGCACAAAGCCCTACCACCAGTAAATGAAATACAGTCTTTGGACTGTATTCCAATTGTGATGTCCAGCACGAAATGAAATTCTTCGTCGGTTCTTCTCCGGTTCTTTATTCCGAATCAATTATATAAGTGTCAATTAACAAATTTTGGCTTGACCTTGATTCTAACTTGTGACTCATCTTTGTGTGATATCCGGTAGTGACTTAGACTGTACTAATAACGCGTCATCCATGAAGCCTTTGAAAACGCCCTAAGTGTTTTTAGGGAGGGTGACGCAACTATGTTAGAAAATAAGTTACGAAAACATTTAATAGAAAATATCTAGTGATCACTGGATTTTAGGATTCTTATTTTTTAATACATAAGGTTTAATATTCCTTGTTTAACGTCCCTAGTTAGGAATTTAGACTGATTTAAATTTATCGTTCGTCTTAGAATAGAATCACATGGCAACAACGCTCTACCAGTGGAAAGCTTTCTCATTTTAGTTTATCATCATATAATTGCATAATTATTAAAATGATTTAATAACCAATTAAGTATGACACTGCATATATCATTAATTATCGATAGCGAGCAATAGTTGGCAACATTTCAAAACCAAGTAGTATCTTCAATAATGTTTTTAACATAATAGATGTAATTCTTTTAGATTACATTTTATATTTTTATTTTCTTTTATAATATGTCCATTTTTATTGAAAGCTTATTTGAAAATATTTCCTATAATTTTATTTCCGAACCGCCGATAGTTTTTATTTTAACTTTTAATAAGTAAGTAATGCTTCTTATATTGAATTAAATAATTTAAATTGTGATTCGTCACGCAGTTACCTGGTTTGAAAACTGTAATAGTGTTTTGTAAGATCTTACTTCGTATCTCACTTATGAAATTTTATAAGCCAACTTTCGATGATATACTATATTGATATGTGTGTCCTTTAAATGTATAATTATAATAGTCAATATCGCATATCAATTACACAATCTTGTCTTGCGGTGAATTTCGAGTTTGACCTTCTGAATAGCTCTTCTGTTTACAGATATATATATATATATATTTATATATATATATATATATGTTTTTATAAATCGTTGAAGTACTTTAAAGCCAAACTCAAAAAATATTTTACGAAATTTTATGATTAAAAATACCTCTTACATATACAAATTATTTTTAGTTAATTAATTTAATGTAATTCAATTTTATTTTTGCTTATATTTCCAGAATAATATTCTTTTTTTTTTCTTTTAATGTATAGATTCAAAATTACATTATAATGCACTAGTTTATATTTAACTATAAATTTAGCTATTTATTTTGTTATTTAGCTTAAAGATGTTTTCTTTTGTTTTTCGTCAATTAGATTTTTTTTAATTTTTTTATTGCTAGTTAGCATATAATGGATATATTTTGTTAAAATATTATTAAAAATGTTTTTTCTGAATATATAACTTTGGCTTCCTATTTGATAAAAACAAACAAATGGCAATGAATTATCAAACGAAACTAGCTAATAGTAAAAATGTGAATTTGAAATATTTTTAGGTCGCTAGAAATTTACATAATATAAAACAGAAAGGAAACAATCAACCGAAATTCATGACCGTCTTGAATTTAACAAAAAGTTTCTTTGTAGGCAATCGTTAAGATAGGAACTTCCTAAATTTAATTCCGAAGGGACTTGAAGTTTGTTATTTATTCACTAAGGAATAAAATCCATATTTAATAAAGAAACTCTTAGTACAGACGCATTACGCCAAAGCGAGTCACTTGTTATTAATAAAATATTCAATATATATATTTTTTATTTATATATATATATATAAAAGATATGCGGACGAGCATATGCTCGTCCACATATCATCTTATACTATATTATATAGATCATCTTATACTATATTATATATCATCTAATACTATATTATATAGCATATGCTCGACCACTTACCATCAGGTCGCCCATATGGGCGACCTGATGGTAAGTGGCCACTAATGCCAACCAACCACCGAGGTTTTATGTACAAAGAAATTAGTATTTATTTTTATTAAATTAAATAATATATTTTTTTTTTCTCGCAGTGGAAACCTTCAGAAAGGTACCCGGGTCCTATGGGGGTGGAACCGGGTTATGTGGGATTCTTACCCACTAAAACCACTGCGATGGCCGTCCTCAGCACGGATCGGAGAGGCTGCGGGATCGTGTTGATATAACGCATCCGCGACCTCTCCCGTGCTTTGCTCCACTCGTGGCTCGGCGGAGCTCTCATCAGGTGGCGAATTTCACCACCCCGCACTCCTCGCTAGTGCGTACGGCAGCGCGAGGCCATCACGGCTGCCGTCCTCCACAGGGCCGTCTGAAATAGGACACGTGAGGCCCCTACCTCACGCATCCACGGCCCCAGGGTTACGACCTATCTTTTAAGCCCCGGGCGTCTGGGCTATGGGAGGGCCGAGACGACGCCGTCGTCGTCTCCGCCGAGCAGGATCGGCCCTTTCCCGTTCCCGCTCCGCCGTCTTCTTTTGAACCATGACGGTCTCACAGAAGGAGGCTACGACCCTCCACGCCGATTCCCTGCGAAGCATCGCCGACACGATTGCTCGCAGGGACAGGTCTCGTCCGACTTCACGGACCAGGATCTCCCTCTCCACACTCCACGCGGGGCACGCCTCCAACGTATGCTGAGCGGTGTCCCGGTCCGCGCCACAGTGGTGACACATCGCCGTCGATTCGCGTCCGATCTTACACAGGTATTCTCCAAAACAACTGTGACCGGTCATTACCTGCGTAAGTCGGAAGGTGACTCGTCGCTTTCGCCCTATCCAGGCTTCGAAGGCTGGCAGGATCGCTCCAACGACGCGTTTGCGTGTGTACCGTTCTTCACAGAGACAGTCGCGCCAAGTCGCAAGAGTCCTCCGGTGTTTCTGCCGCTTCAACGCCTCGAGCGCACTCGAAGTGGGCGCGCTTTCACTGTTCTGGTGGAGGATGCGGGTCTGTTGGTAGACCCTCGCATCCATATCCGCCAGAATATCCAAGGGCGGAAAGCGTGCTAGGACGGTTGCCGCCTCGTAGAATATCGTGCGATATCCCCGCACTATGTGGATGGCCACTCTCCGCTGCGAATTTTGGATCTTAGTCCTGCATCGGCGGACGCCCGATAGGCAACACTCTGTGCATGGCACCCGCTACCTTCTCGATCCGGGGGGCTAGGCGCTCGAAGTGCTCCTTAAAGCCCCAGCGACCATCCAGTGTGAGGCCCAGGTATTTCATGTACCTGGCCACCTGGACTTATAAGTCACTAACGCGGACGTGCGAGTAGGCGGAGATCTCTCAAAATTCTCCTCCGTTGCCAGCACCAACGTGTCGTCTGCATAACAGACGATGCTGACACCTTCAGGGAGAGTGACGCGCAGGACTGCGTCATACGCGAGATTTCACAACAAAGGCCCCAAAACTGACCCCTGTGGGACACCACAGCAAATCTCCCTCCGGGTCCTCGTACCGTCTTGCTCTATATAAGAAATGTATCTATCGCGCAAGTAGCCACCGATGATCGCCTGCAGGTAAGGAGGCACACGATGGTGTATGAGTGCTCTCCTAATAGCGTCCCAGGGCAACGTGTTGAATGCGTTGACGATATCGAAACTTATCGCCAACGCCACGCCACCCCGGGCCACCACCTGCTCCGACAGAGACCGGACGCGCAAGGTTGCGTCAATAGTTGAGCGGGCCCTGTCGGAAAAAATAAATAAATACTAATCCATCCCATCACCATCATTCAATACTATTCTAAGGAAACATCTAGGATGGAAATATGACTGGTGGTAGGGCTTTGTGCAAGCTCGTCTGGGTAGGTACCACCCACTCATCAGATATTCTACCGCAAAACAGCAATACTTGATATTGTTGTGTTCCGGTTTGAAGGGTGAGTGAGCCAGTGTAATTACAGGCACAAGGGACATAAAATCTTAGTTCCCAAGGTTGGTGGCGCATTGGATACGTAAGCGATGGTTGACATTTCTTACAATGCCAATGTCTAAGAGCGTTGGTGACCACTTACCATCAGGTGGCCCATATGCTCGTCCGCCTTCCTTTACTATAAAAAAAAAAAAAAAAAAAAATGACACATGTGTATCGATCAACCCACATTGAATCAGCGTTTTAGAATGTTAGAAGTAGACCTTACCCCAGCAGCCGTTAAATATCCCACATATTTAACAGCTATTACGTAGGAAAATTTTAATTAAGATACTAGATATATACATATTGCGGAGCTTGCAGATATTATGTTAAATAAGCAAGGTGACTTGGTATTCAGTCGGAAACTTATCTTTGTTTCATAGCAATTAGCCCAAATTGTCTCAAGACGGTCGTAAGGGATCCACTCTGCTGATGCACTCGATACGATAAGGGTGCTCATACACGATCCAGCCTTACGTCGTATTAATCAACTTTTAATTTTTTAATAAAATTCTGCTAATACTTTATCTACTTTTCAATAAACTTTTATAAGAATAGCCTATTTATTGCAATGTTTCAAAATACACAGCTTAGGTATATGAGACAACAATGCGGATTGATAAAAAAATATAAATAATAATCCGATTTAAAAAATAATAAACTATAACGCACTAGTATTAACAGTGAAAAAGAACTCAATTAGATTTTTATTAAAAGATTTTATTTGTTTGACGTTAATATTTATTGAACTTGTTTTTCTCGATTTTCTGAAAAATGATAAATCAGATCAAACGATAACTATATGGAACAATCTAAGCAATTAAGAATACAGTGAAGTCATTCAAATAACTCTAGCCGTGGACCTTCAGGCACTAGAGACATAATATCTTAGTTTTCAAGGTTAGGTCATTGATATTCTATGGTCAGTGGTGACTTACCATCATGTGGTCCATTTTCCAATGCACCTTCCTTAGTCGTTTTGTATTGAATTCTGAAACAGTTTTTAATTATGTAATTAAATGTAAGACAGCATGAGATAGCTTCAAAAAACTTTTTTTATTTTTTTATAGTGTAGGCAGGCGAATGAGAAAATGGCCATCTGTTGGTAAATAGTCACCAACACCCATAGACATTGGCATTGTAAGAAATGTTAACCATCGATTACATCGTCAATGCGCCACCATCCTTGGGAACTAGGATGTTATGTCCCTTGTGCCTGTAATTACTCTGGCTCAGTCACCCTTCAAACCGAAACACAATAATATCAAGTACTGCTATTTAGTGGTAGAATATCTGATAAGTGGGTGGTACTCACCCAGACGAGCTTGCACACTTGCAAGCCCTGTTACCAGTAAAAATAAACTACACTAGTCGTTAACAATACAGTATTATTATTATTATTATAACAACGGGAGCCACGGGAGAACAAATTACCAAATATAAATGAAACTTGTAACGTGATATTTTATCTTGTAATGTATCGTACTATATATGAGGCTTTAGTCGTAACCGTCACGTGTGTGGGTGACCTAAAATCCATACGTGTAATTATGTGTACAGTCTCGTACGGTCGGGGCATGAGGGGAATTTTACATTTCTCATATCGACTCGAACTAGACGCATTCAGTAACCCGGTACCTGGCATATGTAATGAAGATAATGATGATACATACAAATGGCTTATATTTAGGAAGCTATCTATTATATTAGTTAATGTCTTTTGGGTTCAAATCGTTTTAGATCTTAATGGATATCAAATCATAATATTAATATAATAAATATCCAGTCATATAATAAGTTGTAATATAATAAATAAATATAAATAGAGTTGAATTTTGAGTAGTTTTTATATTTCACATAAAAACAAATATATGCATTTGCATATGTTGATTAGTTTAGTTATAAGGACACCTTATATTTACTGAGGCATGCCGATAATTATTTCACGTTAAATGTGTATATAATTATACATGTATAAAGATTCAGAAACATATTAAAAACATCAATCAAAATTATGCTAAAGTATGCAAAGAAAAAATGACACTGCGTGCTAAATTTAATATGTATTATACAGAGACGCAAAACTGTCAACTCAACATAATGATGTCGCCAACGTGAACACTTTGCCGTCTGAAATTAAAAGCTGCATAAATCTCTTGCAAAAATATCGAACAGCTCAAAAGGCTGAACATGGCTGATCACATCTCTGCTATGAACGACCTAGTCGGTATTTGTTGATTCAGTGCTAAACGATTTGAAACATACATTTTCAGTTTAATCTTTCTGTTTGTTTTCATTAATTACTTATACATTTTTAATATTTATTTGTATCTCTTGAAAAATTATTAGAGCAAAACATTATTATTGCAAATTATGTACGCTAGCCTATTTTATATACTTAGTTTTATAAAGAGGAACGATTTGTTTATGAAGCCTCATACTCTTATCATTTTAGCAATTGCGGATAATATATGTTCTGCTAATTATGGGCTCGTCAATACTTAATGTGTATATAATAATTTGCAAAAGATCGTGAAAAGCATAATCACAGATAAGAAGTCCGCATCAGTCAGGAGAATAAAACATAATCACAGAGTTAAATAGCGTAAAATAATACTGATAAAAGGAATAAAGGCGAAGACTTATGTAAGCGTGTAATAAACTAATGCTCGAATCTCGAGGTGAACGCTCCGGCGCATCATTCACCCCATCGCCATGACGGAGAAGACGTTCGGATTCGTTCGTTCTTCGAGGAGTATAGGAGTAAGATGATGTCATATGAACTATGTATTGAAATGGTATCTTTGAATAGATTTCGGCCAGAGTCACAGATCTGCCAAGAATTTCTCAATAGCAGCTCGAAGGTTAAAAGTGGACATTGTTTAAAGTATCTTCTTGTGAATGTCAAGGTATACCGTTTATCCTTCGCATGATCTCCGGTTGCTGGCTTCTGAGACCACCTACGAAGTCGGTTTTCTCTGTTAAAAATCGCAACCAAGGAAGACCGTTTCAAATATCGAAATAATTGTTATATAAAATAATAATTGTATTTATTTATTTCAATTGTCGTTTTCAACTTACACCTGAGGTACTTATTTCATTGGAATTTAAGTTGAGCTCTTATTTTATTTATGTTGTATAAAGATTGTCATGCAAAAAATTATGATCAATGTGGGATCACACCCTTACATTTTACATTTCAAGTTTATTCTTACATAACATTCATATTATACTACTATTGATTTTATCATTTTAATGAAGACTCGCATTTAAACAAATCATAAAAAAACTCCCTAAAATTGTAATTCTACATATATATGGCTTATAAGTTCCCGATAATGATCAATACAAAAAACATGTTTTATATGAATGCTATAGTATAACCAATTTATCTTCAACCAAATGTATTCCTCGCTAAAACACCGGCATCGAAACCCATACTTTTACACATTTACAATTCATCTTGCTTTCCATATGCAGACGGCAGACAGACCCACCATAAATCAAGTTTACGGAGCGCACTCTACAAAGACGAGCACTTACTTTGAAAAACCTCTAAAGCTTCAGACGGCTGTAAGTTGAATCGAGTGTTTTGGTCCTTCATGATAGGTGGGCTTACAAATACTATAACTATTAATCAATATTTTCTACAAATTTGTAATATAATATATATTTTTAATTTATATTTTTAAAGTATGAGAACGTTTATTTGTTTATTTGTAAGTAAGTGAAACAAACAGCATATTTTATATTACATAAAACTTATAAAAACCTTAAATAACACACATGCCAATACAGTTTCCATAAATAATTAATCTGGAAGTGAACATATATATAAAAAAGATAAAACAGTAAAATTAAATGTATGGTAATTAAAAAAAAAAAACTAACAAGTGTAAAAAATGTATATTATGTATTATGTATTGAAAACATGTCAGATTATTTTATTATTATGAAATGAAATGAAATTAAGTTAAGATAATACAGAACAAGATAAAAAATATAATAAATGTTTTTTTTTTTTTAAATTAAATTTAGCTCAGCGCTGGTTTTCGTTAACTTATTATACCAGCAGAAACAGTAATAATTATTCATATAAAATTCATGTAATAAGACCCAATTAATGAGAATACCACACGAACTAAATGTTATATTGCCGTCCAATAGCCAAAAGTCATTACCATTGTTATAGAAATAAAGATGTCTGATATTGATATGAAAAATATAAATTGGTAAATAACTAATTTGAAAACAATTTATGATGAAATTGTTGAATATGTACTTCCATAGATACTAAATAATTAAATTTGTTTGACATAGCACGATCTTACAACTATTTCAGGACTGCATTGGAAGACTTGCTTTTTTATGTTAAGGCAGGCGGACGAGCAAATGTATCACCTGATAGTAAGTGGTCATCACAACCTTTAGACATTGGCATTGTAAGAAATGTAAACCATCGCTTACATCGCCAATGCGCCACCAACCTTGGGAACTAAGATACTAATAAGTAACTATTTTTACTCTAATTACTATTTTTTAGTTTTTAATAACATTTCAAATATATTCATTCCTATTTAATGTTATAATTACATGTACAAACTTGTTGGAACAACCAATAAATAAGTCAAATAACATCTTGTATCTAAATGTTGGCCAAGCTTGTGATAAGAAATGGTGTAAATAATACGTAATATATAGGAAGAAGTGATTTGCCAACTTTGTTTTTTAATTCAACCACCAGCTCTAAGATATTATGTCCAGTTATCACTGGTATCAGACTAAAGCTTGTGCCATTACCATTGGCACTACATCATTTTTATATATACCGTAACAGCCTGTGAATGTCCCACTGCTGGGCTAAAGGCCTCCTCTCCTCTTTTTGAGGAGAAGGTTTGGAGCTTATTCCACCACGCTGCTCCAATGCGGGTTGGTAGAATTCACATGTGGCAGAATTTCAGTGAAATTAGACACATGCAGGTTTCCTCACGATGTTTTCCTTCACCGTAAAGCACGAGATGAATTATAATCACAAATTAAGCACATGAAAATTCAGTGGTGCTTGCCCGGGTTTGAACCCACGATCATCGGTTAAGATTCACGCGTTCTTACCACAGGGCCATCTCGGCCCAAATTTATTTTAGGTATTTTTATATATACGAGAAAAAAAATAAGAACGCGTGAATCTTAACCGATGATCGTGGGTTCAAACCCGGGCAAGCACCACTGAATTTTCATGTGCTTAATTTGTGATTATAATTCATCTTGTGCTTTACGGTGAAGGAAAACATCGTGAGGAAACCTGCATGTGTCTAATTTCACTGAAATTCTGCCACATGTGAATTCTACCAATCCGCATTGGAGCAGCGTGGTGGAATAAGCTCCAAACCTTCTCCTCAAAAAGAGGAGAGGAGGCCTTTAGCCCAGCAGTGGGACATTCACAGGCTGTTACGGATTACGGATTACGGAGAAAAAAAATTAAAGTTATTTTCTTAAAAAGCAGTCGTATTTATAAATTGTAGTTTTTTTATACGAGTTTAATTGAAAATTCCACTTTCAAGTCCACTAATATATGCTAAGTATTGCAAATTCGTCCTTTCATATGCCTTGCGGTAATAAATTTAGCGTATCATTGAAACATACATGCTCTACTTAAGTACGGCTGAATTAGCAACATTCCGTCCCGAATTTCAAGCTAAAATATACTGAGCCATAAATTGCGGCAATACCGCCTTTGATACGCGTGAAATTTTGTATATTTTAACTAAAAATTTAATTTAAGTTTCCGTTTAGAAATTTTTACTTGAAAATATATTGTACATTATTTATCCTCGTGTTTGTTGATTGGTATCAAATAATGTGGTTGTTATTTTCAACACGGTTTGTAACGTAATCATAATAGTGGTTTAGCATGAAACTGTCAATTTGACATAAACGTTCGATATTTAAAAAAATATATGAATTATACATTTGTTTATATAAGCTATACTAATAAACGATGACACGTTTTTTTAATACTTAGCTGATAAAAGTACTAAAGGAATACACATAAAACTCATAGCATAAGATGCTGCATGTTCTGGAGAAAGTTTTAGTGTACGATTGTTATATTACCAGTAGCTGCGCTTTGTAGTTTTAATCGTTTTAAATTTCGAATATTAACGTGACAAGATTGAAATTCGTGTCATTGTGAAAATATATAATAAGACATTATTATTAAAGTGGCTTGCTATTACACTTCAAATTTGGGATGAGCACAATGTATTAACACTGCAAAACAATTTGGTGACTCTTAAGTCTGGCCGCTTGTCTAAAACCAACCATCTTTAGGAGTGCTTTTGGTGATAGTTTGGTTACACTGTTCATGTGACCTGTAAACGCTTAATGGTTATCGTATTTATGTATGCGCTTAACATAAAAAAATCCTAAGTTATCTCTTATGATAATCACGGGACAATAAAATGGGTTTGCTTTATTATTTTCTATTGAAAACAAGAAATTAAAGAAAGTAATCTTAAAATTGAATTCGAAATTAAAAATAAATCACATAATATAAATTAAAATAGAAATACAATTTCTCCTTATCATTTTATCTCTTTGATATTTAAATACAAACGTTCAACCGTCACTAGTCCCGTTATCTCAATGCGGGCACGTATGGTCTCAGATTATTCATCACTTAACAACGAAGAACATTGTTTATAATAATACGTTAATATACATTTTGTAAAATACACTTACCTATATGTAACTTACATTCCCTAAAGAGATTAGAGATTATATCCTTGATTTTGTGATCAAATTTGATAATAAATAAGAAAAAAAATATTTACACTGTCTTCTAGAAGTCATACAGAAGCAAAAGTATGCCTTACTTGATTTTTTACTAGATAGGAAAAACTCCAAAAAATAATGCAGTCAGCATCTGGGTGATATATCGGATATTATGCGATATTCTGTCCCAATTAATTTTTGTAGTAGCCATCTTCGGCACAGATCAGCTATCAGCGATCAGAATCGTGTATTGGAAAATTTATCCTGTAAAGTAAATCACATATTTAATTTATTCTTTTTACAAAAGTGGTCTGTGGGCGACTCGGGTGGTCCACACGACTAACTTTACAGTGGTAAGAATGAAAATACTATACGTTTTTCCTATTACTTTTTTAGATATTTTAGGCTCAAAACAAAAAATTAGTCGATCGATTTGACTCAAAATCTAATTAGCACTAGAATTTGTAATTCTGCGTCGAATGCAATTGGACCCATCTCGATAAAAAATTTGTCCTCGAGATAATCGCGACGAAAACAAATTCCGAACGCTATATATTCCGAACACGCGGTTATACACACACAGAGATATCCTCTGGTAACCTTGAAAGGTGGAGAAATGTCAAAATTTCAGGGATTCACAAAATCGGACCCATTACAAGAACTTCCCAATGGGAAGTTAATTTATTCGTAAGTGAGAGTAAATTGTTTGTTTGCAATTGTAAATGTTCACGAGTTTGCAAATTGGTAGTGCTTAAACTCCTATAAACACACTAAATCGTTTGACCATCATACGAACGGCATTTTGAGAGTTAGGAGAAAGAGATAGCAATTGTGGTTGTACATATTCGTGCACTATAATGTGACCTGCTCAGTTAGTTTGTCTGTCATAAAAATGTTAGTCATGGCCATCAGTCAGAAAAACATCTGTATATTACTCGAAAAAAGCCAATTAAAGCTATAATAGAAAATAATCACTAATTGTTAAAACCATATTTTTTAAAATATTATTGTTTTTTTTTTGTGAATTTGAATATGAAATAGTGTTATTATAGCGTCTACCCGCAATATGAATTAAACTTCTCATATAACGGTATCCCTAATAATCCATTCCCATACACCATTAGTAAATTTAGCGGTGGGAAGTAATTTAAAATCAGTAAACCGCGAATTTGCGACCGCCAACCACTTCATCAGCGCAAACTGGATACCGAGTTGGTATTTGTTAATATATTAATTATAGCTCCGTAATTAAACACCGGTTATATCACTATTGTCCAAGTGTATATTCATTCATTCAATACGATCGTTTGCACATGCACGTGTATTATATACACACGAAGACATTCATGCATTGTTTTATTTTGCTTTTAGATAAGATTTGATTTTTTGTATGTGTGTTTGTAATGGATGAACTCAAAAACTATTGAACCAATTTAAAAAAATCCTAAAAGAAAGCTACATTATCAGCGAGTAACAAAATAGCAGTATTTTACTTTCAAAACCTTAGGGAATCCTTAGGGAAATTGCAAACATGTAACCCAAGGTATCACAAATTTTCCTATAGCATATGTACATCTATGGTAAATATTTTGGGTTGGGATATATTTGTCAATAATTGTATTATAAATAAAATTCCGATCCTAATACGGCGATTGTTCTATAATTTCAATGTTCCAAAATTTGAACCTGCAATACAACTGCATCAGCTAGCGTGCTTGGAATATTTTAGTAGATTAAGTGCCTCATTAGGATACTAATTGCTTCTATATCGGTTGTATATGTTCTAGAATGTTCTGAAATAGCCTGTAAATTCAGTAGTTAGTGCTTAACGACCCTAAGATATAGTGCGATTAAATAAGTAAGTATATATATTCTCATGATGGCATAGTAGCTAGAACACATGATTTTAATGGAATATTGTGGGTTCATACTAGGGTAAGTACCACTGTTTTAAAAGGAGTTCATACCAGTGCATTGAGTTCATACAGGTATCATTGAGTTTTAAAAGATTTAATTTATATTTCACGCTCGGCGGTGAATACAAATATAGTCAAGAAACCTCCAATCAATCTGACATAAATTCACCAACCCTCATAAAAACAGCGTGGTGTGAAAAGCTCCAATCCTTTTCTTTTAGAATAACGGAGGCATTAGCATTAGTGATATATTACATAAAATAGACCACACACTATAAAATAGGTAGTAAAAATTATAAGCTAAGCTCTACCATAATAAGGAAACCCTTAATAACGTTAAGTACTTCACATGTATCTTTGTTTTATTTTATTTGTACGTTTGTTATAAATTAATTATGAGTCAATAATTTGTAACATATTGTTCAAATAGCATTGATTTTATTTTGTGCACATTTAGTTTTTTTTAATAAAACTCTGAAAGGACGACTTCCAAATTCATCATATTCTGATATTGCACTCCGGTTATATTATTTCCATAGTTTAAAAACTTACTTAGCTTTCTTGTATTTACAACGACTCATTCACTAGCTAATTATTATTTTTATATTTAATTATTGCTAATTAATATTTGTAAACAATTTTATTAGATCTTTGTGAAAGATAACAGATCTTACAAGTCAAAACTCGATGTGTCTAAGTTCACCAAAATAGAAATATTTGTGAACATTTTAAATTAAATCAAACGATCTTAATGAAATTAAACCATATTATGTTATCTTTAGCTTATACTACGAAACCAACCATGAGCCATCTAATGAGTAGTCACCACCACCCATAGATCATGGCACTGTCATAAATATTTGCACTGATGGAATATTAACCATTTCTTACATCGCCAATGCGTCTCCAACCTTAGCAACTAAGATGTTAAGTCCCTTTTACTTATACATAGTTACACCAGCTCACTCGCCTTTCAAGTTGAAACAGAACAACACATAGCATTATATTGACATTTGGCAATAAAATACGTAATGAATGGGTGGTAACTACCACGATGAGCACTCACAAAGCCATATCGCTAAGTAAAATCTTGATCAATTATGATATTTTATAAAATTTATGACAACCATTTAGATCAAATCATAATAGTATTTTTATATCCAACCATACATAAATCTTTACCCTCTCACACCCCTCAAGTCTCAACGATCTGACATCAGTCGCCCGAATCTTACAAATGCGTTTTGACATTGAGATATGCCTCGAAATGATAAAATTAGACCCGACATATGTCTTACAAACAAGCGTTGACAATGTGGGAATATAAATTTTCTGAAGAGGGAAACCTTTTTTTACTACGAGTCGAAACAAAGCTTGCGGTTTGATATTGATTTGATCCTAGTTTGTGTCGGAAATCTGATTTGAATCTTAGATTGGGTGATCATAGGAATTGCTTCAACAAACATCTGAGTATTTATTTGAATATATTTGATGATTTAAATATCTCAAATATTTATTTCTGATGTAAGTATGATATTTTAGAGAACACAAATGAATCACTTCTGATCTGAAATTAGTGATTAATGCAAGCATAATCTATTACAGGTACAAAGAAAATAAGACTTGAGAACTAAGGTTTGTCCGTGGCATAGAGATTGATTCAAATTCCAGGTTGGGTCAGAAAATCATTATTAGGTCTTTCTGCAATACCAAAGTACTTATGTATATTGTTATGTATTATGTTATGTATTATGTGTACCTGTGGTACACTCATTGATATCATATAAGGGAATAAAAAGTGCAACTGTTTGAAATCGTACACTTTTACGCACGATAATATCTGCTCCTTGGTATTGGCTCGGTATTGGCTAATACTGGTGGTAGGGCTTTGTGCAAACTCGTCTGGTTAGGTACCACCCACTCATCAGATATTCTACCGCAAAATAGCAGTAATTGGTATTGTTGGTTTCCGGTTTGAAGGGTGAGTGAGCCAGTCTAATTACAGGCACAAGGGACATAACATATTAGTTCCCGAGATTGGTGGCGCATTGGTGATGTAAGCGATGGTTAACATTTCTTATAATGTCAATGTCTATGGGCGTTGGTGACCACTTATCATCAGGTGGCCCATTAGCTCGTCCATCAAACTATGCTATAAAAAATGTTACTATGGTTAAATTTAATTTAGGCTTCATTCATTTCATTAATATATTAGATTTATTTGCTACCTTTTGTTAAACAATGGAAAATAAAGCCATATTTTAGAAATCCGAATAAGTTGTGATACTGAACGCATAAGCATTGTTAGTTATTTAGTAAAAATTTCGCCGAAATATCTTCAGGGTAAGTATGTTTACTCTTATCTGATACGTCAAATATATTACTTTTATACAGAACAATTGTTTGTGAAGCTCTTCAAAGAAGAACGTTTATTGATCATTATAGGTACTACTGAAAACAATGTACGTTTCTAGAAATTTAAGACTTTTATATTAGAAAAACTCTCAAGAGCCATTCAAAGAAATTATTTCTTCAGAAAGTCTTTTTCTGTTAGTAATTTGATGTGAAGTTTGTTTGAATAGTATTTTATTAACACCGACTATAGTTGCCCGAATTAACGCTATAAATGAAACAATACAATGTTCTAATGAATTCTAGACAAACTTTAAGCAGAAGATATGTACAAAATCTTATTATGATGCCAAAAAAATCTTTTTTTTTATATAGAATAGGAAGGTGGTCATCAAACGCCCTTAGACATTGGCATTGTAAGAAATGTCAACCATCGCTTATAGCCAAAGCGCCACCAACCTTGGGAACTAAGATTTTATGTCCCTTGTGCCTGTAATTACACTGGCATTATTAATCTACAATAAAATATGTGTAATCATATAACTTTCGCAAAACTTATTACATTATAAGATAAAAAAATTATTTCAGAATAAAATCGAATCGATAACGAAAACAGAGATCGTAATAAATTACATTACAATAGGTACATTATAAATACGAAACCTAATTTTGTTAGTAAGCAAACCAAACAAGACCTCAGAAAGATTAATCTTTTTAAGACTTCGTCCTAATGCGAACAAAGAAGACTTCGGGTTACTATACTTGGTCTTTGTACTCGAAAAGGCTTAATCTTCCACTGATAATATTATCATTCCTGAAGGAACCTTTTGTAAATGGAATACGACTCGTCTTTATTCAAATTTAATTTTAATACAACTTCAATTATTTCTTTTTCTCGCGACTTTAAATTTAGAATTTATTTATATTTAACCTAATTGTTATATAAAAATGCTAAAACTTTATTGTACGGAAAATTATGGATTAATCTAATACCTTTGTATTATATGTGACAAAGCTATGCTGTTTTTCTGATGAGAATATGTCAGCCCGGAGTTTGGATAGAGTGGTAGTATGTACACAAACACACGTGCATGCGTGTTTCTGTACATACTTATGAACTGTAATATGTCCTGCGTCGTTGGTTAGTCTCCCTTAGAAATGGCCATAATGGTCGAAACCGGGCAGCATAATATCATAAACTAATACTTTTTATTCATTCTTCAACCGCCTTTTATATTCATACATCTATAATATTTTTATTTTTCCTGAATATTTGACAAGTTACATCTGCCTTTGAATGCCTCTATACCTCGAACAACGTTCGCATGGCCCGATTGTGTTTGCGTAGTCTGTACGAAGTATTATAAAAGGAATAAATCGGTAAAAGTTTAAACAAAGAGAATTCGAGCAGCCGATTACGAAGGGCGCTTGGAGTTCCAAGTCACGTGATCACAATTGACGCAACACTGGTGAAACGATCAAACAACAAATGTATGATCGTGCAAAATCCCAAAAAAAAATGTAAAATGAATAAAATACATCGCGAAAGTTATTTTATTATATTGATCCGATTTTAAGTTAATAGTTTCATTAATTCGCAGCGTACCAAGGATTACTGGTTTTATAACGTCACCCGTATTCAAATACGGCTGACTACACGAATCTATAGACTGTTTCTTATGAATTTTAAAATACGTGAAAATTATAAAGGCGAAGGTTTTATTTGTTTTTTTTTTTCTAACTTTAATTAACTTGTTTCATTTTTCTTATTATACAATCTGCATTGAACTGTAAGCTTAAATGATAAAGGCTGTATATAATTATTGTATCTTTACGAAGTTAGGGCATATAGTTATATTTTTACATTATTAAAGTCAAAAATTTAATTCAATACAATATAATACAAAAAAATAAAATAATAAAAGCTGAGATGGCCCAGTGGTACGAACGCGTAAATCTTAACCAATGATCGTGGATTCAAGCCCGGGCAAGCACCACTGAATTTTCATGTCCTTAATTTGTCATTATAATTCCTCTCGTGCTTTACGGTGAAGGAAAACATCGTGAGGAAACCTGCATGTGTCTAATTTCACTGAAATTCTGCCATATGTGTATTCCACCAACCCGCATTGGAGCAACGTGGTGGAACAAGCTCCATACCTTCTCCTCAAAAAGGGAGAGGAGGCCTTAGCCCAGCAATGGGACATTCACAGGCTGTTACTTTAATATAATACTTGCTTATTGTCAAAGGGTTACTACCTTTTCAGAAAGAAATCTAACAGACCTGAGAAGAACCGACCAAAGAAACTTATTGAGATAATATAATTTTTCTTATCAATAGTTTAACTATCAATAAAATTAATAATAATTTCAAGGAAAAATTCTACAAGTTCGTTATATCCATTAGCTCAAAAATATTTCTCAACGACATTTTTGTATTCTAAAATCGAATTTTGAACGTTTTCTAAGATCATATTTAAAGAGCATGCGCGTTGATCCACGAAAGACTACCCATCTTGTGTAGGTAATAGTATAATAATAATACTTTATTGTTATCCAATATATTCATATTATAAAAAGTAGCCCTGACTCCTTCGAAATACAAATAACAAATCAATGAATTATTTCACATTTCCTGTTATACGCAGTTAATTGGAAAACAAGCCAAAAAAGATTATTGCGCCTATTGTATATTATGTCTTTATCGAATGTTGAATTTATTGAAATCGTTTTCACCCTCAGATGATTAAAATGCAATCAATTTTGTATCTTGTCACGAATGAATAAGGATTATATTTTAATACGTAGATTAAATTAAATATATACGAAACAAATTAACGAAATTTCTGCTTTTTGTGTACATTTAAATGAAATGATTTTATTGTCACGTTAATTTGTATATGACATTTGAACTGTGTTTATATCAGAATATTTTAACGTATATAATTAAGATTAAATTGTAAAGTACCACGTCTGTATCCCGTAACAGCCTGTGAATGTTCCACTGCTGGGCTAACTCCCTCCCCTCCTCTCCCTTTTCTGAGGAGAAGGCTTATTCCACCACGCTGCTCCAATGCGGGTTGATGGAATACACATATGGCAGAATTTCAGTAAAATAAGACACATGCAGGTTTCTTCACGATGTTTTCCTTCACCGTAAAGCACAAGATGAATTATAATCACAAATTAAGCACATGATAATTCAGTAGTGCTGGCCCGGGTTTGAACCCACGATCATCGGCTAAGATTCACGCGTATTTAGCACTAGGCCATCTCGGCTTCATTTTATTTTATGGTTTAACTTATTCTAATAGTATTTAATTATGTATGTTTTTGCTGTGTTAATGTTATTTTTTATGTGATGTACAATGTGCATTTTATTGCTAGCTCCGATATGAGCTATTTCGACAATTGCCGAAATGTTATGAATTATGAATCTACCCCCACTTTAAGTGGGAGATTTGTGAAATATACTATTTTAAATTCTGAAGCTGGCATTCACTTTAATACTTAAAAATACGTTATGCAACAATTTTTTAATTCCCACTGGTGGGCGTTGTGTAAGGCTTCTTTCCAGGAGAGGATTTAGAGCTGTGTGGGCAAAAGTATGTTGGTACTCACTGTATTTTCTTCGACAGCAGAGGCCGAGCAGCGTGGTTTCGTGATCATTACATACCAACAATAGTTAATTTTTAACAACACACATGCACTTTAGTTACTTGTATAACAATTTATAGTAATAGTCTTCTCACTAATTGTGGTAATTTTTAGAACAAATTTGGGCACTAATCGTCGCACGCGCATCGCATCGAATATACGCCTCTGCAACTGAGCGGACGCGGGGGAGAAGCGAATAGGAACAACGATTGGACTTCGTTTCGTTCGTTTTTTTGCGTTTTTATTAGAGTGCGTTTGAGTATTATTAATGTAATGTTTTATGCGTTATATTTATATTTATTATAGGTACTTTTTATTTATATTATTTAGTATTTTATTTAATTTATTTATTAAATGGCGCAGGCAGGAGCTTATTGAAGAGGGATTGATACACACGTGGTAAATTTCGATGAACCCGCTATCTTTGGTTAAAATTCACGAGATTTAGCTAACGGGTCATCGCGCATCTTAATAATACAAGCTATTCTTATAATAATAATCGAATCGAAACTTTTAAAATGCTAGTAGTCCCCCGTTTAGCTATTAATCTTTAAAAATATTTGTTATTTCTTTCCTTCTTTTTTTATAGTATCGGTAGGCGGACTAGCATACCACCCACCACCTGATGGTAAGTGGTCACCAAAGACCATAGACATTGGCATTGTAAGAAATGTTCCACCATCCATGAGCCGGTTGGCGTAGTTGATAGAACACTTGCCTTTCACGCCGAAGGTTGTGGGTTCGATTCCCACCCAGGACAGACATTTGTGTGCATTAACATGTCTGTTTGTCCTGAGTCTGGGTGTAATTATCTATATAAGTATGTATTTACAAAAAAGTAAAGTAGTATATGTAGTATATCAGTTGTCTGGTTTCCATAGCACAAGCTTTGTACAAGCTTAATTTGGGATCAGATGACCGTGAGTGAAAAATGTCCCACGATATTATTATATTATTATTATTATCCATCAACCATCGCTTACATCGCCAATGCGCCAACCAACCTTGGGAACTAAAATATTATGACCCTTGTACCTGTAAGTACACTGGCTTACTCACCCTTCAAACCGGAACACAACAATATCAAGTACGAGACTTACAGTACAGACAGACGTACAGACGAGCTTGCACAAAGCCCTACCACCAGTAAAAAGGTATTCAAGAAAAATAATAATTAAAAACGTTTACAGAGCAATCAATAATGTACCCGAACAATATCATTATCATAACAATTCATTTAAAGTCACTGACATCACTTGTACGTTACATAATTATTTTAGTTACAAAAATTTACATAAACTATTCAGTTACATGACACAATGTGATAATTATTTCGGAATTTCGGCATCAATATTTAATTATCGCACTTATTGCGTTCTGATTAAAATACACAGTGAAATAATTTACGATTGAATTTTAAACGTATTGAGTTAATTATTGAAATGAAACGATATTTCAAATTGTCTCTTCATGTACAACTTGATAGAAAAACTTTTGAGTATAAATTTTATTTATAAGGCTTTTTAGCTTTCAATTTATATCAAACGTGACTTTAGATACACGTGTGTTATTGACAGAAACATACGTTCCAACGAAAGCTAGTGCGGACAGCTAGCAGATGATCTAAGAGCAGTTAGGAAGGGTTGGATTTACAATGTCCTTTTGACCAAATTTAGGGACCAATCTCAAGCTCTAGTCGACTATGTTAAAGACAATTTTATATTGTTTTTTTATCACTTGGTTCGTAGGTACCATCAGATATTCTACCATTTAACAGCAACATTTACTATTGTTTTGTTCCACTTTGACGAGTGAGTGAGCCAATGTAAGTTCAGGCCCAAGGGATGTAGCATCTTAGTCCTAAGGTTAATGGTGCATTGGCGCTATAAATGCTTAATATTTCTTTCACGACTGATGTCTTTGGGTGGTGGTGACTGCCCACCTACTTATTTAGTAAAAATAAAAAAAAACGTACAAGTATTTTGTAAACACAGGTGTAAATTCTATTTTCACACCCTGATAGTCCGATGGATGGCCTTGCGGCAAGATTGAAGAAATCAGGCGCAGTACTAACTTTTAGCAGGCTGTAGATTTTTTTTATAAATAGGAGAGGAAGCATTGCCAACTTGCAAAGTTTGGGCTTTTAATGACAATATATTGACCAAATAATTTTCCCAACGTTTTATTGGACTGATCTATGAATAAGCCTATTATCTTGGAATCTGCCCCCTTATAAGCCAAAAATCAAGAATAATTGCATATAATATTACAATCTTAGCATTTTTCTATAACATATACGTAAGGCTAACGCATAATATATTATTATCTACATCTGCCACATATTCATATTCAAATAAGAAATGCGTTTGTCTGTTAGTTGTATGTCTGATATAATAACATAAACGGATTCCATAACGACGTTAGAAATAATCATACAATAATAGAATACTTTATGAAATAAATATCTTAACGTCATCATTCGTCGTCATGTCAACCTCATCAATAAGTTGAAAAAAATATAACGCGCCAAAATTCCTCCACCGTCTCTTCTGAGTTCTGAGGATTTTATTTGTCATGCCAAACAATAATATTTCAATAAATAGAATATTGATTAATAACTTCGATATTTGAAGTATGCAATAACTGTCGAATGAGTTACAAGAACGACCACTTTCTATCGACTTAAGTTTTAATATTTATTAGAGAAAGACTAAAGTTATATAGTTTTACTTACTTTTTGGAACGCAAAACCATTAATCTTGTATTACTATGTCGTTGTCATGTATTATCGTAATAGCAGATCAATACAAAGGTGTTTCAAATAATGTACTCTCATTGGCTAATAAATATAGTCCTTATTGTGATAACAATAGAGTTTATTATGCTTTATCTATTTCGTACCTCATACATTTCAATTGCTCGGCCATGTCGTCGGGTTTAGAGAGATTAGTTAATTGAATTGGATGTAACGTCTTACGCCATATTACTCGTGTCCTATATTAGTGTACTTAGTTATTAGAACATGTAAATCTGACTGCAGTTATAATTACTTTACTTTACGGATTTTTGCCTTCATCTGTTTATTAAACTGATCATTATTATTTCCCTGCTAAGGAGAATACCTTATACCCTTCTCAAAAAATCGCTAACAAATTAAAGCTCAGGTAAAATTATAGTAGTAACGTATACAGAAACATCGACTTTTAGTATATTTCCATACTGGTCGAAATATATAAGCATCCCGTAGCTTTGTGAAAAATATAAAATTAATATATTTCTAATTAGCCAGATGTTAGTGTGTAAAAAGCCGAGATGGTCTAGTGGTTAGAACGCGTGAATCTTAACCGATGATCGTGGGTTCAAGCCCGGGTAAGCACCACTGAATTTTCATGTGCTTAATTTGTGATTATAATTCATCTCGTGCTTGACGGTGAAGGAAAACATCGTGAGGAAACCTGCATGTGTCTAATTTCATTGAAATTATGTCACATGTGTATTCTACCAACCCGCATTAGAGCAGCGTGGTGGAATAAGCTCCAAACCTTCTCCTCAAAAAGGGAGAGGAGGCCTTAGCTCAGCAGTGGGACATTCACAGGCTGTTACTATAGTGTACGAGCAACATTAGGACTTTTTGAAGCAAAACTCCTTTCGGCGCAATGATAACATTTCAATGATCGAAATACAACGTTTCTATTTGTTGACGTTTCTGACGTCATCGCTGTCAAGTGTAAATTATATGGTTATGCTGTCCTATCATTTGCACTTACACTTTTTTATTAAATCGAACTCAATGACACATTTGAATTATAATAAATAACAATTGTGTTGTTTCTTTTAAATAAAAAAATGTCAGTAATAAAACAATACGTGAAATAAAGGCAGACAAGAATGCTATAAGTATCGTGTATTGGGAAATAAAATTTCGTCGAATTCGGCTGCTTTGCGAATTGCGATATCCGCAAAGCATTTATAATGTACGCGTCTACGGGGGAATCTAGCAGTGTGGGTAGGAGATAGACATAGGCGGAGCGAGTTTAATATCTGATAGATTTGACTTCAGCTAAATATCCTTCAGTTATAGTAACTTGGACAATTCCTTAATGGCATACACGGGTTTTGGGTTGTAAGTAGATTTATTATTGTGTATCATTATGACATTAGGGTCACGACGTTTTTTCGATTATTATTAATTCGATTTTTTTATAGTCAATTTTTATTTTGCGTAATTTAATGTAAATTTTTATGATCTTGGTAAATAGTTTTTATTGGAACAAATAAATACATTAAAAATAGACTAACAAAATGGATGTTCTATGTAAAAATTAACTGTCATATCTTTGAAAACAATAGGATATGTTTTTTTATAAAAATGTCTAAATCGGAGTTGATAGAATTTCCAACTTCAGCTTATGAATATAGCCTCTTCCTATCATGCCTATAACGCAGAAAACCGTGCAAAAGCAATTTTCTATCCACAAGTTACCTGCAAAAATATTAATACAGTTTTTTTCATATTTGACTGATATTTACTGCAGTGAAAAGTTTTTAATCATAGTTAAAAATATTTTTAATTGATCTGCAATATTATTCATGGGATTTTAAAAAGATCTTAATTATATATTAATATTTGTTATTTATCCATTGAGATTACGATGGACAGTTGATGGACATCAATACTCTTAGCATTTAGCGTCTGAACGACCCATATGATGATTGGTAACTCTGAGTGAATTCGATATTATTTTACAATATACAAATAACTGACAGAATAATCTTATCTTCTTAGGCATTCATCATAATAATATTAAGCCTAGTGTTTGTTGTTTTAACTTGAGAACAATTCCTGTAATTTTATGTTCGAGAACGCCGCAGTTTGACATCTTTGTTGAGTGTGGATCTTATTATTATGCCAATAAAGGTCATTTCGGTATGCAATTGCTGAGCTTGTTAACTGTATTTGCTCCGTGTATTGTTACCGCGAATGTTTGCACTGTTCTATGGTTTGTCCTTTTCCATGCGGAAATTGGACGAACGAGATAAAAACGTTACGATATAACAACGATAATACAATTCTATCGTTACACAATGTTGGTAGTATGTACTAATCATGAATCTGAGTAGTATAATTAATGAATATATTTTATAAAATTTTTGATATATTGGCAGAGAAATTTAATTCAAAAGCGTAAAAAATATAAAACTAAAAGTAATACGACATCCACTCCCAATTATATTACACCACGCAAGTTGAATTCGAAAGAAAAAAGATAATATTTTAATAGAATATTTAAAAAACTCGTACTGTTCGATGATATAATTATGTAGTTATGATGTTTGTCGGTAGATGGCACTAGTAGTACTTTGTGCTGTTTCTGAATCGCGCTGGCCAAAACCCCAGTTAGAATTATAAGCTGTTTTGTTGTGTCACTATTTTTTAGACCAGTCTCCATAGATAAATAAACCCATATACAAAAATTTCCAGCGAGTATTACACTACATGTTATATTCCTCTTAAAGTTGACATACAGATAATACAGGAGTATTAATTCCACTTCATAGAGTACAGATTTTTTTTTACCTTTGGAAAGCAGACGAAGAAATTAGATGCACATATATAATGACACTAAGATGTTATATTCGTTGTAATAATGAATGACCACAGCAAGTAGTACCCTATAAACCAAGCAGTTAGCAACAGAGCATTACAAAGTAAGTGTGAGTGTTTGATGGAATACCAAATCGTAAATGATAGGTGTAAGACTGCTGGACGCACGTAGCCCTGCCTCTGTATAATGGACACTCTTGTCACCATTGCAAGCTGTCATGATATGTATGTATATTTATGTCCATGTACACAAAAAAATCTTAAGTAAATAAATATTTATTTACTTGAGATTTTTAATTTCAATGAATTTTAATATCGGTCCTTAAAATAGTACACCGAGTTATTTAGAAGCGAAATTTATTTCTGTGTTTATTTTCCTTTAGCAAACAATGTCGCTAAGTAATACGAACAAAAACGCTGAGTTCGACGTTTTAGAAATCTTACATTTTCACGAAGATCGCATTTGAATTTTCAATTTGTTAGTTTTATCGTCAATATATACTAGCTGCCCGTCCAGACTGCTTAGGGGTAAAATAAGGATTTTATTCCGTATTGTTTTAACAAATGATTAACGGGCCGGTTGGCGTCGTTGGTAGATACTTGCCTTTCACACCGAAGGTTGTGGGTTTGTTTCCAACCAAGGATAGACATTTGTGTTCATGAACAAGTCTGGGTGTAATTATCTATATAACTTCAATCAATCAATCAACAGCCAATCGTTGTCCACTGCTGAACATAGGCCTCTCCCAAGGTGCGCCAAAGCTCCCTGTCCTCCGCCTTCCGCATCCAGTTGGTGCCCGCCACCTTCTTAAGGTCGTCGGTCCACCTGGCTGGAGGGTGCCCTACGCTGCGCTTGCCGATTCGCGGTCTCCACTCTAGGACTCGTCTGCTCCAACGGCCATCGGTCCTACGACATACGTGACCAGCCCACTGCCACTTCAGCCTGCTAATTTTGCAAGCTATGACGGTGACTCCGGTTCTTTTCCGGATAATCTCATTTCTGATCTTATCCTTCAAAGATACTCCGAGCATAGCTCGCTCCATAGCACGCTGAGCGACTTTGAATTTGTGGACTAGTCCCGCAGTTAGTGTCCACGTTTCGGCACCGTATGTCATGGCAGGTAAGACGCATTGGTTGAAGACTTTCGTCTTCAAACATTGCGGTATAGACAACTTGAGGACTTGACGAAGGTTGCCAAATGCTGCCCATCCCAAGCGAATTCTTCGATCGGCTTACTTCTCGAAGTTGTTCCTACCGACTTGTATTATCTGTCCTAGGTAGGTATATTCACTAACAACTTCGAGAGGTTTCCCCTCGACGTATATTTATTTATTTATTTATTTATTGGAAATAGTTACACCATCGACTTATCACTAACACATTCACTTAGCATTAGATACAGGGTGTTAAATCTAGGTGAATAAATCATTACAGGTGTAAACAACATTGACCTTAAGATAAGACTATACTAACCTAATTATGTCTTAACTAAAAATAAAAAAATTTATTACTAAAAATAAAAAAAATTATTACGGTCCCGGCACGACATGCCTATTGAACATGACCTTGGTCTTGTCCAAGTTTATACCCAGACCGACATACCGGGAAGACTCGCCTAGGCTACGCAGCATTTCGGTGAGTTGTTCCAGCGACTCTGCTATGATGACGATATCGTCGGCAAATCGAAGGTGTGAGTGAAGTGTGTATATAACTTTATAATATATAATTGACGAGCCAGTTGGCGTGGTTGGTGGATGCTTGCCTTTCGCGCCGAAGGTTGTGAGTTCGATTCCCACCCAAGACAGATATTTGTGTGCATGAACATGTCCGTTTGTCCTAAGTCTGGGTGTAATTATCTATATAAGTAAGTATTTACAAAAGAAAAGTAGTATGTGTAGTATATCAGTAGTTGTCTGGTTTCCATAGTACAAGCTCTGCTTAGTTTGGGATCACATAGTCGTGTGTGAAAAATGTCCCGGGATATTATAAAATAAGCATTCGTCAAGATCTATTTGCCCGTTTTATGTTGAAACAACACACCCCGTATATTTTCTAGCGCATATTTATAAATTTCAACAAAAACAGAAGTTAGGGCTCAATAATAAACGTTTTTTGCTTGTGTTATTCATGGCGTGGTCTTAACGATTTGCTATTCTTAAATTTTCAGTAATGTTTAATTTTTCGCCCAAAAACAATGGGTTGCTTGTAATATTTATTTAAATAAAATATTTTCAAATAATATACTATTAGGCAAGACGATGATAACTTGATCAAAATTATTTTCAATGTCAAAATACATGACCAGATTATTTATACATGTAAAAAAATATAATTTAAACAAATGATATTAAAATATGAGCCATTAATTCCCTGGAAAAACTGTTAATATAAACTTAGCCGCAGATATCCAAAAAACAAGGTAACATTATCTATCAGGTAAGTCAATTCTCACCCAACTTTTGTCGTTGCGTAAATCAATTTTATAAGAAATTCTATTTAGGGTGAAATTTATGGAAAAGTTAGCTATATAAAGAAGATGAAGTGCTGAACCCGTGATAGTTTACGACGCTGCTCGTAAAGGCAACGCGATTGATGTTGATAATATCTCAATATACTTGTACAAGATATACATAATATAACAAAACGAATGTAAACGTCTGTTTGTAAAATATTTTTTGATTTTAATATTTAAGGAAGTCGAGATGGAGCACGTGACTTTTTTTTATATATTTGCCGGGAAGGCAAATGACTACTTCACCTGATGGTAAGTGGTAGTAGTGACCAAACGCGATGACAGCCAGTATAGTCGGAAAGAATGTTCTTGCCTAGCTGCCCCCGCCTTGCCGGCCCGCAAGATGCCTCTTCACTCCTCGTTTGAAGAAATTTACCAGGTTTGCATAGTTTACCGGGGAAACTACTACGCAACATGCAAGAGGAGCCGGATATATATCTTAGAGTTCTCACACTCAAAAAGCTTCCTAACTGAGTATAGCAGGTTCAACCTGGACAAAACCACTGAATTTTTATGTGCTTATTAATATAAAATCTGCACGTAAAGAATGAAATTGTGCTACAAGAATATTTAACAGTAACAGCCTGTAAATGTCCCACTGCTGGGCTAAGGCCTCCTCTCCCTTTTTTTTTGAGGAGAAGGTTTGGAGCTTATTACCACCACGCTGCTCCAATGCGGGTTGGTGGAATACACATGTGGCAGAATTTCGATGAAATTAGACACATGCAGGTTTCCTCACGATGTTTTCCTTCACCGAAAAGCACGAGATGAATTATAACAGAAATTAAGCACATGAAAATTCAGAGGTGCTTGCCCGGGTTTGAACCCACGTTCATCGGTTAAGATTCACGCATTCTTACCACTGGGCCATCTCGACTTCACTGAATATTTACCAACCAGCAAATGAACAGTTTGAGCTACGAACCTTAATAAGTGAGAAAGGAATAGTCAATCAGTGTAATTTAAAAGGTGATAGTGTTAGACTTCTTAAAAAATTCTCATATCAAAATATTAATTCGTATAATGTAGTACATAGATTGGGCTCAGTGACGTACTCTTAGAGAGGTCTATCTAGCAGTGACTGGTGAAGGTGATACTTATAATAAAATTTAAAGCCAAATAAATCAGGAGAATATAATCTTCGTATTAAGTTTACTCAAAACTTTCATACTTCAGATGTCACAAGGTAATGCATTTGATTTACATTGATGATATCATTATAACATAATATGGTGGTAGGACTTTGTGCAAGCTGGTCTGGATAGGTACCACCCTCTCATCAGATATTCTACCGCAAAACAGTAGTACTTGGTATTGTTGTGTTCCGGTTTAAAGGGAGTCATAACATCTTGGTTCCCAAGTTTGGTGACGCATTGGTGATGTATGCGATGAATGTCCGGGCGTTGGTGATCATTTACCATCAGGTGGCTAATATGCTCGTCCACCTACCTTTATCAATACTATAAAAAAATAAATACATTTGGCATTTACTGTTAGAAATAAACTGCAAGATGTGGTTAGCACTTAAGTACTGAACTTAACTGTTTATTTACTATTATATTCAGATAGATAAATTTTCATGTGTTATCTAGATGAGAGATTTTAAGAGTATTTCATAAACAGTTCCTACCATAATGTGAAAATGTGCACAGGGTTGAGCGTGTGAGTGTGTGAGCATCTTCGAGGATATTTTTTTATGTAATATGACAAAACTAGTAGGTACTCGTTGTAGCTAAAAGATTGTATGAATTATAATCAATATTTTTATGCCCTTTAGAAGGTTTGCGTTCTCATTTATAAATAAAAATGAATGTTTGTCTTATATACGTTTCTAAATTAGTAACTGAAGTATGCGTTATTGCGTACAGCAACAACGGTCCAGGCAAAAAACAAGAATATTTATTTTATGTTTGTTCTTTATTAATACTTTACTTAGTATGAAACCGGAAAGGGTACCTAGTTAATAATATAAATTACTAGTTAAATATATTTGAATGATTCGAAACTCCCCTCCTATCGTGACCTAATGGTATTGAAATACGCCAGAAACAAGTTCTATTAGTGCTTTTCATAACGAACTGAAACCGATATTTTGTATACACACCAATATATTTATCGAAGAGTAAATAAATGTATATTTATATGAGTTTTAGACTTTTATATGTGCGTTAACTTTTATGGCAATATCTATAAAGAGTCGGAATAAATCCACGTTGCTTGATAGCGTAATAGAAATATCATTAGTATTTTTCCAGAACTGTATAAAATCAAATTGAATGTTTTTAATTCGAATACTCAGATGTGGTTAGATAACGTAAAATATTTAAGTGCTTCAAGCGTATGTATATTGGCGCGAACCATACTCCAAAAGTATTACCAAGCCTTCGTACCTCAATTTCAATTTCCAAAATTAGATTTTTGTTTTTTCACTATACATCCGTAACTGAGTTACCGACCCTAAATAAATAGCAAATTTAAATAGTTTTTGTACAGTTGATTCAAAAAAAATAGCCGTAAAGACAAACAAAAGTATAGAACTATTTCGCTTCTGATACAATTATATATATATGATATATATGAGGAATTGTATATATATAGAAGAAAATAGACTCAAGACCCTAAATCCAGAATAACAAAACATTGTTACGCTGACAAGTTAACAAGCTTTCGATAGATAGATAGAATATACTTTATTCTACACCACAAAGATTAAAACTTACATGACATATGGATACAACCTAATTAAGATACAATTTTAGATCTTAACGCTGAATAGCGTTGTCTTCCAGGCAACAATATAACATAAATCTGTGACAAAAACAAATAAATAAATGATGTTATCAATACATACTGAAATTATAAATATATATTGGAATACAATACACAATAAATACTATATTTAATACGAATAGTCCTTACACGAAACGAGTACTAAAAGAAAATACAAATTCTTATGCATAAACTGTTAATTTATTTAAAAATTTAATTAGTTACTACCTTTTGTTTCTTTTTTTTATTTTTGTTCTTAATTTAAATATTTTTATTTTCTGTTTTTATTTTATTTTTGATTTGTATATTTTGTAATTCTGTTTATTAATGGTGTGTTCTCCTGTAATTTTTTGTGCATAGTTAGTTTTAAGTTTGAAAAAGTGATTGAATGTGTTATTTTTTTTTTAGTAGAATAGGAAGGCGGACGAGTATATGAGCCACCTGAAGGCTAGTGGTTACCAACGCCCATAGACATTGGCATTGTAAGAAATGTTAACCATCGCTTACATAACCAGTGCACCACCAACCTTGGTAACTAAGATGTTATGTCCCTTGTGCATGTAATTACACTGGCTCACTCACCCTTAAAACCGGAACACAACAATACCAAGTACTGCTGTTTTGCGGTAGAATATCTGATGAGTGGGTGGTACCTACTCAGACGAGCTTGCACAAAGCTCTACCAGTGCTACCCCAGTTATGTACAACTGTTGGAGAACCAAATAAATAAATAAATAATCTTATGTATAACGTAGCCACTATTAGGTCACCTATAATGCAAATTAAGAATCGTATGTTTGCTGAGCTGTTGAATTAAATAAATTAAAGATTATTTCATTATCGTATTTTCAGTACAATAATAGCCTGTAAATGTCCCACTGCTGGGCTAAGGCCTCTTCTCCCTTTTTTTTTGAGGAGAAGGTTTGGAGCTTATTCCACCACGCTGCTCCAATGCGGGTTATCGTATTTGAATTGGGTTAATGTTTTCTTTATTACTGTAGTTTGGATCCAGTGGTAAGAACGCGTGAATCTGAACCGATGATCGTGGGTCCAAACCGGGCAAGCAACACTGAATTTTCATGTGCATCAGTTTCCCAGCAGTGGGAAATTCGCAGGCTGTTACGGGTACGGTATTCAGAAATGTATTGAATGTTATCTGGAGTTTGAATCAAAGCCTTAAATAAATAAAAATTAAAAATAGTTACTATACAAATCGTGACCGCCTGGGATGATGGCAAGAATGTTAGCAGCATTTCCCCTTTGAATCGCAATTCCGGGCGAAAAATAAACCTGCCCTCCTGTCACAGTACACGCAATAAAACGAGATGTAATGTTTTTGATGAAATTAATATTTTATTATTTTTTAATATTTTAGGTTGAACCTAAACATACAAAAAGAAAATTGCAATCGGAATTAAAATTGACGTATTTGCCAAAAAATATTAATTAACGGAATTGAACTTTTTCCGGTCGTGTCGGATTGCTGACCCATCGGATTTTGAGAGTTAGGGAAGAGAGAGTGCACCTTTGTTTGCGCATACACTTGTGCACTAAGCATTTCTACTGTCCTGCGCAGTTGGCTAATCTTGAGATTGGCCGCCGTGGCCGAAATCGGTCTGGAGGACTTATTATTTATTATGTTTTAATATACAACGTTAAATATTTTACTGTATTTAAAATATTAATTATTTACACATTTACCGTCTTAGCGGTCATCAGCATGAAATTATACTAAGTAAAGAAATAGGTTACTATTATATTTATGCCTTTGGGCGTCATTACACAGTCTAATTAGGCAGATCGTGAAACGAATAAGTAACAAACTCATACAAAATAATCACGGCTCAGTCAGGTTAAGTTTTTTGTTTGTTTTTGATTAATTATTAATTAATATAAAATATAATATGTATTAAGAATAATGAAATGAAATAATGTGAATAGAAATATATTTATTCGCTAGCATTATATCATAAAGTAAATGTAGAAAAATGATTAAATACAGTTATTAATAAAGAAATATCAAATAATATTCAATTAGCAGTTCTTATGTATAATGTTATATAAATTTAGTCGTGTATGTCGGAAAGGATAACGATTTGTCTCAAACTTTGTATTTAGATAAGGTTTTACTTTTTAAGTTTATCCATATAGCTGTATTACCAGACAAAATACAACTTTTCACAAAAAAATAATCTTATAACTAACCATTAGAGTTAAGTGAAGCTGGGTCGCCCAGGTAGCGGGTACTTACTATTACAACAAATAATCTTGGTCGTTTTTGTTCTAGAAACATACATATTAAGCTCTTTCCCTGAAGCTTAAAGCACCAATTTGGGAATAAAATAGTGTAATAGTAACATCTCGTGATTGCCCCACTGGTGGCTTTTTCTCTTAAGAGGAACGTTTGTAGCTAATTCCATTCTGACCGGAAATACCCCCTGTATTTCCGGTCGGTGCCAGAATGTCTTCAGATATAAAAACAGGTCCACCATAATTTTTATTCACAGCCGAGCATGAGACGAAATATAAATTTTATAAATACAAGTGCATCATCATATTATCTTGGTGGTGCTTGCTCAGATTCGAAGTTTCAAACATCAGAAACAAATCAATTCCAAATATTTAATTCATATTCTATTTTTAAATTTTTATAAAGATACCATATTTAGATGACACCTATGTCATGTACTATTCAGAAAAATAAATAGACTTTGAACACATATAACAGCGTGACACCGTACCGTACCGTACCGTAACAGCCTGTGAATGTCCCACTGCTGGGATAAAGGCCTCCTCTCCTCTTTTTGAGGAGAAGGTTTGGAGCTTATTCCACCACGCTGCTCCAATGCGGGTTGGTAGAATACACATGTGGCAGAATTTCAGTGAAATTAGACACATGCAGGTTTCCTCACGATGTTTTCCTTCACCGTAAAGCAGGAGATGAATTATAATCACAAATTAAGCACATGAAAATTCAGTGGTGCTTGCCCGGGTTTGAACCCACGATCATCGGTTAAGATTCACATGTTCTTACCACTGGGCCATCTCGGCTTTTTTTTGACACACTCGCGTTAATAAAAATTCAATGGAATGGATAGCTTTCTACTATAAGCCTGAGAGATTTTTCGTCAATATACTTTAATTTCCTTTAAACCCGTGTAAAATCGGGACAGCTTGTAGATTATTATAGTTCCACAAACTACTAAAGTTTAAAGACATTTCACGTCTATCACAATTTGCTTTCATTTTAGATGTCACTCGTTATGAAAAATCACAAATTTGAAATAACGATGACAATGCACTTAGTTGCTGAGTCTAGAAAGATTTAGCTCATCCTAAAATTCGTATAGTATCTAGCAAGATTTTTAATACAATTTCAAAAACTTGTAATCCCTCGATTCAATGATACTTTAACACTTCAAAAATCGTATAAACATCATATTTATTTTTACTCACACATACTTAATATTAAAATGAGTACAAAATAAAACACAAAGTAAAAACTTTATTTACTTTAGAAATGTTACACTTTTTTGTTGATTGGCATAAATCTATCACACAAAGAAATACCTAAGAAATTCAACGGGACTTCATAGATAATAATTTGTTTTACAATTAAATGAATAATATTCAAGTTTTAATTGAAATATCCTGAAGGTGTTTTATTCCCATTATAAAATCATAATATCAAAAAGACCCAGGTTTTTGACAAAGATAAAGATAAATAATTTTGACGAAAGAATTTTGTATATTTCTTATTTCTCATCAGGAAAGGAAAGAAAAAAGGAATAAAAGACAGACTGCTTTTCGCTTCTTCTCGGTAAAAATCACATTCCGAAATATTCGCCTTGTTGCCGTAATTTAAGGTTCATTTCAAAAAATCATTCTCCAAATTCAACGTTAGACTTTCATAGACAATATTATTTAAACAAACTTGATATTAACACCACAGGATGCATGTTACATAAGATATATTATAATATAATATACTAGAAAAGCTTTGTTGCACACAAGGGGTGGGGTTTAGTATTCAGCCGCACGATTTTGGGTAAACTAAGTGTTATATGATAGAGATTTGGTCCCTGATCACAACAACACCGCACTCGCGTCGCGCGAAAATGCACCGTTTTCGAGAAAATTAAGAAAAACTATCATAACCTTTAAACGCCATGTCAAATAGACCATAATTAATAATGCAAAAACAAGATTCGTTCGTCGAACTAAATAATGTTATACAACATGTATATAAATAATAAATGTAAATTTATATGATTGATTTCTTTGTACTTTGAATAGTTGAACTAGAATAGAACTATTTGTATTTTTTTTATGGAAAATTTACACAAAAACCAACTATTTTTACTCTGAATCTATGTGTTCTGTCTTACCGCTAGAATGTTATTTAAGAAACCGAAGGCCACTGAGTTTTGAAATTGTTGACAAATAACCTAATTATAAGGTTAGAATTATAAGATTTGCTTTTACCAATATCTCAGAAACGCAGCGTTTCTTCAAGATGGAAATGGTACCGGGGGATAGAAGAAAGACCCCTTTACCCCCGCCTCCTGGTGTGGATGAATACAAAACCGTACCCCACACAAGTTCCGTAAAAAGATATGACATTATTTCGTTCAAAATTAAGATATAAAAAAGCTCGGTAATGTTTTTTTTATATATCATAGGTAGATGTGCAAATAGCTTACAACCACCAATACACATTGGCGTCATATATACATGTAATATTTAAATAAATAAATGCATACATACCTAAATACGGTTCGTTTGAAGGCCAACATAAATAGTTTACATTTTGTAATTCAAAAGGAGCTAAAATGAAAATGCTTAGTCATAGGAAATAGTCAAGGTATCCCGTTTTCCGGGATCGTGGAAACGTAATGACACGCTTAACGTGTGTGTCTATCAAATTGTTTCTTTATCTTTCAAAAAAAATTGTTCTAATTTTAAAATAACTTCATGATTGAAATTCGATATTCAAATTCCAACTACGTCACACGAATAGGGATCAGATGTGAAGGAAATGACAAGAAAGGAAGTTGCATCTGATAGGTATTTTGTATCGAAACAGCTTTAACACAATAAAAATTTTGTTCTAATATACCTTTCAAAATGATTAACAGTTCTAACGTACAATAGGGAATTCAACTAGGCACCTACCTTCAACAACACCAACAAGCTCACGTAGACTGGGCCCACGTGTCACGTGTCTTCGCTCCTCCTGTTTATACGTCTTTCATAGGTTTCCAATTGCTGAAGCAACCTGGGAGTTACGTCCACACCTATATATATATATATATATATATATATATATATATATATATATATATATATATATATATATATATGATGATAGGACTCACAGAGAACACAAATTACAGTTTTTCTGATGTTGATGAGAAAAGAGTAAATCAACGCCTGTGGCGCTGTATTCGCGCGTCAATAGGAACGTTTATTTTCGGTTTCCTCTATTATGAATAAAGTAAGTACCCATATCCCAAAAAAACCTAGATAAATGTTGTTTCTAAACATTGTTTTGTCTTATAAATAAAAATAAATATTATCATTCTTTATCAGAATATATACTACAATAAATTTGTAGTATAATTTGTAGAATAAGGTAAAGGTTTATTATGGTTCGAAAAAGAAAAATCAGTATATATTTTTTTTATAATTAAAGTTTAAAAGCTTTCGAAAGACAGAATAAAAAAATGCTTTATTTAAACAAATTTGAAAAACTTTAATTTTAAAATCAAGTTTTTTGGTGAAGCGATAAAAAATAAATTTAATTAATGGCAAATTACCATTAATTTGCTTTATAAAACATATTTATAGATGTACTTTTCAATTTAGGCAGCAAACGAACAAATGAACCGCCTGGTGATAAGTGCTTAAATTGCCTCATATATGTTGGCAATTTAACAAATAAAACCAATTTTTTACACCTTCAAGGAGTCAAAACCGAAAAGTCTACGTTTTATGTACCTTTTACCTGTACAATCTTTCGATCAGAGCTTAAACCGGAACATAGTAAGTAGTAACACAAACATAAATGTTTGGCAATAAAAATACCTATAAAAATCTCTAACATTGATGAAAATTTAAAACCTATTAGAATCTATTGAAACGTTTCAGATATTTTTGAACTATTTTAAAACACACCTTAGATTCACATTTATCGTTAAAAATATTTACAAAAATACTTCATTCGAAATTTATTTAAATTAAAAGACAAATGCCAGAAACTGATTTCAAAAACACAGCGAAATACTAATTTGGAAATCAGGGCTTGCAAGAATTCTAAACAAAACTTGTGTGTAAATCAATTAATAAATAAATTGTAACTACCATAATACTGCTCTTCTCGTTTTTATATAAAAGCAGAGCAATCTGGTATTACTATAAAAGCGCTATGAAAACAATTTGTATCACTAGATATTTGAACGAGATAAAAGGAAGGTCATATAATTGGTCAGCATGGTGTGATTCGGAGTCAACTAATTCATACAGTCGTGTCGTGGTACAGTCGCCGGCGGGGAAATAGGTCGATTAATTCCCGGACTCCGGGGTTCCGGGATTGCCCTCGTTGGACTCAGACAAATGGCACGCTTGTAGCTTATATTGTTTTTATAAAATGAATTTTAATTACGAATATAGTGTGAGCTTTATGAATATTCGTACTACTTTTGGTTTTGTTTCAAGCCAAAATTATATCTGGTATGTTAATAAGGTTTACGAGGTGCTTATTGTGGTTTTTATTATTTTTTAAATGAGTTATATTTCAAGGTCAAGCTTATATTTTTATAGAATAGATAGATGGACGAGCATATGGGCCGACTGATGGTAAGTGGTCACCAACGCCCATAGACTTTGACATTGTAAGAAATGAAAACCCTCGCTTACATCGCCAATGCGTCACCACTCTTGGGAACTAATATGTTCCTTGTGCATGTAATTACACTGACTCACTCACCCTTCAAACTGAAAAACAACAATACCAAGTACTAATGATATCATATACATAGTTTGATTGAAACTCTTCTGACGCGAAAGTGTTAGGCTTGTTCTTGACAATCAAGAATCCATCGGCTTCTCTTGGGATTAACACCGAGATCTGATGAGCTCCATCCAAATTGTCTTGTCGTTGATCAAAGTGCTTTATTTAATAATAAAATTACTTTTACAGGTTTTTTAAAGTAATACACAACTTAAAATATTGTCGTCAAAATAAAAATACAAATGCTGATGTATGTTTAACATGCAACCGTTTTGATTGATACATTCAAGATTATTTTCAGTCACGCATTTTTTGCTATTAAAATACATGCTTATAAATATTTCAACATATTCTTAAGTTATGTATTACACAGGTTAGCCTCATTCTTTTATTATATCGATGGTAAAATGGCTTGTAATTGGAACACAACAGGTGAAGTTATATTATAAAAGAGCTTGAAAAAAAAAATTTGAATGTTAACTAAGCAATCACATTTATTTTTTCGTATAAAATAGGGAGGTAATCTGGTAAAAAACCCACCTATATTACCATGGCCCACAGGTATGGACACTGTAAGAAATGTTAATTTCGTGTCTGTACTCACACACACTCACTTACTCTACACATATAATTTTTACCAAATAAACTTTGCCGATTACGTCATAACATCTGCAATCTATTCGATAGCAAAGCAATATTTCATAAGGGCGTTTATTACTGACGTTGTTAATGGGTATTTAAATGTTACTGATTAAATGAACGATTGTTGAAAAGAAAAAACATAATTTTGAATTCGGTAAATTAATTTGCTAACGTGGGATATCAAATCGGAAACTATGACCGGAAAGGATGATGGATTGCAGCGGGCTTTACGTGCTTTTCAAGGTTACAGCTAAATAGTAAAACTTAGTCGTGTTCTGGTGCGAAGGGTGAGTGAGTGAGTGTGTTTACTGGTGGTAGGGTTTTGTGCAAGCTCGTCTGAGTAGGTACCACCCACTCATCAGATATTCTACCGCAAAACAGCAATACTTGATATTGTTGTGTTCCGGTTTGAAGGGTGAGTGAGCCAGTGTAATTACAGGCACAAGGGACATAAAATCTTAGTTCCTAAGGTTGGTGGCGCATTGGCTATAAGCGATGGTTGACATTTCTTACAATGCCAATGTCTAAGGGCGTTTGGTGACCACTTACCATCAGGTGGCCCATATGCTCGTCCACCTTCCTATTCTATAAAAAAAAAAACAACGGACACATGGGACATAACATCTTAGTTCCCAAGGTCGGTGGCGCATTGGAAATATAATAAATGAGTAATATTTCTTATCGCCAGTGTCTATGGCGGTGGTTACCACTGACCATCAGGAGGCCCGCCTATCCGCCTTCCTATTTTATATATAAAAAAACGGGAGTGGGACACTTCTCACTTTCAGACTCAGAAAACCCAAAGAATCTTTGTAAACTCGTCTCGGGAATTAAATCAATATCTCAAGAGCCACGACCCAAGTCTAGCCACTAGACCAACCAGTAGTCAAGCTACGAGTATTACAGTTGTAAAAAATTTGTGTTTAGTAAAAAATAAGATCAACAAAACTTGATTAATTATTTAATTAATATTTTTATCGTAAGAAGTTTATACATAATTCAATAAAATTAAGCAATATTTACTTGATAAGATTAAAATGTTGGGCTCAGTAGCGTAATATCAAGGAAGTAAAAACAGTGACAAATATCAAAGCTTAACCAAAAAAAAAAATATATTATATAAATAATTAGCTTGATATGCGTTTCGTATCTTCTTCATTAATTCGATTAAATTTTTTTATAAATTGATACAATTTCAAATTTTTTTTTCGAATACATCGTTTGCTTTTTTAAAAATGGAACTCTCAAAAAGCTTTGTTTTATCGAATGTTAGTATATAATTATAATATATATATATATATATTTCTGTAAAATTTTTGATAAATCAATAACAATTATATACCAACTACTCGATTCCATAGCTGACTCTTATCGCGTTTGTAAAAGCCCTAAGTCTGGCAAAGACAGATCATCAATCTATCTCAATGTCCAACCCTGTTTAACAGTCGAATGGGTGCGGATAAGATGGCTCACTATGTACACTTCAAACTGTCTATCGTTGTTCTTGCAAATTACCGTAAAACCTTTTTACAATAATTCGTAACGATTTTTGTGTATGTCGAAGACCTGCAGTGCTATTCTGTAAGAACTCGCGTCATAGCTCACCCATGAAATGTTGACAATCGACTTATGGTCTACAATTTGATGCGTGTTTTATTGAAATGTTAAAATTATAATGGTCAAGGTCGCATATCACACTGCGGTGTGTTTTGAGATTGTCCGTAGAGATTAGCCCTGCATTTCTGACTGTTCTGACGAAATAGTAATGATAAATGAGCGATAATTTTATGAAAAACACCATAATCAGAAATTGTCATTTCGCGTTAGAAACATAAACATCATACTAAAAAGGCTGTAACATTTAATAGTATATAAAGAATAACACGTTATTCAGTGATTTGTAAAATAATTATCCTACATTACTTTATATTGACTATGATTCATAAATCTTAATAATATATTAAACGTATGATTAAAACTTAACCAGGCCTAATTTATTTGATAAAGAGATTGAGTCGGGTAACATGTTTAGACCCTAATTTAGGTAGATTATATACACGAATATATTATAATACTCTTGCAAAATAGCTCATTAAAATTTAAATATAAGCATGTAATATTTATATTTACACAATGTATTTTTGACAAAGTTTTGTTTAAAATAATTCTATACTCTAATTCTATATTCTAAGATAAATTACAGGTTTTTTAAGGCTTAATATAGGTTAAGCTTACTTAGCTTAAATATACGAACACTTCTCGTGAAATATTATTATATTCTATGACGTGTCGTTAATAATAATATTTAACACATTTTACAATATCCGTAACAGCATGCGAATGAAAGTCCTCCTCTCCCTTTTTTGAGGAGGTTTGGAGCTTATTCCAACACACTGCTCCATGCGGATTGGTGGAATACACATGTGGCAGAATTTCAGTGAAATTAGACACATGCAGGTTTCTTCACGATTTTTTTCTTTACCGTAAAGCACGAGATGAAATATCATTACAAACTAAGCACATGAAAAACTTCAGTGGTGCTTGCTTGGGTTTGAACTCACGATCATCAGTTAAGGTTCACACGATCTTACCACTGGGCCATCTCGGCTTATATCTATTTAACAATATAACATATTTTAATTAGAGGTAAATTTATGTTATAAATTAAATATATATATATATTATTTATAAAATGTTGAAAACTTAAATGATGAACAAATATTTCATAAAAAAAAATATAGCGAACAAACATGTCCAATGTTTGCGTGCTAAATCACTCAAATAAGTAAGCTAAATTGAGAACATTCTGAATATCCTAACTAATATTATAATGCGAAATTGGCTTATTTATTTCTTTACGCTTTAACATCTTAACTTAAAAAAAGAACATTTGGTGACACTTAGAAAATTGTTGCAATCGATGAATCGGTATAATATATTGTTGGCTATTAATTATCTGTGGACAACATTACTGGCATACACATCGTAACTGTCACGGGCTTCTTTTGTTTTTTATTATTCTTTTTGGCGCGTAATTGTTATCTTTCAGTGTGAGATATCGATGTCCTCTATTAATTATTTTTATCACATAATTAATCAAATTTGATTTGGTCGTTTCGTGTGTTGATAAAATGTCCTTAAATTCGTAATTTTGTAATGAATTACTTCTTTTAATTAATATTTCACTTATGTCATAAAAATATATTATATAACTATTCGTTCTCTTATATCTATTGATAATTAGTAGTGTTACACACGTATCATATCACAAGAACAATTCCAAAACTTAATAAATAAACGAAGAGGTTTTTCTTAAAATTAACAAAAACTTACCTCACAAAAAAGCCATACCACAAAACTGTATAAACCACTAACCAAATTAAATAAAAATGCAACGCCATTGTCAATATTTTCACGAAACTATGTTAGAGACATACAATTCTGTGGCTTTATATAGATTTCCTTCGGGAAACATCTGATTCAATAAAAGACTTGTCTAAGTTACTAACATATAACAGATTTTGTTGCAGTTACATAGTCATGACATCAAGAGTTTATATTAATTACGTGTAAATATTTTTTTATTATATAATTATTCTTTTAAAAGATAATTTAAAATAGGTTGTTATACTGATTGATTTAATCCATGGCGGCTATAAAGTAACTATAAAGGTCATTTGTGTGAGTAAGCACAGGTGAAATCTTTGTTCTCTAAGCCTAATATTTAATGGAATAAAAATTCTACAACTGAAGAGAGATTATCTGAAGACCATCGTCTTTATATGCTTTCCAAGATAGTGTAACACAACAATATTCGTAACGCCTAGCTGATGTTTAGACATTTAGTAAAAGAAAAATAAAGTAACTTATATTTAAACCCGACTGCATTAATATCATATTTTGCATTAATATTAGTAAAAAATGTAAACGAGTATTTTGATTAAATAAAACAATTTATTTTCATTATTAAGATAAATTTTAAAATTGTATATTTGAATATAAAATAAAAAAAATTAACCAGCTGGATTTGAAATTGCACCCATTGGGAGTATTTTCTAACGAACTACGTCAATTAAGCTGTGTGACTGTAGTTGCAAAACTTTTGAAACGATAGTGGCACCATCTGTAACATAAACTCTGTAAATTTAGAAGATTATTCGTAAGACAAATTTAGTTAATTTACAATGTTGAAGTTTGTAAGATGTTTGTATATTATATTTTTGTTATTAAAAAAATAATACGAACTTTAAATATGTCTACAAATACACGCTACTGTAAGGACGGGACTAGGTAAATAAAGTAGATGTTTAAGGTTGAAGATAAATTTATTACTGCTCCTCAATACCATGTGTCAGCTGCTTATATACTACACTACATGCCCTACCAAACAAAAAAAATGTTGGATACATTAACATTTTTTTTTTTATCAAAATACAATATGAAAAAGTAAAATAAAATTGAATATAATAATAATTAAACAAAATAAAACAAATATGTAAACAAAGGTATAATAATGCAGTGCTGAAATTTAATATCAAATATCATAATAGGTACAGTCATAATCACAAGTCTTAATAAACAATATGTTTAATGATCATTCAACATAAAGTCTTGTCCTATTTTTATGAACAGTTTTTTCTTTACCATTGCCTAAAATTACAACATTCGGTGATAAATCTTTAACAACTGTATATGGACCTAAATATAATGGATCGAGTTTGCTAATATTTTTATTTTTAACCAATACTAAGTCTCCTTGTTTATACTCCACTGGGTTTATACTTCTATCATATTTTATTTTTCTTAAAGTTTTACAATTTATGAGGTTTGTTTTAGCATCATTTTGTGACTTTTGTAACCGGTATTTTAGTTCTATTGCATAATCATCAAAATTGTAAATTGGATCTATTGTCGACCTAAGATTACTTGGTAAGTTACATTGTTTGCCAAACACTAATTCGTATGGAGTAAATTTTGTACTCGAGTGTACAGAAGTGTTATACGAAAAACACCAGTAAGGAATCCATGAACTCCATTCCTGACTATGACTGTTAACTTGCATTCTTAAATAAAATGTTAAATGTTTATGACTATTTTCAAGTGATCCTAAGGTCTGATGGTGGAAGGCTGTAGACTGTAATTGACTTATATTTAAAATTTTACAAACCTCTTCCATTGTAGAATTTATAAATTCAGTTCCTCTATCGGTCACGATCTGCCGAGGGATGCCATATCTAAGTATAAAATTATTTACTAGAGTTGTAGCTACTGTGCGCGCATCCTTACCTGCTATCGGATATGCCTCGACATATTTGGTGAGGTCGCATTGGAGCGTTAAAATGTAATTATAATTATTATCTCTTGTCAATGGACCTACCAAATCTAAATAAATCTTATCAAAAGCTGAATTTCCACAGTCCGTTATGGTCATAGGTTCTTTTATGGTATTTAAATATTTATAACGTTGACATTTACTACATTTTTTTACAAAAAGCTTAACATCATGCTCTAATCCTGACCAAAAATATTTTTTACGAATGTTATTTAACATACGTCTTATTCCTGCGTGACCGCTAGTGGGCAGGATATGATAATCGTTTAATATAACTCTTTTCGTATCGTCGTCTATAATTTTTGTAACTCCTTTAATTACGCATAAACGGGGTCCGGACCACTTACGCATTTTATTAATAACCTGAGCTAGCTCTTTAAATTAATTTGAAAATTATTCTCATCTTTTATTACATATAACGTATTTATTTTTAAATCGATACAAAATGATTCCATTTCCCTCACAGAGGCAGCTCGTGTACACTGGGATTGGGTAAACAGTTTCACAAAAATTGTACGATTTGACGACGAGTATGCATAATCACCACGCTCTAATGATACGCATTTTTTAAACTTTCTCCATTCTAATTCATTCACAAATACCAACTCCGTGTAATACTTCGGTAGTTTTAACATCTCTACAACTCTTGGGTGATCAGTCCAATCGTCAGAAGAAATATTAGAAACCGAAGTAGAATTACAAGGTTTTTCATCAAGCTTCTTCTTTTGTGCCCTTGTAAGTACTGACAAAATATGATCATTCATCGCCTTTAATTCTTCACTACTAATTTCTATGCGTGACAATGCATCTGCAGCTACATTATCACCCCCTTTCACATAAGTAACCTTAAAATCATACTCTTCAAGTATTAGCCGAAATTTTAACAATCTACTGGAAGGATCTGTCATATTGTATAAAAATATTAAGGGTCTATGATCCGTTTCTATAATGAACTTTCGTCCATAGAGATACGGTCTAAAATATTTAACAGACCAAACAATCGCTAAAAGCTCTTTCTCAATCGTTGGATACCTACGTTCAGCTTTATTTAAACTACGACTGGCGTAAGCTATTGGTCTACGATCAGCATTACATAAAATCGAACCTATTGCATACCCTGAGGCGTCTGTCTGTAGTATAAATGTGTTATTATAATCGAAAATAGGATATTGTAATATTGGAGGGCTCATTAACATTTCTTTTAAAGTACTAAATGATTTTTGACAGTTTTTATCCCAATTAAATATTACATTTTTACGACATAAATCATTTAATGGAATAGAGATTTGGGCGAAATTCGGAATAAACTTTCGATAATAGTTCGCAAAGGCTACAAATCGTTTGAGCTCGTCTACGTTTTTAGGAACCGGATAATTAATTAACGCCTTAATTTTTTCTGGATCTGGTTTAATGCCGTCCGCTGATACCACGTGTCCGAGGTATAAAATTTCTTTTCGAAGAAAATCGCACTTATGAGGATTTAATTTTAAATTAACTTTTCTAAGCCTTGTTAAAATATCTAACAAATTTTTATTATGACTATCTAAATTTCTTCCGAAACAAATTAAATTATCCAAATATACAAAACATTTATCGTAATTAAGTCCCGACATTGCTACTGTCATTAAGCGTGAAAATGAACCAGGACTGGTTTTCAAACCCATAGGCATACGGGTCATTTGATACTGGCCAGACGGTGTTGTGAATGCGGTATATTTCCTACTGTCAGCATTTAGCTTCGTTTGATAATAAGCTTGTGTTAAATCTAATTGAGAAAATTAAATAGCTCCTGAAAGTGAGTCTAATATATCACTTATATTCGGAAGGGGAAATTTGTCATGCATTATACAATCATTTAATTTCCGAAAATCTATCACTAAACGCCAGCTTTTATTATTATCTTCTGATTTTTTAGGTACTAATAGTACTGGGCTAGACCATTCGCTGTTAGCGGGTTCGATAATATCATTGGCCAACATTTTTTGAACTTGTTTTTCTATTTCATCACGTTGAGAAAACGGTAATCTATATTGTTTAGTATAGACCGGATTCGTATTAGCTTTTAGTTGTATATTTTGTTCGTAAAGATTACACGTACCTAACTTGTCTCCTGGCAAGAAAAATACGTCAGCATATTTCGCACAAATACTTTGTATACTAATGCTTTCTTCTTTGTTCAAATGATTCAATTTAATTAATGATAATAATTTCCGAACTCTTTTTCCGTCCAAATTTTCTTTGTTAAACGAACAAATATTATAATTCGATAATAAATCAATTTCAGGCCTAAAATAACTAAGATTAATTTCTGTTTCGCGAGTATTTAAAATTTGAATAAATATTTTTCCCTCTTTCGGTTGACAGATACTTCCAGCGATAAATACACCTTCACACAATTCTCTGGGAAATATAACACACGATTCATTCAAATAAGAATCAACTTGAAAAAACTTTTCACACCTCGGAGGTACCTTTATAAATGTATTTTTACCTAATTTTCCTAAACCTAAGGAGAGCGTAATTGGTTTGTCGAAGCTATTTAAAGTAAATGTATTATTTTCGTAATTTAATACACAATTATAATTAGTTAAAAATTCTTGTCCGATTAAACCATCTTGAATACAAGGCAAATTCTTTAAGACATAAAACTTATGTTTGAATTCTATTCCACATAAGGTAAACGGTATGTAAACATAGCCCTCGGTGTACGAGGTGCCACCAATACCATTTACGGCTACGCGTTTTGTATGTATTGGAATATTCCTATCTCTTATTACATCGTATTTAATCACTGACATCGAGGCGCCCGTGTCAACTAGCATTCTATATTTGGTACCTAATATTGTAAACTCTACGAAATTATTATATGTATTGCATGCTAGAATAAAGTTAGGATCGAAAAAACTCTAAGTTTTGGTTATTTTCCGAAGTAGTAACCTGTATATCGTTTTGGGATTGATTCATAAGATACCCATGCTGTTTTCTTCCGTTATTATTTCTACCTCGCGATACTGCACGTTCAAAATTATGTCCGCGTCCTCGAGAATTACTTGTGGATCCTCTATTGTTTCCTCGGTGGTATAAACTAGATGTTTGATTCGGCATCGGCCTAAATGAACGATTTGGCGTGTAATGTTGGCGTGCGTTGTTTAATACTCGACCTCTACTATGCCCCCTATAAGATGGTTGGTACTTACCTCGATGTTGAGTCGTGAAAATCGTTTCAGCTGATGTAAAAGAGCCTTGACGCGACAGTTCCTCGTCTTTGGCTGCTCTTATAACATCTTTCAGCTCTGAGTAGTTGCGGGCCGCTAAAATAGTGCTTAATCGACTGTTCTTTAAACCTTCGGTGAATCGCTGTATTGCTAATTTTTCGTTTACGGGTCTCAATATTTTAAACGCGTTATCGTCACCGTTAGCTTGGGAAATAGTCAATTCAACAAATAAATCCTCAAGTTTCTTACCAAATTCCTCAATACTCTGCGAACCTTGTCTAGATTTTAACATTTCTATTTGTAGTGCCGTGGCTGACTGCTTAGTCAACAGATTATTTTTCATGTCGGCAATAAGTTCTGTGGAAGATTCATAGTTAGATAACAAACGTAATTTGGCATTTTTAGTTAAACGAGTTTTAAGGACAAAAGAAATAAGTAACTGTTCATGTTCTTTCCTAATGGTTTGGTTATAGAATTCGATACAATCTATTAATTTTTTAGTAACTTCTTCATCTCCTGTCATAATAGGTAGAAGAGAAGTAGCAGTTTTCATGTCAAAGTCAGTCATGGTGCTAAAATCTTGGTCACTAACTAAACAAGTTGTTTGAATTTTTTGATAAAACGATTCAATTTCTTCGCAAGCAACTAATAAGTAATTTATCTCTTCCTTTTTTATATACCCTTTAGATGCATTAAAGTTTAACTCGTCACGATATTTTATATATTCGTCATATAAACTTTTTGCCTCTAAATATTTCTGTTCTAACAACTTTAAGAAACATAATATAATATTTAGTACCGAAAAATAACAAAAAATGGCTTAAAAATATACACTTAAAAATAATGATAAAATATGAATAAATCTATTGTCTATAATACCATAACACCTTTGCTGATGACACTATTTCACTTCTCCTTTTATATATTTTTCACACTTTTACACTCCTATTTTTTTTATAAGCATCTATTGATGCGTCTCCAGGCTAAACGACACGTTCCTGATTTCTTTCTCCAGTCTCTGGTCCACGCCTCGAACGTCTGAAAGCGCTCCTGGCCATCTCCTGACGCATCCAGTTTATGTGGCAGCGTTTATATAATTTATATATGGCAAACTTTGCCCCCAAAATTAAAAGTAAAAGAAAAATACCCAAAATTATATTTGTCACTTTCTGATTTTGGTGTATTAGTTCCACGTCGGCCGAATTCACGCCTCCTGCGGCATTTTGTGCAATCACAATTTGTTCTTTACTTTGTTCTTTGCCCATTTTGTATTATGACGCTACTAACGTTCGAACAATTAAATACACGAATGTCCAATATTACACAGAGCGACATTATATTGTTATACTGCACTTCGTTAGAACCCGAAACCAAACCTTAAATGGCAGGGTCGCCATGTAAGGACGGGACTAGGTAAATAAAGTAGATGTTTAAGGTTGAAGATAAATTTATTACTGCTCCTCAATACCATGTGTCAGCTGCTTATATACTACACTACACTACGAAGGCCCAACAGCTCAATAGTGCAGTCGATTTAAAAGTCATATGTTCGATCATGACCTACTGAGCTATTATTATACCTATATCTACCAAAACAATACCCTTCATAAGCGTTTCTAGTTGGAGAAAACTTATGACGTATAGTACAGTAACAGCCTGTGAATGTCCCACTGCTGGGCTAAGGCTTCCTCTTCCTTTTTGAGGCCAACAGAGAGAAGCAATCGGAGGCTAAGTGTATGTTTCCGATATTTATAATAATTAAAACAGTAGATCTTTTGGACTTTAGATGATATTTTCTGTTTATCTTTCTATTGATTAATTTGTGATTATAATTCATCTCGGGCTTGACGGTGAAGGAAAACGTCGTGAGGAAGCCTGCATGTGTCTAATTTCACTGAAATTCTACCACATGTGTATTCCATCAACCCTCATTGGAGCAGCGTGGTGGAATAACACACACTTGTGGACTATAATATGTCCTGCGCAGTTGGCTAATCTCTCTATTCCTAGTTTTGTGTGTGTATAAAAGTGCGCTTGCATGTGTGATTGTTAGATATTTTATAATAATTTGAGAAATAATCTAGAAACTATAAGCTGTATACAACTTATATCAACTACGAGAAGTATATGCATACATATATCATTTGGGAAATACGCCCACGTCCCTGAATATCAAGTTATCAAGTTATTTACGATTATTGATTAAAGAGTCAAGTCGTGACATCAATAAACAAACAAATATTAGAGTCAGAGTGAATTGGATTAGTAGTTTATTAAGTGAAGATGTACAAAAAAACATTTCATGTTATAAGAGTGTAATACATTATTTATTTATTCTGTATTACACACAGTACACAATAACTTTTTACTGACCCGATCTAGGGTGTGAACACAGGACCTCGGGACTTAGGGCCTTATTATATTATATCTAGCCATTTGTTAAAAATGGCTGTCAAATACGGTAATATGAATTGAGAAGAGATATATAGAAAAAGACACTATAAGATTATAGTAAATTAATTGTGCGTGGCGTTGTGCAGCAGCACGGTGAGCTACACGGTGCACCGCGCCGGCACACGTAGCAACCATCTTCTCCAATACAGATTTCGAGTTTCGTTTTTTCTTTATTGTCATTGTCGTCGAAAGATGGAAAAATATTTCGGCAGACATCATTCCACCCTTCTGTTATCAAAATTTTATCTTTACAATAATCGTTTGTCTTATCCGACAGAATGTGACGTGCTTCCATTAGTGAAATTAAAAAATCGACATCTGAATAGCCATTTTTATTAAAACGTGCGAAGTATGCAACAGCAAAGTATAAAACGTGCGGCGTATATGGCACCGTGCTGCGGCACGACGCCGTGCCATCTCCCGGTAGCGGTGCCGTGCCGTTACACGGTGACCAGCAACATACCGTAGACATGTACCCGCACCCTAACATTCTTTAACCCATTGTCAATAGTTGTCATTGGCGTAGCGGCCTTGCCTGGTAGCCTAGATTGCATATTAGATTCTTGATAAAAGGTCTTTGGCATTTTCTATCTCTATCTGTATGCTATAAGCAAATGTATTCGTTGGAGTTTTTTATGTTAATGTTTTTGACATAATCATTATTGATAGTGTATCGAGAGGTATTTACTTTTTGCTTTGCCAGTGTATAAGGGCAAAAATGTCATGTAGGACATTTGTTTGGCTTCCATCCTAAAGTGAAATAAATAGTTTGTGCAAAATTTTAGCTCGGTTGCTTGGGCTGAAACTGGTTATAATTCAGTTGCAAGATTCGATTCGACTAAACAGTAATAAATAGTTCAATGAAAGTTTCCAATTAATAACAAAATTAGACTTAATATATTGAGAAGTAAAATATCATATAAATATCATTCAATGTTTATAATGGAAGTGAAGTCAAAATCATATTTTGTTCACAAAAAGTTAACGTAGCGTAAAACTAATATACGTGACGTATTATTTATTTAATCATATATATACATCGACAAGAATTTCCCATTCCAACAAATCATTATTATTTTTTATTTCGTACTTATAATACTCCCTGAGTATTCATATACCTACCTATTTTACATAGCATTACATTAGGGTGAGTTCTCATGTTGGTTATTCTACCATCTTAATATACAATGCTCTGTTTTGATATGATGGATGAGGCCCAGTGGCTTACATATTACGGAAGCCGCAAATAATGTTATAACTATTCGACTTTAATGGTCAGCAAAACATTGACAGTTTTTCTTGTTCTACTTATAAGAACTTGCCCAGTAGTGGGAAGCTAATGAGCTATTACTTAACTTTTTACTTTTTAAGCTAGTCGCGGGATTGGCTCGTTCTCATTTCGCTGGCTTTAATATTTTATTACTACCTACTTAGCTGCGCAGAAAGTTTTATAATGCTTTTGGAACATGGCCAGCAAGAAACCTATGCTCGGACTAGATTCGCTGAACACTTTCAGGATTAGCGTTGAAGGGTGTAAAATTTTGCAGTCGATAAAGATTTCTGTCTCGACTTTTATATAGACGCTTAACTAGTTTAAATGTTTTTTGTTATAATAATTTCTTTATACTAAAACTATAAACTTAATAGATATGAATAATTTAATAATAAATTGAAGAAATTATATAAATAATAATATAACTACAAATGCTATATTCCACAATATGCATTTTAGTCGTATAATATAATATTAAATATAAAAAAGTATAATATAAAATAAGGTTTGATGTGTAATCATCTCAGCGCTCGGTATACTGTAGCGGCTAATTGAGACTTCGAACCTCAGACGAGTAATCGCAAGATTTCGAGTATCAGATGACGTCAGCGTAAGATTTATTTTTCTAAGTGCGTTAATGTGCGTGAGATCGATACACACATGTACATGTAATTCTCGTGAGTACCTTGGCACTCACATCATTTTTATTTCTAAATAATTAATTAGGCTAAATTATTTAATCAATAATAAGGGAAGAAATATTATTACAGTTTTGTTTAACACAACAATATTATATGATATTTAAATTATTGAAATTAATTAATTGTATTTGAGAACTACATTTCGTAATTAATATTGAAAGTAACATAAATATATTTTGTTAATGTACACAGTACAATATACTATAATTGTTAAATATCACATAATATTATACCGCCAAATATTAATGAGTATGTATAATACCTATGACCTATAACTAAGAACGCGTAAATCTTTTCAAACCCGGCCAAGCACCACTGAACTTTCATGTACTAAATTTGTGTTTATAATTCATCTCGTTGACGGTCAAGGAAAACATCGTGAGGAAACCTGAATATGTCAAATTTCACTGAAATTCAGCCACATGTGTATTCTACCAACCCGCATCGGAGCATCGTGGTGGTATAAGCTCCAAACCTTATCCTCAAAAAGGGAGCGGAAACCTTAGCCCAGTAGTGGGACATTCACTGTTACTGTAAATATTATTGCTTAGTATTATCGTGTTCCGGTTTATATTGTTATTAAGCCAGTGGCACTACAGGCACTTGGAACATAAGATCTTACTCCCAGTGTGGGTGTCACATAACAATGTAAGATGTGGTGAGGGCTATTTCTAACAGTGTCAATGTATAAGTGATGGTGACCACTTACCATCTGGTGGCCAACTTGATCTGCCTAGCTATTATAAATAAAATTAAAAATACTACCCTGAGTCAATACTAAATATTTAATAAAATAAAAAATATATATAAAATATAATAGAATAAAAATAACTTAATATAAAGTTATGCTTTGAAAATTAATGAAATTATTGATTTAAATATTGGTAGTAAATATAATTTCGCACCAATATCTCCATTCTTCAAGAACTCGGCATCAAACAGCGTCTCTCGGCACTGGTTCGAAAGCGCATACTAACTTTTTTTGGACACGTCTCCCGGCAAGGAAATAACTCCATAGAGCGCCTTGTCATTTAAGGCAAGGTGGATGGCAACATACCACGTGGAAGGACGCCCATGCGATGGACTGACCAAATAAAAACAACTGTTGGCGGTCCTTTGCATGAATGCACGAGGCTCACCACTAACAGGGACATATGGCGAAGGCTCGTGAGGCGAATAACATCTGCGCCGAATAATTCTTAATACTTCATGGCGACCACGACCGCTCTGACAAGAGTGTCAGAAGAAGAAGTAAATATAAATACTTTAGTATCTTCTAAAGTAACTCATCAATTAATTGCATAATCACTAATGCAAATGTAAAGTACGTTTTTCGTCGATTTCATCTGTGTAACATTACGAGTGGCATGGCAATGAATGGAAGGATGGTTTTTTAGAAAAGCGGCTTTTGTCGGAATAAATTCGTAAACTTACATTTCCAACAACCCGTAGTTGAGTGTCGTAGTGGATCGCGCTATGTATCCTTTTTGGGAGAGGTCTTTACCAAGCAATAGAATACTCGAGAGCTCTTATTCACTTACTTAAAAAAATTTGCAGTTAATTTTTATATAAAACTAAGTACTTTTTATTCGTTTTTGTTACTCGATGAGCTAAAGAGTTACATGAATATTAGTGGTCACTTTATTGAAACTGGTTCTGAGATAAATGCAAACCACTTCTTACATTCATTATAGTTGGCACTATAATGAATGTAAGTACCATAAGATCTAGTATGTTATATCAATATCCCTTGTGCTTATAATAATAAGAACTAATTCACAATTCCAATCAAATTTCACGAATACCAGTTATTGATGTTTGACAGTAGAATAATATTTATTGAATGAACAATACATAGGACTTACTGAAATGTTAATGACATGATGTTAAACTAAAAGTAAATATTTAAAAAGCAGCAACAGTTTAAATAACGACGATGATCCCATAACATTGAATATCACGATTATTTATAACAAGCGTTAGTTGGTTTCTACGTTTACGAGTAGAAGCGATTTGATTTCGTAAGAATAGCACTGCTGATGGCAATTCATTCATACCGAAATATCGTTCACACAAAGAATGTACACGCACAGCTTAAGGAACACAAACAATATCAGACAACCTAGACCCTGTACAAAATTTGGCAAAAGAAACATTCTTTTCGACGGAGTAACTTTATTCAATAATTCGCCTGCTGATATAAAAAATTGTTCGAGCACGCCTGCCGCCTTTAAATCAAAGTAAAAAAAAATTATTTCTAAAATTTTTACGATTAAAACAACACGTTCACATTTCAAAACATACACATTACACATACACATACGCACACGCACACGCACACAAATCTCTACACGAACACATCTACACGTACACATATAGAACACTCACAAACGCACATACAACACCAAAAACATTATTAAGGAATAAAAATCAATTTTTTTATCATTTTTTTTTTGTTTTTTTTTTATTATTAGTTTCTAGAATCTCCATTTCTTTTTCTGTTCATTGATTTATACTGTATTTTGTTATAACATTACATTTTCTGTCATTTTTTTTTAGTATTGTGTACCCTTTTTACTGTGTGAAATTTGTTAAATTGCTCTTCAAGTGAACTGTATATTCTTTGAGTAATAATAAAGGTCTTTAAACTGAAACTAAATTCCTAAGTCAACATCGAAAAAGTTCAAATGATTAAAAACGAACTTCTTCATTTTGTCTAAGTTAAAATTGCTCTGCGGTATTTGGCACGACGCTACACTTGTGAACTTTTCTAACTAGAAAAAAACCACTCTAAAATAAATGGGACTCCATTTCCAAGGTTAAGTAAGATAGATAAACTATCTATTTATTTTATACATGAGCAATGCGAGTAAAGTCTATTTTGAATTATGCTATATTATATATACTTTAAATGAGTAGAAAAATTTTCAAGTAAAAAACGTAGGTAAATGTATTTGTTTTATTAGTTTCGTACATCTGATAAAAAAACTTAATCTTTATTAACTTCATTCTCGTGTCTATTTGTACATCTGACATGGTCTTTTTTCTAAAAGTCAAGTGGAAGTCAACGAATTTTGATTTTAGAGGTTATTTTAAATATATATTTTAAAAGCATCACGTGACTTATCAAGCAAATGGTTTCTTTTTAAGAAATTAGTCTATGTTTTAAATATAAACTGTGTTGTTTATATTTATTTACATAAACACTACTAATGATCCACAATTACATCAATTTACTTAATTTGAAAAATCTACAAAGGAAAATTTCACCTACAATCGAAACATCTCGAAATTTCAGTAAAGTCTACGAAACTATTCTTCTTAACAATTCTTATTTCTAATTAACAATTCCAAATTTAAAAAAGAACATATTATATATTTAACTTAAATAAAATATACATTAATTCAGCTGAAATAGTATCAAATAATGTAGATTTCAGAATAAATCACGTGGCACTTGTCATAGATGTCGCAATGCTTGTAAGTTATGTTGCGATCGCGTGCCACTGAAGCGATAGATTTATGTATGGAAATTGGTGGTTGACCGTGATACAGGACTAATCTCATTCATTAGGGTTACTGGGGAAGTGAATCGGGACAATGAATAATACTTTAATTGCTTTTAATTAAAACAATCAGTGATAACGACATCGTTTAAGTGGAAATTGATATCAAGTGTATTAAAACTTCTTTGTACACTACGAGCTTATCATTTCATGGTCAAGTTTGAGAACGTTGTTTATATAAAAACGTATATACGTGTGGAGATACTATCAAAATAATATACTATTATTTTTTTAAATCGTAATAAGTTACCAAATAAAATTATTATGATATAGACTACGCTATTTATAAGCTTTTATTAAACGTCATAAAATTTTCATAAATGACATCGCCCACCCCTTACCAAAAGTAAGCAGAACAAAATCAACGTCCAATTTAATAACGTATTACATAAAACAACACATCCATTAGCGTACAACGAAAGCTATAGACTGCAAGTAAAAAACCACAATAAAACTGATTTATAGTTACAATCCCGGATAAATGTAGTCCGCTATATGTACAGCGAAAACAAATTCGTCAAGAACAATAGCATTGAGTTATTATAACGGAATATCAATCAGATATTTGGTGAAACCTATTTGAATAGCTGTGAAGTTTAATTTATCGGTTTGTGGTTATTATTATTTTTCAGAATCGATATTTGTTTGCGTTTTATGCTATGAAAATTTTATAAACCAATAATTGTTGATGATTTGATGTTTATGTTGATAATGATAATAACGATAATAAAACGTGTAGTTAATAATTGTGGAATTCATTCAGAATCTATAAGGTCCATTAGAAATAATACCTCTAGAGTAGATTTCATCAACGAAGAGATGTTCAAGACTGGTGGTAGGTATAAGATAGGACAAGAGGATTAGGCGCTAGTTATGTGGATAGGACTGCTTATTTCTGCTGCTTGATGGACAAGCCTGATGTCAGCCGCCGGAGAGGTCAACCTGATCTAATAATTCATTGCGTATAAGTCGCGGTGATAAAAGGTGAGCAGTGGTTTTCAGTTTAGGTCCTATATTCCTGAAGTTTGATTCAACTGAGTCGAGATAAGTGATCGAGCGAGTTTACTGTTTTTACCACTGGTATACTCATCTAATAAAGTTTGAAGGAGCACAATTTTATAATAAATTACCACCTACTTCAATAGCTTAATTAACGAATTTAAATATCTCACACTATGTTTTGGAAAATTAATACCGACCTAATATAATAAACTTTGTACAGAATGTTCACTATATACTTGTAAGAATACCTTACTTACAGGTTACCTACTTATGTGGCGACCGTTAGCATGTTTCACTTTATGTTATTCTCATGTAAGTGACGTAGTCTTTTTCACATTCGATATTTAAAAAAAAATAATTTAAAGTAAAGCCATATTTTTATAGTATACGTATAGTGAAGCATATGGGCCACTTGATGGTAGGTGGTCATCAATGCCCATAAATATTGGCATTGTAAGAAATGTTAACCATAGCCTACGTCTTCAATACTGTAATTATAGTGGGTCACTTACCCTTCAAACTGGAACACAACAATACCAAGTACTGCTGTTTTGCGGTAGAATATCTGATGAGTAGGTGGTTTCTACCAAGACGAGCTTGCACTAAGCCCAACAATCAGTAAAATCTATATAAATTAATTGTCAAGACACTTAGTACCTTTTCAAGTACTTTTTATGTTATTTATATTGTTAGGAATGTCTTCCAACGTGGCGGAGCCTAGCGACGCGACTTGATCTGGTGATGATCATCATAGTTGGGACTGGCCTTGCCGAGCTCATCGGCCGGCCAGGCTGGCTTTAAGACACTCCTGCTTGGACTCTCGGTTGTGGCGGATATCTCATAAATAATATTTCAGTTGCTCAGTTTTGATTCCTTTGTTCTATTTGTGTATGTAAATTGTACGTGTCGATCTACGTTTACATTATTGTTGTATAGTTTTATTGATTTATCTCTTTTTAAAAACCTATTTCTAACTTGATTTCTAATAATATTATATGTATTAATCATATAGTTCAATTCATATACCTTGCCTAATATTCAAGAAATGAATAAAAAAAACAATCAAAATATTTCTAATATTTAACTATCACCACCCCTTCGGAAATTGACTTCAGCTAAGAATAACTGGAAGAAAATAATACATCACATCTTTATCCTCCCTAATATTTTTATAAATATATTTAAATGGCACTTGTATAAATGTTTGTCTTTTATATAATATAAACTACAACGAACCACTACAATGCTTTTATAAAGCTAAAACGACAACAATCGGAGACCCTTTTTCATTAGAGTAAATCAGAATTTCTTTGGGTTCTAACTTCTATTCAGAAATAATGAATTCCATGATCAATTACTAAGGAAAAAGTTTAGCCTACTTATTCTATGCCCTCGCATTTTCTAAAGGATTTAAAATAGAACGTAAGTCATTATAAAAGAAACATAAATAATAGTACATTACGGTACGGTACGGTATCAGCCTGTAAATGTCTCACCGTGGGCTAAGGCCTCTTCCCACTTCTTAAGAAGGTTTAGAGCTTATTCTACCACGCTATTCCAATGCGGGTTGGTGAAATACACATGGGCCGGAATTTTAGTTATTTTAGTGAAACTAGACACATGCAGGTTTCCTCGCGATGTTTTTCTTCACCGAAAAGCACGAGATGAATTATAATCACAAATTAAGCACATGAAAAGCTTGAGTGGTGCTTGCCCAGTTTGAACCCACAATCATCGGTTAAGATTCACATGTTCTTACCACTGGGTCATCTCGGCTTTAGTACATTACTATATACTTTATAGTACATTACGCAAATCTATTACGAAAAGAAAAAAACTTTCATTATTATTGTATTGCGTGTTAGGAAACACGTGTTCTTTTATTTCCAAGAAAATTCAGGTGGCGATTAAATGTTTGTAACGTAAATAGACAACATAATGCGAGGTAAATTAAACATTAAAGTCAAATATCATTAAGCTGAACACATAAAGGCTTTTTTGACTTTAATAGTACACGAGCTGGTCTAGCTTAGACTTTATATATCTGGATATTACGTGCAATAATTCTACGTAAAACATTTTTTTTATAGAATAGGAAGGCGGACGAGCTTATAGGCCACCTGATGGTAAGTGGTCACCAACGCCCTTAGACATTGTCATTGTAAGAAATGTCAACCATCGCTTACATATCCAATGCGCCACCAACCTTGGGAACTAAGATTTTATGTCCCTTGTGCTAGTAATTACACTGGCTCACTCACCCTTCAAATCGGAACACAACAATATCAAGTACTGCTGTTTTGCGGTAGAATATCTGATAAGTGGGTGGTACCTACCCAGACGAGCTTGCACAAAGCCCTACCACCATTTTTTATGTATAAAATTAAATTAAATTTTGTGTAATTACTGGTGGTAGGGCTTTGTGCAAGCTCGTCTGGGTAGGTACCACCCACTCATCAGATATTGGCAGGGCGTTTGGTGACCACTTACCATCAGGTGGCCCATATGCTCGTCCACCTTCCTATTCTATAAAAAAAAAGTATTGATTTTAATTTTAAGCATTATAGAGTGATAATCAGTAGGTTATAAATGAACTATCTTACTCATATGCGTTGTTTATATTTGTTATCACGGGTGATTTGTTTACAATCGAACATTGATAGAAGAATACACAGCACCTTCTTACATACACATTTTACTTATAGAGCTTGGTACTTGTAGATGTCTCAGTGCTGGGTAAAGATTTCCACTATTGTTATTTTTCCGATTCATCACAGGCTTAGCGGTGAAGTAAAGTGGCGTTTGAGAAAATTCATGAGATGAATAAACAAAATTCTGCTCCTTAAAAAGCCGGTTGCTAGCCATAAATGCTATCTAGCAGTAGAAGTGAGCTATTTTAGCAATATGAATATGAGTTTGTTGTTACGTGTTCATGTCTTAACCACTCAACCGATCATCAAGAACTTTTTTCTACACGTTGTCACAGTAAAAAAAATAAAAATAGGATACCTAACAATTCCCACTCACACGCGGAAGAAGCAACGGACAGAAACTAGCTTACTATGACTTAATGTAATAGTAAAATTTAAAAAAATAATAAAGTAATTTCGAACGCGAAATAGATTTAGCAACTGTTCGAGAATGTACTCGATTGACATTGATTGATATCGTATCTTAATGGATTTTTTCTTTAACCAGGTTTAACCCTTAACCCTTATCGAAGCAAATTTTTACCTAAATTATAGTGTTTTATTAAAATCGAAATGACCAAATTGTTTTCCTGAAAATGTGAACTCAGTAATAATGAAAATGATCTTCGACTGAAATGACACTTAAACTTTGCTTTTAAATAAATATTTTAAATAAGTATTGGATTTGTTGATAATGATTGATTGATTTATATTTTTAGTTGCTCATGACCTTTACGCGACAGTAATGCAATTATTTTGATTTAAATGTATATTTCATACAGCCTCAATTTTTTTTCTACTGTTCCAAAAAGAGTGTCGTTAGTGGGAAGTAATCTAACTAGCTTCTATAACAGTTTTTTTTATAGGTAGGTGGACCGGCATATTGGCTACCATCGCCCAAGACATTGGCACTATAATAAATAATGACAACTCACCATTGCATTATTAAACTTTGGAACTAAGAAGTTATGTCCTGGGCTATTCTCCCACTCCTAACACAAGTACTGCAAGTGCGTCGAATCCATAAAACTCGTATGGAATTTCAAAACTTTTTATAGATTTTTAAGATCCATGCCCGGTCCATATATTTAACAAATCGTTATTGGATATCAGTAACCGATAGTTTAAGAGTTTCGAGTAAGGAGTCGTAAAAATCGTGGCTACGCTAGATACATGAAACGTAACGAAAGTTTTTCATAGCATTTGAATTACACTTCACAGACAATTCTATCATGCTAGAAAGAACAAATCTTTTTTTTTTTATAGAATAGGAAGGTGGACGAGCATATGGGCCACCTGATGGTAAGTGGTCACCAAACGCCCTTAGACATTGGCATTGTAAGAAATGTCAACCATCGCTTATAGCCAATGCGCCACCAACCTTGGGAACTAAGATTTTATGTCCCTTGTGCCTGTAATTACACTGGCTCACTCACCCTTCAAACCAGAACACAACAATATCAAGTATTGCTGTTCTGCGGTAGAATATCTGATTAGTGGGTTGTACCTACCCAGATGAGCTTGCACAAAGCCCTACCACCAGTGATAATAATAAAATCAAATCTTATATTCAATAAAGGAACTGGACATTAATTATTTAATTACCAACAATTGTAAAACTCTTGATACTTTGGAAGCCTTTAACCTTGATCGTTAACCCAAAATTCCGTCTAATTAACGTCAGTCACCGTCCATTACCCTGCGTTTATTGGTGTAGTTGAAACCGGGCCGAGATTTCCTTATCACTTTACTGCAGATAATATAATTAAAATCCTATAAGAGCGTACCTCTAGCCGTCTCCCCTCTTCACGTGCTTAATTACGTTGCCGGCTCCCTCGATTGTGGTTTGTCTGGGTAAAAATTAAAACTAGAAAATGAAATCTCTTTTATTCCCTTCTATCACTACTCACAACTCATAAAACCAGTACGATTCGATCACTTTTGCATCGGTCAAGAAAATTGTGCTTCTATTTTATACGACTTTGGGTCCAATATCGTTGTTTTCTTATTTTGCAAACTTCTACTCAGAGGTGAAGTTATCCGGACATACGATAATATAACAATTAAGATAAATATTAATTTTTGTTGATAATCAACAGTACAGTACAGTAACAGCCTATGAATGCCCCACTGCTGGACTAAGGCCTCCTCTCCCTTTTTGAGGAGAAGGTTTGGAGCTTTATTCCACCACGCTGCTCCAATGCAGGTTGGTGGATTACACATGTGGCATAATTTCAGTGAAATTCGACACGTGCAGGTTTCCTCACGGTGTTTCCTTTCACCGTCAAGCACGAGATGAATCATAATAATAAAATTAATGCATATTGAAAATTCACAACGACTTTAAAACGTCATCTGACGGTGGTGAAGCTTTGTTTATGCATAATGGTAAAGCTTACTAATTTCATGTGCAAAAAATAATACTTTACCGTGTTTTAGATTGAATGGTGAGTTAGCTGGTAAAACTATTACCGGCTTGTAATGAAGTTTCCATTGTGAACTGTCAAGGAAGTTACAAATATCGTTTAATATCGTTCATTTTAATCGAACATCAACTTCACATCTATTTGCAAGTCCCGATGGTTGTGAACGTGAGACGCGATTGACTCCACTACGTTCTTCTGCAATCAGCATTGTTATAGTTTATTTTGTACTACGCCTAGTCACTTGGAAATTCGCTTTCATTGGGATCGAATCTTTGAATACTTTTTTTTTATTTTGAATTTGAATAATTCAGTTTTATTCTTGATAGTAGATTTGTGCAAGTCTATCTGAGTAGGCACCACTATATTAATCATAATTGTTGTATTCCAGTTTTAAGCCAGATTAACTAAAGACAAAAGGTACATAACATATTAGTTCTCAAGATTAAATGCAGTCTGCCAACCTATTTTCAATACAAAAATTATAAGTACAAATTCTCTCTCTCTCTCTATTCAGTATCCATCACATCTCTTTTCCTCGTTCTTATATCTACTGCAAACACATCTCAAACCATCGGTTGCTTTATTATTAAAATAACTAATACACGATCAGGAGATTGCTAACAACTAACCTTTATGTAGGTGATACCTAAAATAACATTTTTGTTATCATACATATTATTGATATAGCCTGAGGTCGATGTGACTGATCTTGGGCAGACTTTTGACCGTATCGTAAGCTTATCTGTGCTTTGTTATGTAAATTCTTGACGATCAACGTGTTTTTCTTTTTTTTGTGAATTTAATATTAAATATATATTGATATTTTAGGAATGTGTTTTTGATATCTTCCTAAACTTATCAAGACGTAGTTCTTTATCAATAAGATTAGTCGTTTTTCTATGAATCGTGAAAAATAAACAATACGCAAACAAAAACTTTCATCGCCATAATAATTAAGTGTGACCCGTTTTCTATTCCATCAGTCATTGAATAGAATGAAATAGAATGTTCCAGAACAATCAAAAAAATATTAAGAACCAAATTTATTGCACAACATTTACGAAAAACAAACACTTGGATGACAGTTGAACTGTAATTGTGTTATCAGTTGATAGGTCAGCAATTTGCTTGAGTGCTAGGAAGACAACCTGACGGAATAATATTTCAATGACCTACTTTCGAAGCTTTGATCTACTCGTAGTCTCAGTTTATACATTAAGCCACAACTAGTAATGCACAACGAGCATTTATGATGTTATTGTGTTAAATTTGAACGTAATCAATTTTGAAATTCGAAGTTTGTATTACAAATATGAATTTAAACCTTCCGATTGAAACAAGTCTGGTGCTTCATTTGTGATTATTAATCCATCTAGTGTTCAACGGTTTTGCCTAGCGTACATTCACGAACCCGTAAAGTACAATTAGCTCGAAGCGCTTTCCGTAGAAGCGTGAGTAGATCTTAGAAAGTGATGTTTGAGGACAGCAATTATGGTTTGTAGTATTATAAGGTCTGACATATTATATTATTGGATTATACATTAATTTAAGGTAGTTTTAAAATTATGTAAGTATATATGTAATTATTTCAGAACTCTATACAAATGAAATACGAATCAATATAAATTGCTTGTGTATATACGATAAACGTGTTGAATAAGAATTTTATAGCGTGTGCAAACAAAATCACATCAGGACCTTTTCTTGGTGACAGTTTTGTAACAGGTCTGTATCGCAATATAAAATATATGTAAATCTAACACATAAGTTTTCACTATTTTATTTCCCTCTCTTTCATATATGTAAAGTAAACAAAGAAGCAAATAGGTTTTGCAACTAAATATTTTCTATAATTATTTATTATAGTCTATGCCGAACTGTCTAATATTTCACGATCATGTTTTGCTGTGACTTTCTGTCACATGCTGCTAATATTAGTTAATTGTGATAAATTTCCCATCCTGTTTTGTTGTTCATTCAAAATACATTTATTTATACTTTATTGCACAAAATGTAAAGAACTGATGACGTTGTGTGATAAAAGAAAATGGTGTGGAAGATCTTATCACTTAACGCGATCTTTTAAAGAAAAGCTTTAGTCAAAGAAGTTTGGTAAGAAAACGGATCAGTGTAGTCAAAGTGTGAAAAAAAATATTATATGAACTTGTTTATATTAAAACAATAAATGTGACCTTAGCCGAGTAAAAATTGATTTTTTCATGGTAAATCTAACAATATTTACCGAAACGAAACAATGCTTTTTATCTAAACATTGACGAATTTGAAAAACAATAAACTACACACATCTGAACATCTCATTAATACACACATACGTACATCCGTTTTTTTTTATAACAGATAGGCGGTCAAGCAAATGGGCCATTAGTTGGTCACCATAGCCAATACAGAATGGCAATTTTATAAATATATTTAAGATAATATGTTTGGTGTACCACCAAGTAAAGAATACAATAATTAAGAAAAATCTATAACTTGCAATTAAACTACTTAAACAGAGCTACGGAATCTATGAATGGATCGTAAGTAATCTCATATTCCGCAGCTTGTTATGTAAATGGATTTAGAGTTTGAAGCCTGATATATTTTCTGCGCCATTCCTTCACAATGTAATAAATTGCCGATGCAGACGGATCGCCTCCTATTTTAAATTCAGAGCTACTATTGATGGTAGAGTTTTTTCTGAAAAATCCGTAACAGATGAAACTGAGGGATTTTCTATGTAAATTGGTTAACTGGTTCATATTATATGAATGTTAAAATTCTGTTGCATGTTTAATTATGTTTCTTCATTTAATTTACAGTAAGTTGAAAAATAAATGCCTTTTTCATGTTATAGGTGGATGGGCAGATGGGCCACCTGATGATAAGTGGTCCATCATAGATATTGGAGATGTAAGAAATATTAACCTATTCCTTACATCGTCGATGTGCAACCAACCAACTTTGGGAATGAAGATGTTATATCCCTTGTGCCCGTAGTTACACTGGCTCACTCATCCTTCAAACCGGAACGCAATAATAATAATTGCTGTTTAGCGGTAGAATTTCTGATGTGTGGGTGGTACCTACCCAGACGGGCTTGCACAAAGCCCTACCACCCAGTAATGGTTTAGTTACTTAGTTCCTTCTCAAATAAACTTACAGAAAATACAAACAAAAAGACGCAAAAATTTTCCATAGTTAAAAAGGCATCTCATAATTTTTCATGTCGTTAAGCATTCATGGCTCACATATCCGATATTTTTTTTAATAATTACTTCTGAGTTATTCTGACCAAGACTAATACGCGATGTTTCAGTTTGATTGGTGATTTAACTATATATTCTATAGATAGAACCACTCCCAACTGACAGAACCTGCAACACGGCTGATGATTTCTTACGATATTTTTAAAAGGTAAGAAATAATATTAAAAACAAAAATCCAGGATTATACAGATAACTAAATACTATTATGTTCATACCTCTATACAATAGAAAATATTATAATTGTGAAATCAAAATGCCATATGGCATAAATAAAAAAAGCGTGAAAAAAATCATTCATAATTCGTAAAAGTCCGCTTCATTTGACTTCCATATTCACATTCCACGAAGGGATATATCATTTTACAATTCAAATACATTTTAATTTCTCTCCTCACTGGCAGCTGTGAGAGAAAAATAAAAATTAAAAAAAAAAACGACCGTTATCTGAGCGTATATCATGACGGTCGACAGCGAAACGAGAAGGTTTTCTACTACTTGGAGAGAATTTATCGGTTTCGCTTCCTGGAATATTATTTATGTTCGTATTGCTTAGATATTTTCTGATAGTTAACTGTTATTATTTATTTCATTTAATAAAATGTACTACGTTTTCTTGGTTTGTATGGTCTTGTTTAAATACAGTCTATTTTTTTCTCCTAAAATTATCATGATCACCGCTATAAATCAATCTAGTGATTTCAGACAAAGTTGAAAAACTATATACTTATATTTAAACTATATACCTTGAAAATTGCATTTTATATTCAGAAACTCATGTTCAACATACAGTAACAGTACAGTAACAGCCTGTAAATTTCCCACTGCTGGGCTAATGCCTCCTCTCCCTTTTTGAAGAGAAGGTTTGGAGCTTATCCCACCACGCTGCTCTAATGCGGGTTGGTGGAATACACATGTGGCAGAATTTCGTTGAAATTAGACACATGCAGGTTTCCTCATGATGTTTTCCTTCACCGAAAAGCACGAGATGAATTGTAAACACACATTAAGCACATGAAAATTCAGAGGTGCTTGCCCGGGTTTGAACCCACGTCCATCGGTTAAGATTCACGCGTTCTTACCACTGAGCCATCTCGGCTTCATGTTCAACATAAATATTACCAATGGAGTAAGCTAAATTATGTTGTTTTCTCGCATTATCTGAACAATAACGGACACTAGCCATTTGCACAGAAGGTATATAGTGCACAAGATTGTAAGCAGACATGGATTGCTCTCTATTTTCTTTCACTCTTATAATTCTATGATCCGTAATCCGTATGATCTACAATCCAATCAACCGGAGAGTATGATGTCGCAAGACCACCGGTTTTAGGTGCCTTCCAAGATACCGAAGGCAAAGCAACATATATACTATACATATACATATATACTATATCTCAACAATAAAACAATGATCCAAACTGGGTTCTGGGTAGTTCAGCCTTATAAACTATTTATATTATAGTCGCTAGACCAATGAGGCAGTAATTGAACCCAATATATTATTAACGGACAACACTTTGCCTACTCATTATAAATTGAAGGCAGGTCCACGGAGTAAACGAGGCAGAAGTATTGAAATACGTAAATTAAGTGTTTTTAAAAGAGTATTAAATAGTAAGAAAATCTAATTTGATTTTCGCTATTTTCAACTCATTCGCTTATTATAAATGTTTGTGCACTTCAAAGGAAAACTGATGTATGCAAACTGTAAACATAAACTCGACATTCTGTTTCAGTGATAGAGCTTGACGAATTCATAGCTTATAAAGTGTTTAAAAATTCGTTAAATTTGAGTTGAGATTATTTCGTGTTTTATAATGATACTTCCGTGGACACTGTGTAATTAAATTTTGAAATATATTATGTAGCTTATGTGTGAAATGTTTTATTTCGTATGTACACACAGTTACACGAGTCTTTATTTTATCATTTTTATTTATATTTTAATTAAAAACACATAGTTACTCTGCATATACATACCACAAACACATATTTTCCTTCCAATAAATTAGTTTAGATAAGCGATTAAATAAACTTACTGTTAATTACTACGTTAGCTCAGAGACTGGCCCATGAGTATCTAGGAGGTCGCGTGAGGTAGAGTTTTAAGCTGTTATTTTTCATTATAACAAGACAGACGGGCAGATATTCCAGGTGATGGTAAGTTTCGACCGTTGATATTGTAAATAATAAATAATTTAGTATTTTTTTTTTTATAGAATAGGAAGGCGGACTAGCATATGGGCCACCTGATGGTAAGTGGTCACCAAACGCCCTTAGACATTGGCATTGTAAGAAATGTCAACCATCGCTTACATAGCCAATGCGCCACCAACCTTGGGAACTAAGATTTTATTTCACTTGTGCCTGTAATTACACTGGCTCACTCATCCTTCAAACCGGAACACAACAATAACAAGTACTGCTGTTTTGCGGTAGAATATCTGATGAGATATGTATGTTATAGAGATGAGTATGTTATATCTCATTCATACTATGGCTTGTTTACCATTTTTTTTTGAATTGGTGTTACATGGTGGAATAATTGATAAGTGGGTGGCACCAACCCAAATGTCGAAGCCTATTACAGAACCTATATTTTTAAATATCGAATTTATTTTCAAGAAAACGTCTTTACCAAAAAAATAATATTACGATTCTTAAACGAAATTATTCGACTAACCTTTGATTAAATTTTGAAATAGGACGTTATCTTTTCAATATATCTTGTCAGCCGCAGAATTATCACGCAGGATGTAGTCTAATGGTTTTTTTTGTATCTTTGTCCCTTCGTCCTTCCTTTATACTAATTTATTAACTTGTTTTTTTCATATGTATTTTATAGGACCTTTCGCTATATAATATTGGAATTCTGTTTTCGTAATACTTGTTATTTCTATAAATTATTTCTACATACTTAGGTGCTGATATTTTTTTATTGGTCGTGTTTCTAACTTACTTTGTAATTGGTTAAGGGCTTAAAATTGAATTAAGTTACTGGTGGTAGGGCTTTGTGCAAGCTCGTCTGGGTAGGTACCACCCACTCATCAGATATTCTACCGCAAAACAGCAATACTTGATATTGTTTTTTGCATTTGCTGATATTGCTTATGATTATTTTTAATTATATTCGATTCGATTTAAATTTTATTCTATTGAAATGGGCCCTCAGGCGGTTCTATATAATTTTCTTTGAGATATAACATTTTTAAACAGATGGTGAAACCATATTTATTATACAGTCATCAATAATTTTATGTATTTTGCTTAATTTCTCAATAACGTGACAACGATTACGATAATATCACCTGTATTATATTCAAACACATTAGGACAAATTCATATTTTTTCATCGAAATTGTTACAATGTTTTTTTTTTTATTATATACTTAGTAATAAATTACATCGAGGCTTAATGACCTCCCCTTTCCGTATGCTTTAATTCTATTTTATTATTTAAGCAATTGTTGGCTAAAATCTACAGAACCTTATGTAAAATTTAATATTTATGAACATAGAATGAAGTTCTAATTATTCTGCAGTCTGTCCTGAGATGTAAGCTGCACTTGTTGACTGACTTCACGTTGATTGGTTGAAACCAATTTGAATTCACTGTTAGATGTTGCTATCAATCAATCGCCCGATCGTCTGAATAATTTGAACGTAAATATCGAACGCATAGAGGAGTTAGCATGAAAAGCAATCCAAGAAAATCTGTAATATCACCAACGTTTCGTTTATTATTGAAGTATCGCTAAGTAATCCACCTTGCGTGGTATACTCAACTAATCAGCAACGAAAATACACCTCCTACGAGATATTTAAAACCTGATTTTTAACAATAAGTCAGCATATTAGAGTTATAGAGGAAATGGTTGATATTAGTGATATTATGGATTTTAAATTTCTCTTCTGTGTATGGATATATGAATAATATTTCACCGGTTTCAGAGACGGATATAAAATTATTTCGAATTATCCCAATGTTACGAATAGCTTCAGTTACGTTTTAGGTTATTCAGGAATTGTAAAAGGGAAATACAATGCAAAACTATGTATTATTCAATTAATAAACATTTTATTTTATCGGATTCTGTTGTTGCTGAACTCCATGTCATGTTAGATATATATTGTTTATTTCATATATATAATTAGCACATCGCTCGCAAAAATAATAGCCGCTGGAGCAGAAAGGTTTTCGAGTGGCGACCAAGAAAAGGAAGATACAGCGTGGGCAGGCCCCCTATAAGGTGGATCGACGACATAAAAAGAGTCGCGGGAAGCCGTTAGATGCGGGCAGCGCAAGACCGGCCATCATGGAAATCCTTGGGGGAGGTCTTTGTCCAGCAGTGGACGTCTTCTGGCTGATATGATGATGATACAATTAGCTGTATAGCTTACATTTATATGTATATACATAATTCAACGTTGACAGATACTGGTAATAATTAGTTGACAATTTTCTTCACTTCTAATTAAGTATAACGAGGACTTCCTTAAAAAACTTCCTACTTAATTTTTGCCATATACTTTAACTTTTCATAACAACTCATTTCACTTTATATAATATTGATGTTTTTGAACAAAATATTTTAAATTTTATAATAAGTTTTTGAGCCAGTATCAAAACTTATATAATACTTCAAATTGGCAAAAAGAGAGAAATACACAAACATAATTATTATTATTAAACATTTACACTCACACTCACGTAAACAAAAGAAACCGTTTGAAAAACATTGAACTAAATTTTTCAAATGGCAACAAAAGGATCGTAGCTCCACATAGTCTTTATCGAATACCTATTATTTCTAAACATTGCAAAGTCCATAATCTTAACCAAAAGTTAACTGAAATCCTAGTAGGCCCTGTGATAAAGCTGGCAAACAATTTTAACTTCCTACAATTAATACCGTCCAATGGACATAGTTTATTGGGAAGGTAATTCGGATATACCACCTTAATCATACATTTCATATCGCTCCTATTACAAGTGTGATAATGTATATTTTTGAATGATATGTTGTCAGTGGAATTCGGCTTGTGGATTGAAGCAATGGGATTTGAAGAGGCTTGCGGCAGCTCTCTGGGGATTACGGTCTGGGTTATCCATTGCCCCATGGGATAATCAATTCGACCTTTGAAAATGTCAACGGTACAAATGTCTATTGTCAATCCTCACTGTCCTTTGTAACATCATGAATGTCATTTTGTATTTGTTTCTATGTTAATACATAGGGTCAGAACACTTTAAAAAATACACGGTTCACTCGTAGTATTGTTTTTAGTTATAAATTAAAACAGTTTTTTCATTGAGTTTATATATATAGGTTATTTATTTATATAATCATTTTATAACTTTAAACCTGTGTGCAAAGTAAGGCTACGTTCTAATAATTATTATAACAATATTTTATTTAATATATACAGTCTAAAAGTATTTTAATTTACCAAGCACAAAGTGCAACGTCAGTAACACAAAGGAAGCTAAGCTAAGTTACTGGTATACTTTTGACGGTTATTTCCTGACAAGGTATATTATATGTTTATCTAGGTATATAATATTTTGTTGGTAATTATAAAGGTTATACTGTAATGTTAATTTTTGTAATGGTTGCTAATAAGGTAGTCCGTTCTCAGTAATATTTTTAAGATACCTGTAATTCTTAATTTTTTGTATTATCATTTTATTTGCGTTTGTTACTAGAAATATAAGTGTTTTGTATTTATTTTTTTGAAATATTTTTTTAAGTAAAACACGATAATCTGATTTTGAGCAATTGCTAATATACCTTTTTTGCTATCTGGTGAAGTGCAAAGCCTGTGCTTGGATTGAGGATGACAATAGCCCCAATGTCAAGACTGAACCTGCTACTTTTACGTTCTAGGGGACATGTAAAGGATTGCGCTATTTACTTCTTTCAATTTTCTTTAAATTATATTTAGAAACTACCATTTAGTAAATTTCCCAACAAAATGTATCCGTAACAGCCTGTGAATATCCCACTGCTGGGCTAAAGGCCTCCTCTCCTCTTTTTTTAAGGAGAAGGTTTTGGAGCTTATTCCACCACGCTGCTCCAATGCGGGTTGGTGGAATACACATGTGGCAGAATTTCAGTGAAATTAGACACATGCAGGTTTCCTCACGATGTTTTCCTTCACCGTAAAGCACGAGATGAATTATAATCACAAATTAAGCACATGAAAATTCAGTGGTGCTTGCCCGGGTTTGAACCCACGATCATCGGTTAAGATTCACATGTTCTTTTTCACGTTAAGATTCACATGTTCTTGTTCACTGGGCCATCTCGGCTTAATGTATAAAACAAAATGTATAAAAAAGTACAATTTATCTTTCAAATTAAACATCACTAAATTTAGTATTGTATACCCCAAGAAAAATGTCACATTATATTTAGTAAAATTATCATTATGGATTCATTTCCATTTTTATCACTCTTGCATGTAAGAGCTGATATTTCCTAATGGCAAAGTCTTACTACTGACTTATCATAAGCTTAATTAATTATTTTAATTATTCGTGCTCGAGAACGAAAGAAAACATAACGAGGAAACCAGCATGTGTTGGAATCCCTATCGGAGCAGTGTGGTGGATTCAGTTCTATTAATTATTCAATGTGGATGATGATGTTACGATCCGGCCACAGCAGACAATCTCAAGAGAGATTAGGTAACTGCGTAAGACACACTATAGTGCACAAACGTGTGCGCAAGCAAATTTACATTCTCTATTTCCTTACTCTCATAATCCGATGGGACGACAAACCCACACGAGTTTACGTGTTTTCCAAAGCGCGGAATAGTACACATACACATTGAGAATCTTCGACACAAAATCTCACTAACTTTTTATCGGTCTAACCTGGGGCTTAAAACCCAGGACCTTAAGATCTGCGGCCTTAAATCTAACCACAAGACCAAAGAAGAAGTCCAGTTTTATTTGATTCAATGTACGTCTAAATACTTTTAGTACTTACACGATAAATATAAAATATTCTATTTCCGTTCCAATGATTGCCTCCACTCTTTCACACATGAAACACACACGCTTAACAACGCAAACAGGTTTGCACTAAGCGCAAATAATACTTGATCGTGTAGGGTTTCAAGATATATCTACATTGTGGAGCCATTGTTTGCTATCTCCTGAACAAACGGATCCAAAGTCCAATAACTGTTACTGTTCATGTATACTTTAGTTCATTGTGGATATTGTAAATATTCCAACAAACGTGAATAACTAAAATAATAATAATAATAATAATAATATCCTGGAACATTATTTATACCCGGCCATACGATCCCAAACTAAGCAGACCTCGTCTTATGGAAACCAGACATATATACGAGACTGGTATACTACATATACTACTTTTTTTGTAAATACATACTTATACTTAGATAATTACATCCAGACTCAGGACAAACAAATATGAATCGAACCCACAGCCTTCGTGAAACCAACCACGCCAACCGGTCCGTCTCAGTAAAAGTAAATATATTTACTTATAAATAAATGTTAAGCTCATATTAAAAAGTATTAATAAAAAAATGTTCCCGTCATGGGACGCCCGACATATGTGAATGCCTCTAGATCAGGTAAAACGATTTATTTAAAACTGCGGTTTTGTTATACGAGATCTCACCTCGTATCTCACTTACATATATATGGTTGAAAACTAACTTATAAAGAATACAATAGGTGTATTCTTTATATGTATAATTATTATTATATATCACTTTCTGATGTTTACAATCGTGTTCTGCGAATTCGAATGTGTTCTTACAGCTGTACTGTATTTATAATAATATCGTATTGATTATTTAGTCTGAACTACTGGAAATTGTATACAAAAATAAATATTTCTTCAATATTATTCATATCATATATCAAAAGGTCAATCTTCTATGAATTATATTAAACTATTTCAAAACAAATGTATAAGCGATACCATAAAACGAATAGTTCAAAATTTAACTAATGGATATATTTCAACGGTAGTGTTGAGAAAAAAAGCTTTTGTTACAAACGATTTATTTGCGACACAAAGGGATATTTGCGGTCAGCTTCCAAAATTAAATTGAAATTCGATCCACCCGCAATTGATAATTACGAACTCGTTGACGTCTCATAAACCTGAAGTAAATCGCCAACATCTCTGACGTTGGTCATCAGATTTTACACAGAAACGACTTAGACTGATTCTTCTTCTGCAACGGATGTTTGTTTGTTTGTTATGCTTTCACGTCTCAACTGCTGCTACATCATGAAATTTTGCATACACGTTGTCAAAGGTATAGAAAATGATATAACATATATTCTCCGCCTCCCGCCCCTTACACGCCGGCGTAAATTAGTATAAAAACAAATTATTTTACTTTGAAATGACAGTAATTTGAAGCCGTAAAGATGTCAATGTATATTCATTTTCAATAACACGAAAGCCTACAAGAAAATAATACAGAAAGAAATCTTAGAAGTAATTAGTGTGTACAACGAGTGGTTTTATGGCTAATTAGATAAATCTACCAGACATATTATGTTTGATAAAATATTTATTTTATGTTATCTTTTTTTTGCTTTGTCTGTCTTCTAAGCTAATTTTTTCGCTTTTGAACACTGAAGCAACTGTGGTGAAATAAAGAATATTTTTATAACATCTCTTCTCCCTTACCTAACATGCAAATGAAACCGCGAGCGAACACTAGCTCATCATATACCAGTAACAAAAAAATCAAATGAAGAAATTTGATTTCTTCATTTGATTTTTTTCAAATAGTAAAAAGTAAAGTAACAGCCTGTGAATTTCCCACTGCTGGGCTAAGGTTTCTTCTCCTATTTTGAGGACAACGTTTGGAGCTTATTCCGCCACGCTGCTGCAATGCGAGTTGGTGGAATACACATGTGGTTGAATTTCAGTGAAATTAGCCACATGTAGGTTTCCTCACGATGTTTTCCTTCAACTTCAAGCACTAGATTAATTATAAACACAAATTAAGCACATGAAAATTCAGTAGTGCTTGCCCGAGTTTGAACCCATCGGTTAACAATCACGCGTTCTAACCACAAGCCATCTCGGCTTTTTAAATATACTTTACGTAATAACATATTTTATTTAGTTATATAACAAAGCAAGTCATTCACTCGAATCCACTTTCAGACTTTAAATGAATCATTTTGTAAAAATACCAGGTGGTGATTTCGGAATCTAAACGAACGAAGCAGCGTTTGACGGCCTGGTACATAAACTTTATGTGCGGTCATATTGCAAGCGTACTAGAATACTAATATAATAATGAGTAAAGCCGCAATTGCTGTATATGAGCGGACTATTGTTGTAGAAATCACAGATTTGATTCCTTAGACGTTTGAAGTCTCTACATTTAATATAAGCTCAACGCTTAATTGAAGGGAGTAATAGGAAAATGCACATTTTTTTACATGCTAAATTCAAAAACAAAAAAACCCTGTCCTTTAATATCCCACTGTTACAATAATTGGTTATCCCATATATCAACGAAAACGAACGTCACAATTTATCATCTTTATAATAAAGTAAGTAAGTCTTGTTTTTAGCGTATTTTTAAATCATAAGGTTTAAATATAAAAATAAATGTTATTGTCGTTTGCGGATTTCTTATAAAAGAATCGAATACTTCTTGAAAGAAATATTGACTTTGTGGACACGAAAATTTGGTTTGCATACAAAAACAAAGTTATTTTCACAGGAATATATAAGTTTTCCATTCCATTCGTAAATCAATCTGGAGTAATTCTCAAGTTAAATTTTAGAATACTTACCATGGCTATAATACTGCATTCAGTTATGAAGTCCTATCATTTATATTCAGCAGTCACAAAAAAAATGGTTCAGGTATAAGTGTGCCTTTTTTTTAGAAAAGGAAGGCGGACGAGCATATGGACCACCTGATAGTAAGTGGTCACCAACGCCCATAGACATTGGCATTGTAAGAAATGTTAACATTCAAACATTTCTTGTAGGCAAGCGTGCTACATCATAAACCGTGTTGATGCTTAACATCAGGGTCAACGGTCAAACCCTGGCCTATTAAGTGTGAAAAAAAAATCGCTCATACAACGACCATTTAGAACATTCGTGATATATGCGTCCAAAACAATATACCCGCATGCCGTCCAGCAAACGTATTGTGATAAGAGCCCGCTGAATAGAATTAATAATATTGCACAATACACATTTAACTCTGAATATTCGAATTCTTGAATAACTTATATTTACTAAGTTATGCTTAATGGCTTAGTTAGTCAACTCATTGTCATGCGTATAATTAACTGGTGAATTCTGTTTTGCTTGTCAGTTCTTCTCAATAGAATTATTCCGAAGCATTGATAGCTTAAGTTTATTTTTAATTATTTATTTATATATGTATATTTTGCGTTATGGCTATGAAATAATAAATAAACATAGAGTATAGTATTTTTATATAAAAGTTTAAATACCTCGGGTCCGTACTGCACGAGTCTGGTACAATCGACCACGACGTCAGAGCTCGAATAATCTGTGATCGCAGGATACGGGTGAAATTAAAGGGTCTTGTGTACAAGTGCATCATCCGACCAGTCTTATTGTACGGCAGCGAGACGTGGCGAGTTCTCGCGAGACACGTTCAGCAACTTCACGTCGCGGAAACGAAGATGTTGGGGTGGATGTGTGGCGTTACGCGAATAGATCGCATTCGTAACGAGCACATCCGTGGTAGCCTTGGCGTTTGCGATGTAGCGGATAAGTTGCAGGAAAGCCGTCTGCATTGGTTTGGCCACATTAGCCGCAGACCACCAGACTATGTCGGGAACCGGGAAGAGGGTACTGAGCAACTGCGAAGAGGACATAACAGCATCAGAGAGCGTCATATCGTTTCCTGTCACGGCGTACGAGTCGGGCTAAGGTTTTAAAAGAAAAACTTTATTTCAAAGTAACATTGTAAAACATTTAATTCTGAACTTAGTCTCATGAAAAGAAATGGAGTTTACACCTTATCAGACTGCATTAACGATTAGTTAACCCACATTATATTAATAAAGTGTCAAAAAAAAACGAAACCATTGTTGTTCTTGTAACACCATCACTCATATTTGAATTATAGCGTGAAAAATTACAAGGTTTATCGTATGAAAATGATGAATACGCGTAGGGGACAAAATCACGAACAGTTTTACGTTATAATTTATTTTATTTTACGGAAACGCTTCGGGCGACGTTCAGTTAAAGCACGGTACACGGCTTGGGGAATCGTATTGCAACGGCTATCCTCAGCGGAATCAATATTCAGTGGTAAATGTCTAACCGACGGACTTGTTAATTGATTCAAAACTTCGTCAAACTAATTAATTACTATATATAACTATTAATATCACTGTATACTTTTATAATCATACTGGTGGTAGGGCTTTGTGTAAACTCATCTGGGTAGGTACATTATCAGATATTCTACCGAAAAACAGCTGTACTTGACATTGTTGTGTTTCGGTTTGAAGAGTGAGTGAGCCAGTGTAATTACAGGTACAAGGGACATAACATCTTAGTTCCTAAGGTTAGTGGCGCATTGGCGTTGTAAGTCATGGATAATATTAACATTATTATAAGCTGATTTAGCCCAATAGTTATACGTGAATTTCAACGGATGGAATATATATATCGTACACTCTTTACATTCCCCTTAAAAATGTTGATGATACCTTAACACGGCAATAGGACATATAGACAGGTACTATTTTAATTTGATAGTAAGCAAAAGTTACGTTTTGATGAAATTTCATACTTTTTATTAACATACATTGCAGCTTATGTTACATAACGAGAACCCTTCTCCAAAAGGAAGTAACATTATATAATAGAATAAAAACGTCACAAGCAATTTTGCATTGTATAATATGTTTATATGATATTGTTGTAAGGAATATATAAACAAATATTATATTACAATTCGTATCATATCGAGTGATCTTTCCGTCCGTGGTATTACATTTCAGCGCTTACGTATCTGTTTTTGAAACAGCTTTGACGTTGGAAATCATTAGATCGATTGAGAGACGAAGAATTGAAATGAAGAAAATGTTAGTTTAATATAAAGTAAGCTTATACTTGCAATGTACTAATAAACAACAAACAACTGTTATTATTATTATGTAATTGTTGTAAACAATAAATTATTTCATATATTTTTATAAATTATATAAATATAAATTAAGTTAAACTATCTCTGGAAAAAAAAAAGGCATTTTTCTGATGTGTAAATATTTGACGTAAATGCATGAGGAAATTTTGTAATATATATAAAACTAGCGGTTCACTTTACTAAATATATAAAAAACTACTGATAAATGCCTTTTCAGCTCTTCAGTTTAGTTATCACTAGGGCAAACAGATTAAATGTTAAAGCATTTAATTAGAGACGGTCCCTTACTTTATTCAATCCTCATTAAAAGTATCATGCTTTCATTGCACAGCATTAAAAAAATATTAACTTTCTGTAAATTATCTTTAATATATAATAGAATTATTCAATAAAGTATCTCCGAAGATAAATGTTTCCTTAAATTATTAGTAGAACTCCCAATGTTACACAGCAAGCAATTCTACAAATCAAAAGCCTATTTGCTTCGGTTACAACCTTCCCATACTAATTATGCTACTATATACAACAGTTAATAACGGAGATAGCTCGAATGTTGTGGTCCTGAATATCTCGCGATAGGATATCTCTCTATGTGGAGGATACAGTGGGATAGCAATGATTCCTCCCTACGTCGAGCAAAACACATATACACTGAGATAACAACTATCTGAATGGTTTAAAAGTTTTCTATTTTATTGAAATGTATAAAATTACGTATAATGCAATTGAAAAGAGAAATAATCACACACACACTCATGTACACACAAACAAGTGCGTCTCCGCGCGCACGCATATATACGATTTTCCCGCATTAATATTAAGCAAGGTTGTTTTTATTTTTATTTATTTTTTACAGTAAATTTAATATTACTAATTTTATTTTTTCTCAAGGTTCGTATTATAAAATTGTAATACTATGTGGCCTTACTTTAGTAATGAGTAATAACTTTACAACCAAAATAAATAAAATATAATAAAAAATTTTAAATGTATGATACAAAATCAAATTCCTTTGTTCAATCGATACATTACACTTACTTATACATATATGTAACTAGAGGTCCGTCAAGATTTCGTTCAGGTTGAACAATTATCTATAATTGTAGATATTTATGATTTATTTTAAAAACTAACTCATTTTAGAAACACGACGACGCCTCCCGTAATTTTGTCTGTATTCTGAGATCTTTTAGAGTTCTGTCTACGGCTTCTACGTGTGCGGTGGCACATCGTACATTCGTCCAACATTATGAGACAGACTCATAAAAAGTTGTACGTTTTTTTGTACGCAGCATACGAATTATTTGTGCCGGCTGCCCCGCCATAGCACCATCATACTATTTTTTGTTGTGCTAAGATGTTAATTTTAATAATATACATTTTATAAAGCACAAACATGCTCTTAGTTCGTTCGACAGACAAAACTGCAGCTGATTGTTATAATAGAGCATCTTTATATCTGATTTTGTGAAAACTCACTCCGAACTTGCCAAATTTTTGAGCCGTTTGGCGTAGTTGGTAGGTACCTGCCTTTCACGCCGAAGGTTGTGGGTTATTCCCACCCAGGACAGATATTTGTGTGCATGAACATGTCTGTTTGTCCTGAGTCTGGGTGTAATTATCTATATAAGTATGTATTTAAAAAGAAAAGTAGTATATGTAGTATATCAGTTGTCTGGTTTCCATGGCACAAGCTCTGCTTAAATTGGGATCAGATGGCCGTGTGTGAATAAAGTCCCAGGATATTATTATTATTATTAATTTGTCGTCCCATCGGAATTTGAAGCGAAGGAATAGTTCACATACTTGTGTACTAAAATATGTCCTGCAAAGTAGGCAGAATAACCGCATTACGTCATCAACTAATTCACTTATTCTATTACTTTTAAACATACAATACTCTAATTAAGTAAAATATTCCACCTATTGCCAGACAGTAATACTCTGTATTATTTTTCCACTTGGAAGGGTGAGTAAACCAATTTAACTACAAAAGTGACATAACATCTTTCCAAGGTCGGTGGCACATTGACGATGTAAATAATATTTCTTACTACACCAATATTGGGGTTGGTAATCACTTACCATCAGGTGGCCCATTTACCTGTCCGTCTAATTATTTATACAATAAAAATTGTCACAATTGATCACAAAAAAATTGTTATTAAATACCGCTTTAAGGAATATTGAAATGACATATTATATTGTTTGCGAGTTTTCCGACGTATAATAATGAACCAATTTTCAGCGATATTTGGTCATAGATGCATTAAATATAAGCTCAAGTCCAGACTTTATTCGTGGACTGCTGAAATTAAATCTACAGTAGGGTATTTTGTATCGATTCCATCACGCTTTATTATATATATTTGAATTTGATTTCCAGCGTAGGCAGGCCCCCTACAAGGCGGACCGACGACTTAGAACGAGTCGCGGGAAGCCGATGCGGGCAGCGCAAGATCGGCCAACGTGAAAATCCTAGGGGGAGGCCTTTGTCCAGCAGTGGAAGTCTTTCGGCTGATATGATGATGATGATGATTTTATTTCCTTCGCTTATTCCATAAAAAAAGAGAAAGTTTATCATAAAAGATTATTATCGGAACTTAAAAATTTAATCTATTCCATAAACAAGTTTCATGCGGTCAAGATATTTTGAACAGTAACAGTAACAGCCTGTTAATGTCCCACTGCCGGGCTAAGGCCTCCTCACCCTTTTGAGGAGAAGGTTTGGAGCTTATTTCAACACGCTGCTCCAATGCGGGTTGGTAGAAAACACATGTGGCAGAATTTCAATGAAATAAGACACATGCAGGTTTCCTCACGATGTTTTCCTTCACCGTCAAGCAAGAGATGAATTATAAAAACACATTAAGCACATGAAAATTCAATTCAAATTGGTGCTTGCCCGGGCTTGAACCCATCGGTTAAGATTCACGCGTCCTAACCACAAGTCCATCTCATCTTTATTTATATATTATTTTAATATATATCATTTTTATTTATATATATTTAATACTTTAAATATATACTAGTAATCAATATCAATAAATTTTAAATAATAATACTATTAATCGTTACTTCCTGGTTCTATTTCAAGTAATTTTAATTTTCACAACACGATGTCCATATAAAATGTTCGTAATTTAATTAAACTTTATTATTAAAGCAACCAAATGGTTGCTTTCAATATTTTTTTGCAGAATACATAATATCTAATAACATTAAGATTCCAAATCATGCTCCCAATAACATTTCAGAATTTTGAATGCATTCTAATTATTTCCTTACTTTCAATATTATAAATGGAAACTCCCTTGTTGATCAAGTAACTAGCTTTTAGGCAGATCCCGAGTGTTATTATTAAGTTAATTTGTTTAAGAGTTCTTCTCAATAGCAAAGGGTTGGGACGCAGAAGTGTCCCTAGCCTCGAACAGTAGGTAAGAGCTGAGTGTCTTACGTTCAGATAAATAGAAATAATACAAATGACCGAATGTTATGAACACATATACAGAACGACTCATGATATTTATTTTCTCTTAGCAATTAGCACAAAATTAATTATGAAATAATAAAAAAAAAAAACGCGATCAACATCTATATCGTTAAAAACTATAATTAGCGGCAATTCACTTAATGATTCTATAATGACGATTAAAAAGTGTTTATACGATGTTATTTAAATAACGAATATTTTTATTTTGATATAATAAAACAATACTTAAAAGCCGTTGAAATACGTTATCTATTTATAACGGTTACATAGTAAGCGTATCTGACTGATTGTGAGCTTTTATATCCATGTCTTCACAAAACGTTCATCCCATGAATGAAGGTAACGCGGCAAGGATGAATACAGCAGCCGCAAACACGGAGCATGTCTTTCTTTGTGCGATCTTGCTAGTATACGTTGCCAAGAAATGAGGTTCCTCGAGCGATTCTATCCTGCTTATTCATTGATACCATAGTATAATATAAAATAGAGAATATTTTACTATGTTTTATTTTGTATTATAATTTAAGAAAGGAAACCTTATAATGGGTTGTCTATTAAAAAATCGTACAAAGAAGAACCATATAATTATTATTTATATCGTAAGTTGTATAAGCTTTATGAATATACATGAAAAATCCTAAATAAAATTAAGAGGTATCAAACAAGATATGATTTAAAAGAAAAAAGTAAATATTATGTACATATAAACCTAATAATGTAAATAAGTTGTTTTTCCGTCCAACACGATTGTTTTATGTGTCGCCATCGGGTTTCCGATTATATTTCTACACCAACTCAATGGACCATTCATTGAGTTGGTGTAGAAATATATCACCGAGCAACGTGAAGTTCTACTGGTGGTAGGGCTTTGTGCAAGCTCGTCTGGGTAGGTACCACCCACTCATCAGATATTCTACCACAAAACAGCAATACTTGATATTTTTGTGTTTCGGTTTGAAGGGTGAGTGAGCCAGTGTAATTACAGGCACAAGGGACATAAAATCTTAGTTCCCAAGGTTGGTGGCGCATTGGCTATAAGCGATGGTTGACATTTCTTACAATGCCAATGTCTAAGGGTGTTTGGTGACCACTTACCATCAGGTGGCCCAAATGCTCGTCCACCTTTCTATTCTATAAAAAAAAAAAAAGTTCGCAATAGTCAACTTCAGTGATACGCTGGTTGAATCTAATCATTCAGAAAATTGTTGTGGAACAGTGTACACGTATACCATAACTTGCTATAATAATGAAGCATTATAAGTACAATTTGGTTTATATTCTGTTTGATGTAATACTTATTACAAAATGTATAAAAATATGCCTTTGATTTTTTTAAAGGAATGACACTTTGATCGGGTCGATTGGCAAAGTAAACGATTATGGCAAATTATGGGATGGCTTTTGTGGTTGGCAGGCAACTGAGATTTTTGATCCCTTCTTCTTCCATTCTTTGATTGACGTAATGTAGTCTGCTCGTTCTTCTTTGTCTAAGTCCAATATCATCACATCCCCACTGATTGTCGGTGAGGTGGTTTGTGGGTCTTTACTTATGTATGCTAGCTTGAAGACCAGTAGGCATAAAGCTTTAACACAGCATGATGCAGATTTTGAGGGGATGTGTTCAAACTCATTATCTATATCAAACAATAAAAACCTCATTGCGTTTTTTTACAAAAAATGACTGATTAAAACCGTATCCATAGATATAATTATTTTCTAAACAACACACTCAAACTGTGATGATGTCGTATCCGTGGTGACGTTCCAAATACCTTACCTTACATTATCAATGTAACGCATTGATTACATTCCTATATCAACTGTTTAGAGGGTATATTGAAATACTTTGTTAATAGACATATTGAATAGTCATATATGTTATTGAACTGAAGTATTATAAGGGATATCTTGTTCACAAGTGAGCGAAAATAGAGCATCGAAAATTAATAATAATTCATAAGCCTTCGTGGCCGAATAACATCGCGCGAATTTGTATTTCGGATCTTGATATGTGATGATGTTCTCGTGATCAATTTTAGCCACGGTGGCCTTCTGAACGAAACGACGAAACGAATTCTACCGGGTCTAAGTCATTCACTCTAACACACGAAATTTCTCTTCAAAATTGATCCAACAGCTTTGAAGAACTTTTGATGCATTCACACATACAGAATTATTATATATATGAACAAAATATATCGCAAAGAGTAAAATTGAGGTAATGATTTTAAATAATAAATTAAAAAATTTAAATAATAAAGAAAAATAGTAAATTCTTACATATTGGCTTCAGGTTATTAGCATTTATATTGACATTTTTTTAATGAAATAAATAGGCGGACTGCCCAACTGTATAGTAATTAGTCACCGTGGGTCATGTCAGTCATGGGTGGTCAATGACAATTGACATTGTAAGAAACATTAAATATCCGCTAACAATCTTCTGTAGTAACATTGTATCACTTCAAACTGGAACACGCCAAAACTTTTGTTATTTGATGGTAGAACATGTCATGAGAAGGTAGTATCGTTTGCATTTATTCATTGAAGAAAAAATAAGAAAATTAATTTTAATTAGTATAGTAAATTCTTCCAACATAGCTATAGATTAGCTTACGCCTTTTATGTTGAGAAATATTTTTATTATTGTTTTATATATTAATATTCATATCTTAGTGAATATGAACTATCTACATCTTATATTACTCTATAATATTTCGGTTCACTTATGCTGACCGCGGTCACGAGTTACAGATCATTAGCGTTGTCGCCAAAGGACAGTGCCTTGATACATTCTTATAAACTTTATTCTACATTAAATAAGATCTATAATCCAATAACAAGGGCAGACACTGTGTCTTCGCGTGCCATCACGTTGTAAGGTCTCGTAAACCTTTGTACGCACGTAGACGCCCTACGTGTAAGAATGGACTAGGATTTTTGTACTACACTTCTCATTGATATCTTATTTTCTGGTACACGAGAGTTTTTGCAAGTAGATAATACAAATCAAGTAAATAGAGCTTAGTAATAATGTATAGAATTTAATTATATAATTTGTTTATTAATCGTTAAATATTCAAAACATTCAAGCAATTTTGAATCGTCATTTTACAATTTTAATTTTAATATAAAGCTAATTTTAGGATGCCAAATTATTAATAAATACCAAATTGTCTATGGTTTCATACTAACATATTTAATTTGAGTATTGATAGTACGCAAGAAGGTTTCGTGAATAGGGACTATGTCAGATAACTCTTTACCATTAACATGTAAATACCGTGACAGCCTGTGAATGTCCCACTGCTGGGCTAAAGGCCTCCTCTCCCCATTTGAGGAGAAGGTTTGGAGCTTATCCACTACGCTGCTCCAATGCGGGTTGGTGGAATACACCTGTGGCAGAATTTCAGTTAAATTAGAAACATGCAGGTTTCCTCACGATGTTTTCCTTCGCCGTAAAGCACGAGATGAATTATAATCATAAATTGAGCACATGAAAATTCAGTGGTGCTTGCCCGGGTTTGAACCTTCGATCATCGGTTAAGATTCACGTGTTCTTACCACTGGGCCATCTCGGCTCTTGTAACATGTAAATAGTGTATAGTTAAATAAACTAGACGAAGGGCATATAGCAACAATAATATAGCTACCACCAGTTTTAAATTTTACCGAGAAGAACCGGCAAGAAACTCAGAAGTTTCTCTTTTTAACAATTAAAAAATTACATGCAACAATCGTATATAATTATACTCATTTATCATTATTTAATTATAATATTTTTTAATAACCATTAATTTCTACGATTCACATCTGACAGCCAAGTTTTTATTAATATGGGTGGATCCTTTGATCTCAGTGGTAAAGTTTACTTACTTTACACTTTATTGTACACTAAAACAACACTACAAAATAATAATCGAATTGATGAAAATTATAAAGAGTAACGGTGACAACACTCCGCCCTGCGGTACCCCAGCAGAAATATCGCACATTGTTTAGCTCGTGATATCTATATAGCATCACCAAAATTTAACTGGTCATTGTTTATACTAGTGTTGACTTGACCTCAGAACATTCATCATACAATATACCAAGCTATGTGGTTAGAGGTTCCGAATCATACGATTTATAAGCAAATGGTATTCAATCACGCAATAGTAAATTATAATAAAAAACACGTTCAAGTGCGAGTCAAATTCGTACTGAAAATGTTTCGTACTATTTATGCGTTGTATGCTGATGCGTTACTTTCTGTTCTTCTCGTGAGTTGTAAAGTTTCACCCACACCCATGCGACGAGCATTACAAACGACAATCATTTCATTGTGGCACTGCCGTTAAGTTTTATATACTCGATCATACTTCATTTCAAAACAATATTTTTTTAAGAACACACAATGTTGATTACCGACGGTAATACGCAATTTTGATGCTTGTACCATGTAATTTGTATAATTATTATAGTCAATGTCATATCACTTTCTGACATTTCTTGATAGTATACTGCGGTGAGTTTCAAGTAATGTCCCACATTTTAATAACTAATTACATAATTTAAAATTTATACGGTTATATGGATAGAAGAATCGGGGCTTACTTACCAGGCTAGTAAATAATGAGAGATTCGTTTAAGCTGGTTTTGGATTCACTGTCAGTGAACAGTTATTATTTGCAGTGATTGTTCTTGCAGCTAGCAAATAAAGACACATATCTCGAGTTCCTGAAATCGAACCGTAACTATTAAACCATACAAACTTATATTTATTGTTACATACAGACCAAAATAAATTTAATTTTATAGTTTAAATACAAATAAATATTACGGGATCAAGTCCAAGTAAGGACCACAGAGTTGTTATGTGCTAAAGATTGAAGGAAAAATTTGTGGACAGCTGTGGGACATTTTCTGGCTATTTTTATTTTATTTTATAGGTATTCGGAAGTAGCCTCCACCATAGACATTGGCGATGTAAGAAATTTTAACCATTCGTTCATTTCTTTTTTTTCATTCATTTCATTCATTCGATAAGCATCTTTGGAACGAAGTTTGGGAACAAAGATGTTATGTCCCTTGTGCCTGTAATAACACTAGCTCATTCATACTTCAAACCGGAATGCAACGCTACAAAGTGTTGCTGCTTAGCGGCAAAATATCTGATGAGTGGTACCGACAAAGACGGGCTTGCCCAAGCAAGCCCAACCAAGCCCAACAAAGCCCAACAAAGCCCAACCACCTAGTAAAGTAAGTTATACTAAATATATTAGTTTAATACGAGTGATTTTAATATATATTAAAACTTTTAAATAATCTTTGTTTAAATTGGAAATTGTGTGAGTTTTAGTACAAAATAAATTTAATATTCCGTGTCTAAACTAGAGCCATTACTAAATGTTGGAGCATAAATCTAGAAACAGATTTGCTTGTTGAGTGCACGCGGTCTACACTGATGCGCATTTAGTTGCATTAATGTTGGTTTTATTGAGGTTTTTAATTTAAAACAATTTAAATTTAAAAAAATAAATTAAGTTATTGCGAATATTTGGATATTTCTATTCTGTGTTCGGAATTCGAGTTTCGTTTTGTTCGACTGAATATTAAATGCATGTTACGTAACATTGAAATGTGTTCATAAAATATGTTACATAATATAGGAGATATATCACCTGTATCCTTGATCAAAATTCGGTCATGGCTGCGTTTTTACATTATTATATAAAACACATAATTACAATGTCATGGTCTGATTAGGAGGGCAATCTGACACGCGGATTTGAATTCTGGACTACAAAACTGCAGCTTTGTAAGCAACGCGGTACCATGTGCAAGCGATCCCGTGGCGCTGCTCCTTAAAATGGAAAGAGTACCGCTGGTTTTTTAGTGGGTATTTTGATTTTCTGGGCGCATTCGGCGCCTCGTACATCGGCAAGCTCCACATACCCCTCACTGTTGCCGTGGGGGAAACGCGTAATGCGTTTTTAAAGCGTGAAAAAAAAGCTTTGTAACCAAGGTTAATGAGGTTATAAGGTATATCTGATAATAATCTGAATATATTATTAATATTAATAACAATTGCGGTCTCAAGTTTCAAATTGCTTATAAGTAAAATATTTCCACAATACATGTTTAAACATAAAGAAAATAACTTGACGTCTGAACTTTCAGTATGAATTTTTAATAAACGTTTATTCATGCTAAGTGAGATATTTTTAGACTGTTAATTAACATAATTGCTCGTACAGTTTTCATATTTAGAAATACCAACGCTATTATATAACATAATACACAGTTTGTACTTGCGTGAGCTGTACAGAAGAATATGGTTTCGTACTTGAACTTCCTGCGAGAAATTGATTTAATTATATCACTGATATAATGGACGTAACTACTTACTCAAATTATATCAATAATAATAATAATAATGATAATATCCTGGGACATTTTTCACACACGGCCATCTGATCCCAAATTAAGCTTGTACAAAGCTTGTGCTATGGAAACCATACATCTGATATACTACATATATTACTTTTATTTTGTAAATTACTTTTATAGAAAATTACACCCAGACTCAGGACAAACAGACATGTTCATGCACACAAATGTCTGTCCTGGGTGTGAATCGAACCCACAACCTTCGACGTGAAAAAGCAAGTATCTACCAACCACGCCAACGGCTTGTCAAAAAAAAATTAAATAAAAAAAAAACGTAAATCGTAAATTCTTTGATCTATTAGATATAAAAGAAAGAAGAAATAGTAAACAAAGATTAATTTCTTAAAATAATTAAATTTCATTTAATTAATTTCAATTGAAAAATATAAAGTAACACTCGCTTGCTACTTGTTCGAACTTTCGAAGTGATTATTTAAAAAGTAAAAATAATGAAGAAGAAAAATGTACTTTTCATTTTTTTTAATTACAACATTATTTTTTTTAAATCTGAATAACCTAACTGATTATTATACGCTTTGATCTTTGTGATGGGCTTTTTAATCATTTTAATTAAATATATTCTCTGGTAATGTCTCGGTTTCTTTGTAATAAAATAAAATGTTGTTTTTCATTTAAAAATGACATTTTGCTTTGATTAACACGTTTTCATAATTAATTGATTTGAGAATGTCACAAAAATGAGATGAGATAAATGTTTATTTAAAGTGAATTTATCGCTTAAGTTCCACTGCTAAATAATTTGCTCAAAAGTAAACCATATTGTTAGTAATAATATTTTTTATATACTTTAACATGATGTCGGTCATCATAACAAAATAGTTCTTAATTTTCATTATAATATAGCCGTGCTTAATTAAGGCGCAGCACACTTATATAATATATGATGAAAATATGCGGTGGACTTAAGTATTTCACAAATGAGAGATGGGCGGGTCTATGTCCTGGGCAGAAGTTTTATTGCCGAGGGAACCGGGCAAGCTTGAAAATCGGCAATTTTTTTACAAAGATAATCGTCCCTTTTTCCTCCATTTAATTTGACCATTATTTATGAAATGAGAGATTAGGCTTGAGTAATCGATACGTTTCGTAACTTGTGACATATACGATGACTGTTATTTTAGTTTTAGCGCCACAGTATTTATAGCGTTTACCAAAATAGAGGAGTTATTAGCCCAGCTGTGGGAGATTTATAGGCTGTTATTTTTTCTTTTTTTTTTTAATTTTCTATAATATGTAACGCCTTTGACGAATAAAAAAAAGCAAATAAATGTTTATTTACACCCTTTAAATCTTATCCTTAAAACTTGAATAGCTTAACAGCTTACTTACGAAACTGTTCCTTATAAGCTTGATCCCTTAAGCAAACTATTATATCATGCAAAAGCTTAGATAGCTAGCATATGCATAAGCTAAGTGCATACAAGTTACTTGCTGATTACGTGTAAGGCTTAAGAATTCATTACAGATTATGTTTCTACGTAAAATATAATTTCCGTTTCAACTAATGCAGAAGAAAGTGGAAATATTAAATAGCTGCCTGCCTCAACTTCGTCCGGGTAGAACAATTATCTATCTTAGTAGAATTTTTTAGGATTTTTTTATACCATGGCTTATCTTAGTGCAATTTATGTAGGGATTTCTAATTTAGCCTGTGTTACACGTCGATAGTGTAACTTTCTGTATATGAAAGAATTTTTAAAATTGGTTTAGTTTTTTTTTGAGTTTATCCATAACAAACAAATTTACAAAAAATCTTATCTCTTTATAATATTAGTATATATAGTGTAATACAATGACAGCCTATAAATGCATTTTCCTTTTTTAATGTTTGATTCCATTACTCTCATAATCCGATGGGACGGTAACCCTACACAATTGAAGAGAGCTCAACGCGGGGTATAAGGTCAATGGATTTACTTGCTTTACGAGGCGCGTCAGTGTAAGCAGTGCCAACTTCTGAATTTTTTTTTACAGTGAATTTCTTGATAGAAATACCCACCGTTATTTACTGGCCCGAACAAATGCTTAAGCATATGACCTCGGGACCGGTATCCTCTTAGCCTAGCTCTAGAGCAATAAGGCAATATGTACCATTATTTATGATATTATTGTATTATATGTTACAAAAAATTATAGTATATACAGTACTATTTGGCTTTCAATAACACTTTTAATTTGTTTGAAAAAAAACATTAAAAAAATTTAAATCTTTTCTTTTGTTGCTTTTAAATTGATCAATATAACAAGTATCTACAAAATTATAACGAAGTAAAATTTTTAAAAGAGGAAGAAGAAAATTTTAACTATACCATTCCTTATCATTCCCTTATTTAAATGATACCATGCGTATATAACACGTCACGTCACGTCACGTCACGAAACTTCGGCCATGTACGGAAATTCAATGTTCTCTTATAATGAAAAGGTGCTTAAGCAAACTTGAAATGGAATAGTCATGTACACTCCCGATTCAATTTTTCCAAATACGGCTCCATTAACTCATTACCCTAAAACGACTTCCGTCTTCGGGGAAGTTTGTTTATAATACGATATCGTAACTCATTATTATACCCAGTTAGCATTGACATCATGGGACTAGGTACGGGACAAAGTGGCGCTACTTAAGATTTGTGGTATTTTGGAATATAAATATTTTCTCAATTTTCAGTGTGTCTTTCACTTTAGCCATTGAACTATTTAGAACTTCAAATTAATTACATAGATTGATTTACATTGTGTTAGCGATGGCTCTGTATAGAGAAAATGTGGATGGATATTAACTCTTAATAGAATAAGATTATTAAAGATACAATACTTTTATATTATGTAAATGTGCATACGAAGTAAGATCAAGATATTGCTTTAAATTCTCAATTACTTTATATAAATATATAGACAACATCATATTTTGTAACGATTATTAGTAATATGTGAATCATAATTTAGAGTTAAAACAATTAGACTTCTGACATATATATTTTAATGAACATTTTTAAAATTCAATTGTTATAAAAATAATAACTATTCATTTCCTTGCAGCCGTTCCAAGAAAATACCTCATAAAAATTTATTAAAATTGCAAGACTAGAATTCAGCAGCGAATGAAACTCCTTTATCACTCCGCGTACACCACCGGTACTGAATAAAAAGTACTCAGGAACCGTTTGCTCGGATTCCGATGCGCGCCATCCGTCATTGTCGTAAATGTCCAGGAAAAACTACTTAATGAGTCGGCGGAAAGTTTTTGTGAGTCAGACTCTATGTTTCTGTCTGAAATAAATGAGCCTAGATTCTATTTTCAATTCTTACAAAATGAATATGTGTATTGTGTAAACAGCTTATAAGGCGTGTATGGCTATACAGAATTATGAAATTAGTTATCATTTTCATAATAATATGATAAAATTGTAATTATTATATAGCTTAAGTGACATGGCCCAGTGTCATGTCACAAAGTCACGTCGATAAAAAGTTATTGGGTTTTCAGGAAGGTGAAAGTATGTACAATCCCATTCCTCGAAAAGCACGTTTGTCCTGCTCCTGAACTCTTACTGGTCGTGTATTGGTATTTGTTGCATTTAATAAAATTGTTGCTTTTTATAAAATGTTGATGCGTAAAATAGTTTTTTTTTTTGTTAAACAAAAACATAATACTTAAAACGGAACGCGTCCACCGTTTGCCCACGATTCTGTCAAATGTCAATGTACTGCTGGTTTTTTTTGGATTAGGATTTAATGAAAATGTGTACGTCTATTCCGTTTTAAGGCCGAGTTTTTTGAGTTTTTTATTTATATCAATTTAATATCCCAATATTCATGAATATAAAACACTACAACTGATGGGTGGAAGTTAAATTCGATACCTATATATACCCCCATACAGAAATTGGCCATGTCCTTTGACTGCACACTTTTAATCACTGTAGTAGGAATAGTTAAAATAATGACTATAAATAATTAATGTATTTTGTTGACTGACAAAAGTGGTTTATTTCAACATTTTGTACTTTATCGAGTTAACGATAATTTTTTTTTAAACATTGTTTGTTCGATTTCAAAGAAGAATGTTTTAATTCACCCTTCCATCTACAAAACCTCTTTGGCTAAGAGTTCAGGATTCTTGAACAAGTGAGTTATTACCAATTTTTTTCGACGTGTCAAGTTTATTGTTGCGCAATTCAATTCAATTTCAATTCGTATGTATGTTTTTCTAATCTGAAAAAGTTCAAATAATTCCAGAAAAACGAGGTTTTTCGAGGGTTGTTACTAGCGATATTAAAATTATACATTGCTTTTAACATACTTCAATAATTTACACAACTCTTAACAATTCTCTCTTAAATTGACAAAAACTGATCTATGAATTGATTTTAAAAAACCTTTATATATTTTTTTAATTCTTCTCTACATATAGCATAAGCTTCATAAAACCAGGCTAACTTCGCCATAAGTTGCTTAGTTTTTGTTATTCTGGAAAAAAACTTGTTTATTCTTATAAATAAAAATCTTTTTTTTCACTAGATTTATAGATTTATTTGCAATTTAATATAAAACTTAAAAATACTTAATAATATATACATTTTCAGAAATCATTATAATGACTGTTGCTTATCAATATATATTTGATAACGTGTACATATGTACGCAAAAATGTAAAAGATTTTTCCAGAAATTGTGGCATACATACTATTAACGCTAGGAACAAACATAAACTTGTAACTACTATTAACCGATTACACAGAATTAGTAACTAATTTGTGAGACACTGTAAGCTTTAACAACAGGATCACAGAAAATGTTCAAAAATATAATATTATAACTATGTATTGTAACCGTAAAAATTTTAATTTTTCAATATTTTAATTTTGATTAAAATATTGTATTTATTTTACCTACTCTAACCGGTTTATAAAATAAATTACGGTTATCGAATCGACATTCATTGTTTTGACATTTATTATCTATGTTGTTTAAGAGATGGCAGCACTACGTCGTCTTATTGATCGTTGAGCAGGCGCCGGTCGCTTACCGATGCCTGTCAGTTTTAAACGATTAAATATATTCCTTTTTGTAAGTATATTCGTTGAATATAGTGGATTATTGGAATTGAGTTTGATTACTTACATTTCGTATATTGGTTTTTAAATTCGTATACAAAATTATACTAACGGAGGGTTACGTCATCTACTTTGTAAAACTTATTTGAGAGGTTCGGGTTACCAAACCGTAAGTAAAACACATTGTATTCGTTTAGCCGAGGCATATTATTTGTTATTTGAGTAGTATTTAATCGATTCTTCGTTTAATTCTAGTCTTTGTATCAAAACCGTGCCAATATAAGTCATATATTGCTTTATTTTTACTTATTTAAACATTCCTGAGGTGAGTTGATGCATAAATTACATTATATAATCAATATACCACGTGGTTCAATATTTATTTTTATCAATTTCTTCATATTTTGTTCAAAAACTGAACATAGACTTTGTCAATGTACTAGGTGACCTGGGTCGAATTCTAATGTGATTCGAATTGCTTAAAAGCATTGTTTCATTATTTAAATATAGTTCTTGTTTTCTAATATTATTTTATTGTTAATTAAGCAATAATTTTCCATGTTCTGATACTTTAAAAGTTAACTTTAATAACCTCAATTGTCTAGGGCATTCTTAGGACCTTCTTAGTGTTTATGCAAGATAGATAATACGTTGTTTTGTTCACAGGGAGTGTTTATTTTTCTATGATTTCATATATACTTTGTATATTGCATTACAAAGTAATATAATATTTTTCGGTGGACTCAACCGAGAAATTGTTGCTGATTTGGAGCTGTTGGAGGCTCTGCTATTTTATGGAGAAGATGCTGCTTGACCGGTGGCCTGTTGTTGCTGCTGGTGCTTTTGCTGCTTCGTACTGCTTTTATTTATTTGCTCACTCATTGTGACACTGCGTTCAGGGTTTGCACTATCCTGCTTATCTATTTACATCTATCACTTAATTTTAACCGATGCCAACTCTATAGCTAACTTACTTATAATATTTTATTGTATTAATGTTATCTTAATTGACCATATACTGTCAACGGCCCACCCCCAGATTTTATGTTGTAAATTTTATAATTAAAATTTTATAATCCTTATGACGAGTTTTATTAATGTAACGGTCTTGGTGGAACAAACCCCGTACACACGAGAATCGTTATATATAAGATTAAGTCTAAGACGTCAGTGATCACGCCACTTGAATCAGAAAAACCATTCTGCACCGTCTCCAGTGTTCACTTTGATCAAGACTTCAGGACAATACAGTTGTCACCATCGTGCTTTTTATTTGTTTTATTTTCGTTAACAGTTAATTTAGCTTATACCCGTAATTTTCCTGGCTAACTTATATTCCATATCAGAACACAATATAAAGTAGGAATGCTATATTTGGTCAGCTAATTTTCACCCCTATTACCAGCAAGAAAATCAATTTGATAAATCTTTATACGATTTTATTGATAATACGTATCAAATGTTCTGTGAATCCCAAGATAAAAGTATATTCAATTTATTCAAATAGGGCCGATAGAATGTTTTTTTATCCATTTTATTTTCTTATAACAATGTTAGGATAACATAAAAATCACAGAGCGACAAAGTTACCTTGGAGTGAAAAGGTGGAATTTTGTTGCCTTTTATAAAATAATTTTAAATCGTATTTATTAAATTTTAGTTTATTGTTTTTGAAAACAAACTTAATATTTATTTAATTGCATGAATATCGAGAATAATTGGAGACGAAAAGTATGTTTTGATGTTGTTAATTTTGTTGTCATTATGTTTTATTTTGCTTTGGTAGCATTTACGGCTTAAAGGTTTCCTTATATTGGTTCCTCCAGAAACATATCGAGCTTCCATTCAAATAAATTAGAATAGTACCAAATATGCATCGAAGATTTTGTACGACGAAATCAAGATCACACTTTCCTCCGAGATGAGCTCCACCGAATATGCGCTGACTAGAAGCGGATCGCACTTTAGTAGTTTGAAGGTCGATATAGAGAATTGTCTTGCGTCTAGGAAAAGTTCTGCATAAAGCGAGAATAATAAAAATATTCCATAGTCTTTAATCGGCTTAGAGGACGACGATTGCAGCGTTTTCAAGAGAATCTGTCAAAGTCTTTGTCAATAGAGAGGAAGGATTGATATAGTTATATTACTTTAATCTAACATGACAGACATGGCAGAGTTTATTATTATGATTATTATTAGCAACTCCAGTTCACTTACGTTATTTATGTAGGAAGCTTGACATATTTCGTGGAGGCTACGTTTCCCATTACTATGCAGCGGATGCGTTGCAATCAAGTTGCAGTCTATAGGTAAATCTATACACATAGTAGCAAACTTAAGTCAGCAGTTCTGTTCTTAACTTATAAGATACATTCTATCGCAAGTTTTTGTACGTTTTTCTGTCAACTACATACAATCTATAGAACGTTATGAAATATCGTAATAATTATTACAAAAAGTCAAGTTTTATTTGTCATTTTCTGAGATGGCCCTGTGGTAAGAACGCGTGAATCTTAACCGGTGATCGTGGGTTCAAACCCGGGCAAGCACCACTGAATTTTCATGTGCTTAATTTGTGATTATAATTCATCTCGTGCTTTACGGTGAAGGAAAACATCGTGAGGAAACCTGCATGTGTCTAATTTCACTGAAATTCTGCTACATGTGAATTCTACCAACCCGCATTGGAGCAGCGTGGTGGAATAAGCTCCAAACCTTCTCCTCAAAAAGAGGAGAGGAGGCCTTTAGCCCAGCAGTGGGACATTCACAGGCTGTTACGGTGTTACGGTGTATTCTCTACCAACCCGCATTGGAGCACCGTGGAGGAATAAGCTCCAAACCTTCTCTTCAAACGGGAGAGAAGGCCTTAGCCCAGCAGTGGGACATTAACAGGCTGTTACTGCACTGTACTGTACTTTATCTGTCAAAATTTCGTATTACGTTATATATTATGACATATATGTCGTCGAATGTATATTATTATTTAATATAACTATTTGTAATTAATTAAAAATACAAAACGATACAACACAAAAGAAATGGATGAAATTTTGATACTAGAAATCATACAAAATAAAAAAAAAATTATAAAATTTGACTACAAAGCAAATTATCAAAATCATTTAAATACGCTATATATAGTAGTTTTTAATAAAAATTCAATTAGCACTTTTATAGAACTGTGTTCCTTATAAAATTGCATTATAATAAAAATAGCAGTTTGTAAGCAAAAACAAACACTACGTTCGAGTGCGCTAGTACGCTTATCATAAGCAGCTAATGCGGCCGCCATTTTGCGGAGTCACGCACGCCCCCCGCTACACGTTTTTATACGCATCATCTTATCCAACGCGGCATAATTTCATGCAATTTTTACTTTGTTAACCTGAATACGTAGGAAAAATCTTTTTTGCTAATATTTTTTTAATGTGAAAGATCTGTTGGCGCATCTTGAGGGGAACACCGAGTCGTATGACTTTACGGCAAACGGCTCTATTTTAGTAATGAAACTATAGGAATGCTATCATTCATTTCACTCCATGTTTATTTATTTTAAAACAGTATTAGTCGTTTTAAAACTTATCCCCGATTGCAGGAATATTTCATATATATTCAATATTTCATAAGAAGTCTATCAAGGCATGATTAGTCTATTTCATCAAAATCGGGTTAAGTTTATAAAAAGTTACAAAAAATTTAAAGTTCACAGCCATATTTTTGTTGTTTTAATATATGATGCGGCCATTAACTCATGGATGGCTGTGTGCTAAATACGTCAATTTCTTAATCGCGGCGTCTAATTTTCCGGAGTAGACTGACGTGTTGCTATAAATATAAGACTTCGCGTATCGTTAAAATTTGCATTGTCGTTATTTTATCTTCTTATGAGTTTTTTTTTCATTAATTTCATTATTGCATTTATAGCATTAAATAATTTGTGACTTTAGGTTGCCATACACTAGTATATACTATTTGTCATGTAATAAGTGCACAAGTGTAGTGAAAGGTTGTATTTTGAATAATGTTAATTTATCAAGCTAAAATATAACATATTTTGACTTTGTATCCCGTTTAAGTGGACTTTCGATTATGACGCGGGCAAAGTCGTGAGTGAATCGCTAGTATAAAATATTATAAAACCGCTTTAATAAAATCATACCTTATTATAATATTAGTATTAAATTTTTAGTTTTAGGAACTATATAATAACAAATATAATAACAAAACCATTCGCGCCACAGTATCCTTTATAGATTAATTATAATATGTATATATTAATTATTTTATAACATAATTGGGGGTAAAAACTCTCATCATTATTAAAATAAATGAAAATAATAATTCTAAATAAAGCCTGAGGTAACGTAGTAATAAGAGGGGATTGCTCATTGATCGCTTATTTCGATCAAATTGAAACCTTGTTTTAATAAGGCAACTAAGGTCACAGAGCGAATTTATTGCGACCTTATAACACGTCGCGATTGGGTACAATGTACTAGCTTAAGAATTCAAACTAACATTTTTCAGTTTAAAAATATGGCATACTTACTATAAAAACACTATAAATACTCTTTATTAATATTAAAAATGCGCAAGTAACTATGTCTGTCTGTTCCAGTCACGGCTGAACACTGAACCGATTTTGATGAAATTTAGTATGAAGAAAGCTTGAACTCCATGGACATAGTCTACTTTTTTTACACACCTGCAGCCTAATACGCAGGTACTGGTATTTCCTTTATAAAAACATCCATACATAAAATTGTGGAACATAGAATAAAATTTGATGAGCAAGGAATGAATACGCGTGATTCAGCAAAATAATTGCATCCATTAGCTTACAATGAGCTAATAATAACGCTATAAAACTATCTATTATTAGCTGACCCGTGCCCATTTCGTTGGGCACACATTTTTATTTTTGTGATCGATTGGCCGAGCATTAAAATAAAATTAAAATATAATTGTCTCGCGTATCTTAAATTATCTCTTAAATTATGCAACCAAAAAACAGTAAAAAATTAATTTTATCTAAATAAAATTTCCTTGGTAATAAAGTAATTTATTTTTAAATAGATTGACGCGTTGTATATGAAAAACCCGTCTAATAGAAATATCACTTAATAGATTACGACAGGGTCGCATTTCCATACCTATGTTGTATTATCTTTTTAACCATTGGTTCAAATTATATGCAGCAAAAGGGAATAGTCTTTTGTTTTAAGCACTTAAAACAATAAGTTTACTTATTTTTATAAGAATTCATATTTGTTGATAATATGACCAATAACCATGACCTAACGATTTAAATTATTTTGTTAATATAAAAAAAAACTACTATTTGTGACATAAATATAAAAGTTAGACATATGCTGTCGCTGACATTTTTGTAGGCATTATCAAGCTGTACAACTTTTCTCTAGAACTCAATCATATATCTCTCATTATTAAGGCAGCATTCGTAAGAAACATTTTCGTTCGACCGTTTTTTTCCGGCTTACTTTGGAAATCCCACTACCAAGAAAAAGTCTTTTCATTTTTCGTGTTAACATATAGCCTATGACACTCTAATGATGTGGTATTCTATTGGTAAAAGAATTTTCAAAATCGGTTCAGTAGATACAGAGATTACCCCCTACAACCTCACAAACTCACAAACTTTACCTCTATAACATTAGCATCGATAAGAATGTAGTGTAAAGCCTAATAAAGGGATAGTGGGGAAGTGCCTTATAAAGGCCCTATGGGTTGTAAAATGTTTATGTTTTAATTAAAAATGAGTTAAGATAAGCGAAGTAAATTAGCCCTTCGTATGTACATAATAATGTTTCGTCTGACCTACTTTCGTCAGTGTTCTCAAAAGTCCAGTGACATATACTTCGAATTGAATTTTTAATAGATCGTTAGAAGAACGTGGTAAGTGTCAATACTCTCGAAACCATTACTGACGTTTTACTCCGTTAATCTACAAGATTCACTAATCGAATAAAAACAACTTCGATTTTTTTTTTGTTTTTAATTTATTAAAATTTTATTATTAGTTCTATCTACTATCGAACTAATTTCGTAGTAATATAGTCTGATTTTTTTTTTATCACCTTCTTTTCATTACTTTGAAGTCCATACAATATGACATCTTAAAGATAAGGGCATATTCAGACCCGCGGAGGCTTAAGCCGGCCCTCCGCAAAGACCGGTATCCCGAGTAGCATGGGACTCCCCATGACGCCGAGATGGCCCAGTGGTAAGAACGCGTGAATCTTAACCGATGAATGTGGGTTCAAACCCGGGCAAGCACCTCTGAATTTTCATGTGCTTAATTTCTGTTATAATTCATCTCGTGCTTTTCGGTGAAGGAAAACATCGTGAGGAAACCTGCATGTGTCTAATTTCATCGAAATTCTGCCACATGTGTATTCCACCAACCCGCATTGGAGCAGCGTGGTGGAATAAGCTCCAAACCTTCTCCTCAAAAAGGGAGAGGAGGCCTTAGCCCAGCAGTGGGACATTTACAGGCTGTTACTGTACTGTTACTATAGTCTGATAGTTTTTATAGCTTTATACAACTACCCTGGTTCTTGGAGATGACGTTACAATACATATCTAGACAATATTTTTTTTCATTTTAAAGTAATTGTTTTTTCACTATACTGTATTTATAAATATTTTCCTATATCGTGTACACCCCTACCTTTGTTTGCTTATGTCCTCTGACTTAAGGTTGCCTGGAAGAGATTGCTGACGTTATTGACAATAAGAACATATTGTACATCAGTCTTGTCTCTATTTTATTTTGTAGTTTTGTAATGTTTATTTGTTCGTTACGATTTACCGTCTTAACATCATTAAATTGTGCATACACGTTAGGGTTTACAGAAAAGGACATACGGTATTTAAGACACAGGCAAAGCTGCGAGCGCAAACTAGTCAAATATAAACATAATCAAACCCCTCCTATAGACAAATCAAGTCTTCCAAAAGCTGTTTGCTAGATTAATTTTCACCCTCATTCGTTTTTATTGCTTTTAGGGCAATTCTGAAATTGCACACGATTATTCGTCAATTTTCATCTTTATAACTATTGCAATAAGGATCAAAATTTTAATAGTTTTGTGAAGTAAAGATTGCTTTGAATTTTATAATATATATATACACGTTAGGATATATAACGTTTTCAAATATAGAACAGAAAATTACTCATTGTCTAAATATATTTACATTCCATATAAATATATTTAGGCAATTATATATATATATATATATATGACGGCGACTGCGGTAGATCAGTGACACGCCCGTCATCGGTAGGTGCTTCTGGTACAAGTCCATGGCGTAGGTCTCAGGCAATTAACCACAAAGATACAGTATGATAATTCTTGTATTTTATGTAAGTAATCAGAAATCACAAATTACAAAGTAGGTATATTATAACTATCGGAGTTCCTTTTGGAAGGTCCGAACTGTATCGCTCTCTGTAATGAATTGAGCTTCCGACTCACCGCTCTCTAACCATTAAAATGTGACAGTTACCCCTCCAAATGATTCCGATCACGTGACTCATTACGTCACGGTGTTACAACAAGTTCAACTAAGTTACTAATTATTCGTAACCGACGACATATATATATATAATTGAATCCGCGACATATGTCGCGACTTCAAATTGATTACCATGTAAATGGCCGGCACTGGCGCTGTCCTGAGAGCAAGAGACCAAGGGGGTCGCTAGACAAACAATCACACGCGCTACTGACAGATACACTATTATATTTTTTTATTTCAATCAGTCGGCTGCATAATAAATAGTCTTATATTTTCACAACTTGACGTCTGACAACCGACCAATCTATAAGATGTCAATCACGTTGTGTGGTGTTGCTATTCTAATAAGTGACGTCGTATACCCGATTAAATTTATTATCTCTGACATATATATGGAAAACCATAGTGCTAAAATATGGTTGTTATAGTATTCGAGTTACCCAGTAATTTTATGATTAAACTCCTAATAGTTAATAAAATTTTATTATTAAATAAACACCGCGCCAAAATTATGAATTATTTTTTGTGACGAACCCTCACGTAATATGATACCACGTGATCCAGTTGATGATGTCGCCTGTATCGCTCAGTCATCGCTGACACCGTCATATAAAACCCAGTTCACTGCTTCAGTTTGGATTACTATGGAGTATAGTCTGCAGGTTACCAGACCACGGTGGTTTCATTAGCCTTTCGTAGCTTTTCAGTTATAAATTACGTTTACAAGAAACAATTTCATAGTAATATTTTACCTATATAAATATCGTTTGTAAATTTTAGAAAGAAGTTTCGGAAATTTTAGCACATTTAAATCAGCTCTTCGTATTATAACCTCTTAACCCGTCTTTTTATGAAACGATAAATATTTAAATAGAAACTTATTCAAATGTTTAGAAAATTCAATTTATAAACGTGATAGCTCAGTAATGTTCATTATTAAATTCAAATAAATACGTTAAATAAAATACGATTCGAAAACTTTTTGAAGATACGAATTGCAATCTGGAATAACTTTATATTAAGCAAAATGAAGGAGCAAAGTGAAGGAAAACATCGTGAAGAAACGTGTATGTGTCTAATTTCATTGAAATTATGCCACATGTGTATTCTACCAATCCGCAGTGGAGCAGCGTGGTGGAATAAGCTCCAAACCTTCTCCTCAAAAGGGAGAGGAGGCCTTAGCCCAGCAGTGGGACATTAACATGCTGTTACTGTAAACAAAATGAAAATAATGAATTTTCTTTTATTTTATAAGCAATACATAATATTAGATTCCGCCCGTGGCTTCGCCCGCGTGTGAGGGGAGATGTTAAGTACCCTATATTCATTTCTGTTCCCCTGAAGTGTATGCAAAATTCTATGATGTTGAGTAGTTAAGACGTGAAAGTGTAACAAACAAACGAACAAACTCACTTTCTTAATATTTTTTCGCAGTATTTTAACTGCCTCGATAATCTGGTTTCCTTAAGGGACGCTAAATTCATTTAATTTATACTCCTGTCAGTCGCATATCTAAACTTTTGAGCGTTCGTTAAATAATAAAAAAACATTCCTTGTCCTTGTGAACCTTTAATGATACAACTTTGGTGTCTATAGCTACCACATAAAGTTTTCAAAAATGTCAATAACAGAGCAGAGTGTTATAAAGGCAGTCTTGGCAGCGTGACATTGTCGTTCTTCGAAAGCAAGTCGTTTGTGCTGTGCCCGGTCCACTTCCCTGCAACGCTTCGGTCTAAGTAAAGGAATAGAAAGAGAGTGTCTGTATGCATCGGTTTAAGTATTATAAATTAATGTTACAGGACGAGCCAGCAGATGTGAAACAAAAAATATATAGTATGTTATTATTTAAGAAAAACATATTATATATAATAATATTATCGAAGTATATTGTATGTGCGCGTAATAGATAAATATAACAATATATGTATTAATTTAGTTAACTTAATAAATAGTTATTAAGTTTAATATATTTGAGTTTATTTAAGATATTAAGCATTATAATGTTTAATAACGATAACGTTAAATAAAAACTATGCTTATTGGATAATATTAATAATATACTAATTGACTCAAAAAGTGTAGAAGTTCAGTTCTTTCCTGGCAATCGGCGAGTATTATAAGGTACCATAATTGTTTTTATACTACTGTGTGGGTATTGTCTTACTTTAATGTAATTATGTGGTTATATATATTTATATATAGTAAATAAGTAAATTTAATTTTTATGTAAAATATAACTATTAGCAATACGAAGTACTAACATACGAAATAAAATAAAATGAACTTAAGATTATATTGTGTGAGTGTAATTCTTTATAATATGAAAATAGATAAATATATAACATCATGAATTGTTATTTATTCTTCTAATACAAGGTTGATCCTTATAATCTCTATAGTAACATATTATAATATATATATAGTCAAGAAATAAGTATTATATTATTACATAAAAAATATCTGACACGCGCAAGAAGAGTACATGACGTCATAAGAAAGAGCCACGCCTTTTACCGTCACGGCATACGATGTTTCACTAGTATCTTTTAGGTAGCTAGACCTTGAAAAGCACCATTATTAGCGATATCTGTCATGAAGCTATCATCAACATTTATATAATACCATTTTAATCGTACGCTAGTCAATAAACCGACGTACACAAACACGGTGATTGTTTATTATGTAGTATTATATTTTATCTACGTATTAGTTAACTCTTTAGAGCAGTTACTTTGTTAAATCGGAGCAGCGAGCCCTATGTATACTGACCCAGTTACGAAAACAAATGACCTAATATTTTTAGAGATACGTCGTTCAGAACATAAACCGTTATAAGCGCTATTTTACAAAAATACATTTTTCGTTAAAGAGGTTTCTGCACTGATAATTTTTTTAATGTAAAATTGTTAAAATTTTCAATCATAAATAATATGTATAAGGAGGAACAATAAAGAATTTACTTTAAATTATTTTAGAATAAGCTCTTTTGGATGCGCAGTGAATTTCAATATCAAAATTAAAAGCAAAGTTTATATATGTAACTTTTAAATATAATGCTTGTGAAAGTTCATAATTCACCATATAACATGAGTTTGTAATGTCAGAAATATATAATTGATAAAATAAATATATGCTTAATGAAACATGTATCAAAATAACATATTAATGATAGTCAGCTTGCAACATGAGAGCGAGTGCTTGCAGCTTGAGAAATAGATACAAAGTGAGTTCTTACATTTTAAAAGTTAATGTTAACTTAGGGACAAACGGGAGACAAATTAAATGAACGATTGGGATTTGTGTAAGGCTCTCTTTGTTTATAGTCACCAGTTATTCTAACGCCAAAGTTAGATACAAAGTTTGAATTCATATTCCTTTTAATAGTCAAAGTTGCTTAATAGCTTTCCCAGATTCAATAAATATATTTATACAAGTATACAGAGCATGAAACAATTTTTTTGCAATCAAGAGAGGCGAAAGCTACTCCATATAAATGATTTTAACTTGCCAAGTGTCATCACAGACGTCTCCACAATGTCATACTGCTTGTCATCAGTGAACCTAGTCCAATATTTTGATGATCGTCACTAGATGGTGTTGTTTTTGTTCCATACGAATCCCAGTTAACGCCAACGCTATCGAATAAGAACAAAAAATCCGCATTAGGTACACAGAAGTAACTATGTGGTTATGCCATATAAGAGTATATAATATAAGTTCCTTAGTTACTCGTATGTAGCCTATCCACTAGCAAAAGCATTCCCAAGAACGATTGGCATCAGATAGGCGGCTAGTTTTTAAATCAGTAAAATTCTTTGTGACACTTTATACACTGTCTATTACAATTAATAGGATAAGGGATAGTAAATGATGACGTCATAAAAATTTAAATACCACAGCAAGTGACATGGCTTAGACTATAACTATATATATATAGATATTATTACAAAAAAAAATTCAATGTGTAGCAATCCAGCAGTTTTATCGAATATTGTAAATGAATATTATTATAAATTAGTCTACCAATTTAATTGCCCAGTCAATTATATGATATGAACAATATTATCCAGATCAGTTAAAGATATCGGGTCAGCAAGGTCGCTCTATCGCTTGTTGGATCTAGTTTCGTATCACTTGTAGGTCGTGACGTCAATTGTCATAGCTCGCGTAGCGGTGCTACGTTTAAATATTCGTAGCACAGCTTGTAGAGTGTGAAATATGTATGGGAATAATTTTTGAAAGGAATAAAATATATTTACTTTGCATACAGATATCAACAAGTATCTGAATATTAACTATTTCTTAATTACAAAATATAAATTTCCACCAAGTTTCTTACGATATCTTCTGCTATTTTTTCTTAGAGTCATAATGGTGATTTTTAATCTAAATAAATTTTAATTTTATTACGTATCAATAAATAATAAATAAAAACATAGACTAGTTTATAAAATTAATATTACAGTAAAAGCCTGTGAATGTCTTACTGCTGAGCTAAGGCCTCCTTTCCCTTTTTGAGGAGAACGTTTTGGAGCTTATTCCACCACGCTGCTGCAATGCGGGTTGGTGTGGTGGTGGAATACACATGTGGTAAAATTACAATGAAATTAGACACACGTTCCTCACGGTGTTTTTCTTTACCGTTAAGCTGGAGATGAATTATAATCACAAATTAAGTACATGAAAATTCAGTGGTGCTTGCCCGGATTTGAAACCACGATCCTCGGTTAAGATTCACGCACTCTTACCACTGGGTCATCTCGGCTTCTTTAAAATTAATATTATATTAGTATAAATAACCTACACATTTATACTACTATAGTATACACGCCAAGCACATACAAGGGTATAGAAAGCGGTGGCAGGTATGTAGACTTAAGAGAGCGTCATGCCGTTTGCCATCACAGCATACGAGTCGGTCTTGTCCCCAGTGACGCCAGAAGTTTCACATAAAAAAGCGAAATTATTAAAACACAATACAAATATTATTTAAAATACGATTTTATTTTTACAGTGCAATTAAAAAAATGTTAACATATACTGTAAATAGTTATAAATGGTATATAAAGAGTTGAAAAGTCACAGTACTCATAAATTATGAAACGGGTTTGTTTTGATTATATTTTTATATTCATGAGCAAACTGTATACTTTTGGTTCTTATTTTTTTATTGGACGCTAATAAACATCCTTTGTACGTGAAATATACAAAGAAAATGTTATCCTTACAAAATTCATTCAAACTTCTAAAAACGTCCAAATATATTATTTAAGAGAAAAATGTATACACATGTTTATTTCTTAACTCAAAGAAAGATGGCCGGAAAAAATGCCGAAAAGGCTATCACGGGACGATTCTTCGCAAACATACAACCTAATCCTAGTTACTATTTATTGAATAATATACTTTAAAGCTACATATATAAGGTTCTACTTAAATGCGTAATATATTCTTGCAGGGGTATCAAACTGTACAGTCGTAAAAATGGAGCTCAGTTTGTAGTCACGATGATGACCGAAGTTGGCCGAACGTATCCGGAACATTTGCGAATAATCAACAGCCTTCCTCTATAGAATGCTTACAAATAGTCGAGATCAGAGGTTGAGAACTTTTTTATTGACTCCGTTGCCCTTTTTGGCCAAAATATGGCTTTTGCATGATAATATTTGTATGTGAACAAAAATATATATTTTTTAAGATTTTTTTAAGCATCGTACACTATCTATTCAGTTCTCACTAATAATGTTATACTTATAACTTAATCTTAGATGTTAAAAATCTGCGGTATTTATTCGAAATCAATGTGTTAACAAACTAACGAAAACCCCACAGCCACGTTTGATACAATAGCTAAAATTGTTTGCAAAAATACCAGAACATATTTTAAAATCTTCAAAGTCTGTCACAAAATTATGTCTTACAATTTTGCAATAAAATACATCACACAATTAATCTTGAGGACATTCAGAAATAAGCTTAAGACGTTTCATAAGCATAACTGACACAATAGAAGAATTAACAGCGATTTATTATCACGCGACATTCGGTCGAACCGTTAACGAGCCCTGAGTGTTAGTTGTCGGGTATTCTCGGCAGAATTCGGCTATCTCGGCGAGGCTGCGCGGTAACACATGCGCAGAAAGAGGCTACGCTCAAACGCTATCAGTAGGGCGAACTGACTTGCCGTACATTGGCGACCGCGCCCGCGAAATTACCGAAAAATACAATATATTTCGGTAAATTTTCGTATACAGTATACGATTTTTTGGTATGTGATATCGTGTTTTGTGTTGTGTGTGCAGTGCAATGGAGTATATGATTTCTGTGTGTGCAAGACTTTTGAATGTGACCGCGGTTGTATTACGAGTTTCATAATGGTGAGTCTTGATATGTGTATATATGTAGATACGACTATATTCGAGTATTTTTTATAAGAATCGAGTTTTTGAATAAAATATATTCATTGTTTATATTATAAATTAAATAAAACTTTTATAAGGTAGTTTTTACCAAACTTTTATAAACGAAAGTATTAAAAAGTTTATTTAAAAAACTTTATGAATTTGAAATTCAATTTTTTAAATTATATTCAGTAAATAGGTTTCTTACAAAGAGTATCTATATTTATTTAATGTTATATTGTTAATATTATGTTTTTTGGGTGCGATCCTTAATAAATAAGATAGATGCTGGACGCGTAATAAATACAAAAAATAAATATATTACTTTTTCATTTTGTTGAATATATTTAACTATAAGAAAAATATACTTTTTTAAATGATGATTTCATCAGATTTTATTTTAATAAATTTTATTGGTGTTGTAAAATTGTCAAAAAAGGTGAAATCACACATTATTCTATAATGCTCTGCGTCGTTTAAATGGGGCATTGAAAATTCTTACGATTTTATAAAGGAACGAAATAAACAACGTGAACATTTTGGGCATAAAAATTGAATTATATTATCGATGTAAGACAGTGTGAATGTGTTGTGAATATTTTGAAGAATGTCTTTAGCATTTAAGAGAAGTAAAATATATGAAATGTCTTCTAATGCAAGATAACTATAGTGCAGATATTTGCTTTTTGTTTTAAGAGGTAGGCGTGCAAAAAGGACTTACCATAGTTAGTGGGAAGCTCAGTCTATACCCGTAGTGGTCCTCGCTGGTATTATAAGAAGTATTAACCCATCATTGTCAATATGCCATGGGGTCTAAGCCTGTAATTTCACTGGCACACTAATAATCTTGCAGATGCATTTTTCAAAATCACGTAGTCCATCAGATACAGGACGACAGGTTTTAGTAGGATCGGAATCAAATAACACGAATTCCACTTGGATTGCTCAGAATCTTGGGAAAGTTTACCATACGTATTAAAAAAAAGAATGCAGAAGAACCGGCAAATCCTGACTAAATGAAAAATAATTGCCGTAATTTAAGATTCTTCCATTCAGGAAGAAATAGCAAATCGATTCAGCAGGCATTCTATATTAAAAGTTTATTTAGTTTAGTTTATATATGGGTACCCCAACAACGCTTTTTTCCTACGTCCAAACAGCAATGATTCTGCATCCCAATAGTACACTCACTCGCCATAGACGTGGTTAGTGAGCCAAGGTTATTTCAGGTACAAGCTTATATATAAAACAGGTGATTGATACTATATAAAATAGGTGATTGTCCGACTGCTGGACAAAGTCTTCTTCTCGTTTTTAGGAGCAAGTTTGGAACTTACTCCTCCACGTTGCTCCGATGCGGGCTACCCGTGGCAGATTATCATCCGAAACGAGCAGGTTTCTTAACGATGTTTTCTTTCACCACCGATTAAGAGATGAATTATAAATTCAAATTAAAAACATTCAATTTTAGTTATGGTTACTCGGGTTTGAACTCCGAATATTTTTTTAAGAATTTAAGATTATATTTACGGCGATACGTAACTCTATGTAGTGAAACCCGTGCAAAACTGACTTGGATTTTTTTATTGTTTTATTCTATTTGCAGAGTGGAAAAGATCTTAAGATATATTCCGGATATCTCACAGAACCAATTAACACAATTATCGATATAAATTGTCTGTGCTGGTATAATTTTTTATAATTTTTTAACAAAATATCGTATCGTATTAACAAATTTGTTTTATATTTTGTTTTCGTTTTTATATTTACAATATCTCATCTTTCCGACTTTTAAAAATTGCTACCCTCGTTTATGACTATATCGGGTTTGTTCTTTATTCAAATATTTATATTGTGTTTTTATTGAATAAACAGGACATATCGAGGTATTTTTTTGATTAAAATCGCCAATTAGTGACTTAAAATACGAGGTGTAAAAAAACATTTTGTAAAACAATTCAATAATTAATAAAATCTATTGTTTATTCAAATAGGATTTTATAGAAAGCAAGAGAGATTATAGAAATGTTGAAGCATTTTTTTTCAAGGGTTTGTCACAGACTTTAGACAGTTGTATTACAGTAACAGCCTGTGAACGTCCCACAGCAGGGCTGCGGTCTCCTCTCCCTTTCGAGGAGAAGTTTTGGAGCTTATTCCATCACGCTGCTCCAATGCGGGTTGGTGGAATACACATGTGGCAGAATTTCAGTGAAATTCGACACATGCAGGTTTTCTCACGATGTTTTCCTTCACCGTCAAGCACGAGATGAATTATAATAACAAATTAAGCATATGAAAATTCAGTGGTGCTTTCCCAGGTTTGAACCCATAATCATCGGTTAAGATTCACGCGTTCTTACCACTGGGCCATCTCGGCTTTTTACAGACAGTTGTATAATACATTAAAATACGTTTAAATTTAAAATCCAATTGAGTGCATTTTTTAAATACTGCTTACGTGTGTGTGTTAGCAAATCGTGGCTTAATTTTACATCATTTATTATTTACTCACTGTTGATATTTTATTACACTGTTAGGCCTTCTCTTCTCCAAGCAGATGTTTTTGAAGAACTCAAATAAAAAATAATTCCAACAAACATAAGTTACTAATTTAGATACATAAAATTTCATTTACTAATACTAGATCACAAAGCCACTAGAAATATCCAATCACTGATTCTGATGTTTTATGTACAAAGTCCGCATTTAGGAATCTCGTAAATAATGGATGCCCACGATGGAGTCCGGTCGTTCGTCTCCCCTCCGGGATCGCTGCCATCACATTCGATTCACACTAGCGAATTCACCTCTTTTCCTGTATCAAAAAAGGTTTTGTGCCGATGTCAAATTAATATTAATTCAGTTAGTTTTCCATTTAAACCCTTGTGTGATTTGTGTTTGTCAATAGTCTATGGACTTTTAATTGTTTGACAATTGCGTCATTATATCATATTATATACTCTTCCACCGACCTCGATGTAATTAAACTTCATTCATATTTTATGTCACCAGATTAGTTGATCAAGTAATCATATCTAGCTCGGCTGAAACGCGGAGAGGATATAGAATGCGCTCGTGCAATATCATTTTATAATTGCAGTCGTGTATTTTGTTTGATGATTAATCTCAGAGCTCTTGATTATATTTTGTATATGCTTCGTTAAATAAGTAAATATTTAATAAGTAATTAATAATTGTTAAGTTAATTTGAAAGAAATATTTTGATTTATTAAATAAAGTTGCTACATTTTATATGTTTCCGGTCTTGAAAACAACGCCTCGGAATCTACAGCCATATAACCACTAGAAGAACGCGGTCAGAATATATTAATAATGACCCAAATAAAAGTAATGTTAATATTGTTTTAAATTAATAGAAAATATATTTTATTGAAGTTTGTAAATGTAATCAATAATTTAATCCTAAAATTATATAAAGCTATGAACTCCTTGCAACACTAATATTCACTTTCGGGATTGAATTAGGTTCCTATTCTGTTATTTCATAAAATACTTTTTTATAGAATAGGAAGGCGGACGAGCATATGAGCCACCTGATGGTAAGTGGTCACCAACGCCCTTAGACATCGGCATTGTAAAAAATGTTAACCATCGCTTACATCACCAATGCGCCAACAACCTTGGAAACTAAGATGTTATGTCCCATGTGCCTGTAATTACAGTGGCTCACTCACCCTTCAAACCGGAACACAACAATACCAAGTACTGCTGTTTTGCGGTAGAATATCTAATGAGTGGGTGGTACCTACCCAGACGAGCTTGCACAAAGCTCTACCAGCAGTGAGCAACAACAACATACGCGTAATGACTGCGTCACGAATTTACAGCGTCACCTGTGCGACGAGCTTCACCCTGCAATCACCAACCCTCCTGCCCAGCGTGGTGATTACGGGATGATTAGTAAAAAATTATACAAATTATAGATATTAATAAAATATTCTTAACACATTACATTAAATATTATAGTCAATACTGTTTGTTCCAAGATTCATAGTATGTCGGGTAGGCTTTAGTATTTTATATTATTTATTTAAAAACGTGGGTATTGCAAGCAATATTTTTTTTTAAATTTATTTAGGAAAAAATACGAGAAATTGATCACCTCAGCCCGAGGCTCATGCTCACCTTCACCCATAACGTTTGGCAATATATTCTAAGCCTCTCTTCTTTACCAAGAATAAAAAATTCACACTTAGTCATAATAAAAAAAACACTGCTTTTTAAGGTTAAGGTTTTTTTTTAAATTTATTGTAGGAAGACAGGCGAACAAATTGTTTATCTTCACCCACAGGGTCATGGTCACCTGCGATTTGTGATTTGATTTTGAAATGTTGTCAGTAGCTGGGTCATTCACCCCTATAAACCGGATTACAGCAATAAATAATGCTAATGAAAATTTAATTACTATGTGGTATTGAGTATGGCCCACTAATTAAACTTTTTAATCGGTACCCGCGCGACTCACCTTTACTCCAGGTCCATCTGAACCCACCCAAATCGCAGGGATCTGGACAAAGTGTTAGCGCGGATACAAATGTATATAATATACTTTTGGTGCTACATTTTGCACATCAAACAAAATCTTGATGATATTTAAATCTCTACGTTTTGAACATCGTAACCCACGTTTTTTTTATTATCAAAGAGAGCATTTTTAGGCAAACTAGCACAGGAGGTGGTTTCGTTCCAGTTTCTATTTTGAGCAATGTTTCACTGCGGTATATAGACCACGAAACGTTTTGACAATGCCTGTTTTGGTATATGACTTTTTGTCTTATTGATAGGAGTCTGTCATTACTTTCATACATATATTAATAAAAATATATTTTATATAAGGTGGCTAAGCATTATTGAATTGCAATGGAAGTTACTACATGCTGGTAGAAGTTCCAAATCTTCTCTTTAAGAAAGAGATGGCCTTTGACCAATTATAAGCTGTATACCATGTTACCTTACATTCTTATTATTAAACCTGCGAAAAAGTTGATACTTTTTGCATTAAAATACAGGAATTGCTTGCTGCTTACAATTTTATCATCTTGAACAAATATTAACGTCACAGCCTATTGTTAATAGACACGTCCACAGCTTTGTATAAGAAGCATGTTATAACATAATTTCATATAATATTTAAGTTTGATTTTTTAAACTTTATTTGATTTGAATTTAGAAATCAAGAGATTTATACGTTTGAAGAATCGTTTAACTTTATAAATCTCACAGTTTAAATTAAATAAAAATAAAAATGAATTACTAAAAGAAAAACGCACTAGGCGTCATGAGCGGGCTTCAAACCGCCGCCCATCTGGGGGCGCATACACTTGTCGGGAGTGCGGCCGAAGGATCCTCTCTCGCATTGGTCTCTTTAGTCATGAACGTAAGTACCTTCGCGATGCTGCTTAAATCATCTGTCAAAGATGCAGAGATGTGTATATGTATGTATTATTATATGTGGTTAGTAGGATGTAGATATGTGTAGTTTATTAAATATTTAGTAACTCCTTTTTATATGTAAGTGCACTAACCTGTTCTCTTACAAAAATTCTTTCACCAAAGGTTGTGTGTAAGAGATCGCTATAAGCACAAGACAAGACCGCCTTTGCGCACCATTTTTTATTTTTCTTTTCCTTTGATTGTTGCCTACTTCTCTCATCTTATTTATGTGTTGTGCAACAAGAGTTAAATAAATTAAAAAAAAAAAACTTTTAAGCACTTTTCTTTTATTGTTTTATTATTGAAATGCAAATTGTATATTTGTTCAAACGGCACGAAAAGGAATTGGCCAGATCTAGATTAGAGATATTACAATAATAACATATTGTTTAAAATCTTCAAAACCAACCAGCATAAGATGAACTTTAATTGCTACTATTCTTTATAAAAGTGAAACCCCTGATAAACTAGTTTAATAATTAAATATAATTTTGTTAGATTTTGCTTCATAAGTGAACTAGCAATTTTTTCTTCAACTCGACATGATTTTAATTATATTTCATGAAATGTCTAACACAAAAATATGCTATATAATTCAAACAATCTAGTCTTTTATAAACGTCGTTTAGCGGGTGTTAAGTTAAATACTTCTTTCTCTCTACATCTTATTATTTATTTGACATTTGAAAGAAGAAGACAGACATGTTAAACATTAAATTTATTTTTTGATGAGGCTTAATTAATATTAACGACATATCCATTTAATTTGATATTATAAAGGTATATAAGTAAGCGAGCTGACATAATAAGCGATTTAAAAAAACTTTTGCGTTGAATAGCACTTTTATTAAGTAAATATATATAGCTTTTCGGTACGGTGCAATATTATCGAAAACGCTTGGAGCTACCATCACGCTATTCCAATGCGGGTTAATGGATACACGTATGTATATTAGATTTTCATACGACATTTTTTTCATAAAATTTTTATTTAGCCTTACTTACATTAAAATAAGAAAATAGTGGTACTTGTCCTGGTTCGTATCCACAATCTTCGGTTAAGATTCACGTGTTCTCCACCAACATGCCAACAACCACCAAAAACCTTGAACTTCACCAATCTTACACTGGCTATTTAATTAACAGATATAGTTGTATAATTAATTAAATACAGACAGCCACAGCTAGTTATTATAATATTAATAGAGAAAGTAAAAAAAATGACAAATAATAATAATAATAATATCCCGGGACATTATTCACACACGGCCATCTCTTCCCAAACTAAGCAGAGCTTGTAGTATGGAAATCAGACAACTGATATACTACATATACTATTTTTCTTTTGTAAATACATACTTATATAGATAATTACACCCAGACTCAGGACAAACAGACATGTTTATGCACACAAATGTCTTTCCTGGGTGGAAATCGAACCCACAACCTTTGACGTGAAAGGTAAATATCTACCAACCACGCCAACCGGCCCCTAAACCAAACACACAAATTACAAATAAGACACATATGTAATCTAAGGTAAGATTTCTTGTTAACTTCAAACGTGTAGCCAGTTTTACAAAACAATACATTCTACCTTTTATCAAGATTGTAAAATTATATTTAATTGTTTTGCTTAATCAACACTTTACTATTTTCTTAAGGAGTACCTTGTTGAGCGTTTTTGACAAACCCTTCTTACGTAAGAACTTCTTAAGTTTGTTTCAGCGTAGGTAGATAAATAATAATAATTTCCGCTTGATTGAATCTCAACCATGACAGTACTTCTAAAGGCTATGGCTAGTGTATGAGATATTCTAGTGCATCAGAAGGCTCCTAAGCACAGTAGCTCATTACAACTGAAGATGAGGCGCATAACAGTTTTAATTGCTATCCAAAACATGATACTGCTGAGTTTCCAACTCTATACTATGATGAAAATTCTTTATCAATATAGTCAGTAACGTTTTTACTTCGACACGGATTGAACTCATGACCTCCAAGACGGCAGCTTTATAAATTTGTAGATAAGCAGTTACGTCTTACAATTGGGCCACTAATATATAAGTTATATGTCGAGTTATCTTTGTCATTATGACAGTTTTTGGAATCATGTTCGTATTATAACTTCCATTATTTTTGTTGCTTAAATATTTTTTGTATAAAAGCGTTTCGGTGTTAAATACGTTGAGTATTTTACTTATGAATAAAACGAGAAATTTATTTTAAATTGCTTCTGGCTTGAACATCGGATGTCTCTGAGAAATTATAATATTAGACAACTGATACAAATATCACCTATTTTGAAAAAAAATCAATGAAATGGCATTTTCAATAAAGCTTTAGATTATGTAACAAACACAAAGACGTTATATATTTTTTTTACGATGAGGATCTTTAACAGCCGATAGGTAGTTTTGTGTTGACAAACAATATATTAAAATTTTGATTCAAAACCCAAGAACTGGTGCTTATTTAGCCCAAAGGCTGAGTCTAGCGATGCAGAGAGGCAATAGTGCCAGCGTCTTGGGTACAATGTTACAGGACAATATTTTAGACGGCGTGTTTTTTCTATATATTTCTAATGCGTATTTTGTTTTTTATTTTAAATTTATTTATAGAATATATGAATAAAAATGTCCGTACATTCAAAAGTAAAATTTCAATAGTAACATTTTCAAGCACATACACATTACATATTATATTGAGCTAACTACGAGCTATATATGTATTAGCTAATCCTAAGTTGGTAGATGCGTGAAGCAACACATTCGCGAAGTCCATTAGCGACTTTAAGTGACCCTTTTTCCTGTATTCGTCAAACGTAAGTGCCGGACATTTTCTTTTTACCGGGTTAACTGTATGCTCTGGAAACTTCCATCCTTTCTAGAATTCTTAAAGTGACGTTGTTATTGGAATCAGTACTAACAATATGGACGAAATATTTAGATAATTTAATTAAAATGAAACAAATAACAAATACCATTAAATAAATTGAGGTTTAAAATTAGTAAACGCGCTAACAAAGGAAAAGCTTAAATAGTTTGTTCCATATTTTCTAACAATACATCATCGTTAATCACTTTTTGCGTAAAAGCGATACATTCGTCTGGTCCATTAGCGATTCGATTCGTACCTTTTTCAGTATTCTTCACGGAAACACATCACGCTAAAGTTTTTACTCGAATGGACTTAATAGAATGTTCCAGAACTTACGATACTTGTGTGTGTATATAATGTAATTCTAAGTGTGTGAAATTTGTAATTTTGAAATCTCAACAATTCTATAATAATTGTTGGTAAAACGTAGATGGTATTGATAACCTTGGTTTTATAGTAGCAGCAATATCAATCATGGCAAATAGAAAATTTAAACACAAGTAGTTTGATTTAAATGCTGCCATCATTAACTCTATAAAGGCGCAGAATCACGCGAACATTAAAAACAAAGGAGACGTAACTCAAACAGTTCGCACCACATTTCCTACCAATAAAACGTCGCTATTTGCGTAAAAGCGATACATCCGCCTGGTCCATTAGCGACTTTAAGTGTCCCCTTTCCCGGATTCGTCACGAAGGCCGAAGCGCTAAAGGTTTTTCTTTTAACCGGGTTAATAGTATCTTATTTCAGGGCTTGTTTGGGAAGAAAGGTGACTTGAAATATGGTACCAATGTTAAGGTAATTCGATTCTATCAATACAATTTTGTTAAATACGTATAACGCTACACCGATCCTAATTCCTATGACGTTTTATTTCCAGATAATTATATTTGTTTAATATCCTCTTTACATATGACGGGTTAATTATTCCACATTTTGGCTAAAGTATTAACCAAAATATTTTCAGAAATTTAGCTTAAAGCCTCTTGTGAAAGCTATAATCTATCTGTATGTTAATGTATATATGGATAAAAGTGGGATAATCCCACAACTGAACGAAGGGCTCCTCTGTTCTGGTATAGAAGGCTTGGAGCAATTCTAATACCAGTGAGTTCGAATTAGCGCACCATGTTTTCGTCAACGACAAGAATGTGAACATAAGCTAAACTCGAGAAAACTCAGCCGTAATGGCTAGGATTGAACCCGTAATATCCAGTAAAGATAAATGTGTTCTAGTCACTAGACTATCTCGACTTCACATGGGAAGAGGTCTCTAAATACATTGGAGTATTAATTGGTCTGACTAATAATAACACAGTTCTTCAGATTACTCTTTTACCTCTACAATTATACTTTCCGACCTCTCAATTGGTAAGAAAAGCCTTGTTAAATCAATTGTAAGAAAATGTTATCCTAGTTAATGCATGCTTGATTCCAAAACTAAGTTCAGTCGAAATGTGTTGAAGAAAAGTTTTAAACAGACTCATTTCCATATAATTGTTCTGCAAATGAGTCTCGGGTAGATAGTATTAAAAAATTCTAGGGTTTGTCGGTGAGCTAACAGTTGCTCTGTAGAGGTAAAAGAGGAAAAAGTTTATAAGGACGCTTAGCAGAGGAACTTAGCTTAATTACTCGTATCTGGGGAACTTTCGTGAAAGATCTGAGCTCTCATTTCAACAAAGTTAACCTTTTTTGTTTTAAGTTTCAATTTTATTTTAGGATGTCGTATTTTGATTTCGTTAACTCGTGTGTGTTTTTTTATTATGAATATTTTACTAGTTATGCTAGGATCTTATCTGTCGCAAATTTTTTAGGCATAAATGACTCATAATCACAGTTCATAATTAGTTACAAAAATGTGGTTATAAGTGACACTATGGTCGCATAGTTATATTGAATTTAATGAAAGTTAGTACTATATTTTATATAGTAAGTAAGTTGCTAGCTAGTGGCTAGTTAAGAAAAAAACTAAAAAAGCAATGAAATAAAATTACCAGCTTATAAATATCTCCACGTTAAGCGATTCGAAGTTTAATGCGTCACGTTGCTTCGTTACGGCTTGGCTGATATTGTGTGTACATATACTTGCAATAAAAGTTTTCCTTAATAGTCTCTACTTTATACTATAAATTAAATTGCTTAAAGATAATAATATGAACTCTTTATTTTTTTCATATTTTTTTTTATAAAAAATAGGGAATTAATTATGAATGAATATAAGTGACATTGGCAAGTATTTGCGTAGCTCATTATAGAAAGTTTAATATCAATTTCAGGACCTATGACACAAATGATTTTTAATGGAGAAAATTGAAATGCCCCTATTTGAAATTTAAAATTTTAGCAATTGCAAAAGCATTTTTGTTCTGCGAGTAGAATAAATTAAAAAAATCTTAGCAAAATAAAAAAATATGTAATAATATAACATTTTTTTATCTTCAATTCAGTTTCTCTATGATCGTGAGTATTTTACGAATTTGAGAACGATTTAAGCATTTACCGAACGTTACATAGTTATATAACGTAGTGCAAGCTCGTCTGAGTAAGTACCATCATCAGATATTTTACCGCAAAACAGCAGTACTTGGTATTTTTGTGGTCCAGTTTGAAGGGTGAGTGAGCCAGTGTAACTACAGGCTCAAGAGACATATCAACTAATTTCCCAAGGTTAGAGGCGCATTGGCGATGTAAGCGATGGTTAACATTTCTTACAATGCCAATGTCTATGGGCGTTGGTGACCACTTATCATCAGGTGGCCCATATGCTCGTCCACTTAGCTATACTAAAAAAAGTGTAATTGAAGCACAGATCTTTCTCGTGCGTGACGTTCTTTATACTTTTCAAATGAATCATGCATTTATTTTATAATCATAAGCATTATTTATGATAATTTTGTTAGTTCTTGGGGAAATTTAAAGTAGGGGTCAATTAGTTTTCTAAGGACCTTATGATCAATGAAGTAATAATAATATTTCTTTTTCTTACCGTTTTGTTTATGCCAAGCTGTAATATTTAGCATTGCTGTATTTTGGTTTGAAGGATGAGTGAGCCAGTATAATAACAGTCACAAGAGACATGGCATCTCAGGATTGGCACCGCAAAGAAGGTATAAAAGTCCTTATTGTTCGATGTAAAATGATAAAAATATAAGAAAATATTATTAATATACTGATAAAAATATAAAACTTGAATGCACTGTGAACATCTGCTACGTATGACGGCAATAATTTTTGATGTTCACGATTTGGCTCAAGATTTGCAGCCATTTGCAAGTAAACCTCGAAATTTGGCAACGGTGGTGACGAGTCACACGATCTGTTAAATATTCACCATTGAAGTTAAAAGAAATTTTCGGCTAAAATTGAAAAAAAAAATTATTTTTACTGATTTCCTCAAAACATATCCTAGAGGGGGTAAATTACGGAAATGAAATTGTGTTTTATGTGTTGCTTATTAACTAACGTAATTTAGTCAATAGAATATTTCTGTACATAGAACCCTACCCCTTAAAGAGAATATCAAATAGTTATATCGGAGCTAAGTATACCTTGAAAAAATTAACGATATAGTAGTTTTGAAAATGGAAACATAATAGTTATTCGAATCGAAATCCAATTGTAATGGGAGTAACTTGATCCTATATAATAAAGGATTACAAAACAAATATAGCAGCAATAAAAGTATATCGTTCCATAGCGTTACTATCTAACTCGGACATTCAAATACAAATGTTACGTGTTACCGAACGGAAACAGCCGAGCTAAACTTTCTTGGAGAATCTGTGGTAATAACAATCATAGTGAAATATTGCAAACTTTTCCCTTTTCTTTATACAAGCAAATACCAGTAATAATTTTTTTTCACGAAATATTGTTCGCAACTTATCTTATTTTTATGTCCTCTCATTTGAAAACATCTTATTTTATGTCGAAAAATATTTAAACAAACAATTAGGAATTTTTGCATAAATAGTTTTTATTACACTACAAAGGGTATCATAGGCTATCAGAACGTTTGTTCCGCTTCTACAAACTTATTTATATATAGAACAAACAGATTACTGAACTATAAGTATATAAAAATAATATAATACCAAATTTTCTTCCAAGAAAAATAATATTATTATTATTATTGTTTTGTTAAAAACAATATAGAAGGAATAAAAAATATATATTTTAGGACAGAACTAATAACAATTAAAGAGAAAGGTATCAATCACAAAATTACGAATTTAAGGTCATTTTATCAAAGCACGAATGAACGGAACAACTCAAATTATCTAGTTATGTGATTAAAATCATTTACAGATCTCATCGATAAGTCACACTGACAGACAACTAATTTGAGTAACGCGCGTAAAAAAATAGGAAAAACAAAATAATTCCTTGACAGCTAAAGCTGCCGAAGCACATAACAAATAATCGCTAACAATATTTAATCCACCGTTTTCAGTGGAAGCTGCGATGTCTTTTGTTTTTATCCAAAACATTATTTTTAATTTATCGTTAAAAGTAAGTGTATACAAATGTATATATATATCAACAGAAGAAAAATCCTTGTTATAGATATGACCCATCATACATAAGGGGCTGCATTATTATGCTAGTATAACAGACAGATAAATATTAACCGTTTCTCACATCGCCAATATGCCACTCACCTTTAAAAAAAATTAAGAAAAGAGTAAAAGTAACAGCCTGTAAATGTCCCACTGCTGGGCTAAGGCCTCCTCTCCCTATTTGAGGAGAAGGTTTGGAGCTTATTCCACCACGCTGCTCCAATGCGGGTTGGTGGAATACACATGTGGCAGAATTTCGATGAAATTAGACACATGCAGGTTTCCTCACGATGTTTTCCTTCACCGAAAAGCACGAGATGAATTATAATCGCAAATTAAGCACATGAAAATTCAGTGGTGCTTGCCCGGGTTTGAACCCACGATCATCGGTTAGGATTCCCGCGTTCTTACCACTGGGCCATCTCGGCTATCGAATTATATAAGAAAAGAGTAGGTTTTGCCAAACATGCGGTTATTTACGGCTTGTAGCTTTGTCTCAAGAACCATTCATACTGGAACACGGCGATTACAATAGTAATATTTGCATTTACAGATAAACAAAATAAATATCTACTTATTCACGAAAAAAGTCGTATGTCTATAAGTAGGATATTTACGGAATATTACGTCCAATTACCTAAAATGTTTTGTACAAAATGGGAACATGGTTCGAGTGTCGGTCGATATCTCTTAGTAAATGTTCTGTGTATAAAGACTTTCAAAGTGTCTGAAATAAAGGCTTAGTGGTACGTCCTATATTCTAGCAAGGGATAAACGATTTATGTACGTCTTTCAAGTTGAAGAGATACAGTGAAAATTTATCTTAAGAAAATAGCTTGTGAACAGATTATTTCTAAATTAGGAATTTGGCAGGAAATCCTTTTTTTTCTGATCACTTACATTGTTTTTAAAAACTTATTATTATTATTATCATAAAAAGTTGTAAATTTGATTTCATTCCAATTTACAACTTTTTTTAAATTTTAATCTTATAAAGCCCAAGTTTTTTTTTTTTGGTTAAAAACACTTTCAATTCAAAACCTGAAGCTTGAGATGATTCATCATCTGAGGAGTTACAGCTGCGGGTGGGCCTTAGCCTGGTCCAGTAAGTCTCTCCAGTCCGATCTATTCTTGGCTTTCCTTCTCCAACTTGTCACTCCTAAGGTCTTGGTGTCCTGTTCGACTCCTGTTGAGATGATTTATGGATTAAATTTTTTTCATCTTACTCTATCTGATTACAACAACAAAGTCTTCATGAAATTACCGTCCAGTTATTAATAAGCTTAAACGGCTTAAAAAGACGTAACTGCTTAGAACCCTGTTTGGCGCCAAATTGACGGTATAAGGAGTGAATTTTAATCTTTGCAATGGCAGTATCAATGGTTTATGACAAACATTTACTGGTGGTAGCTTTATGGCGGTGCAAGCTCGCCTGCGTAGGTACCACCCACTCATCAGATATTCTACTGTAAAACAGCAGTACTTGGTATCGTTGTGTTCCGTTTTGAAGGGTGAGTGAGCCAGTGTAATTACAGGCACAAGGAACATAGCATCTTGGTCCCCAAGGTTGGTGGCGCATTGGCGATGTAAGCGATGGTTAACATTTTTTTACAATGCTAATGTCTATGGGCGTTGGTAACCACTTACCAGCAGGTGGCCTATTTCCTCGTCCACCAACGTATAAATAAAAAATAAATAAACAACTTTCCTTAAGGAAGTAAATAATATAACAGCGAAGTTATAGCTTAGGGTGGCGTAGAGGGGGGCATAACGGCATAAGGGAGCGACATACCCTTTGCCGTCACGGCATACGACTTGGTCTTACCAGGTGTCCATGGGCGGTAGTAGTTACATTCTACTAGGTGAGCCTCCAGCCCATTTGCGCACTCTTACGTAATAAATTCATTATATTATATTATGAAATGACATAGAAACTTTCAAGAGAAGAGCCGACTCATTCATTAAAGGACGGCAGCGTCCAGTGTTGCAGGTGTCCATGGGCGGTGGTAGTAACTTTCTATTCTCGTTTGCAGACTTACATTATATATATTACATTTAATGATATTGTCCTCAATACGAATATTAAGTAATAACAGGACAACAACAAACAATGTTCACGCCAATCAATCAATCAATCAAATCAATCAACAGCCAATCGTTGTCCACTGCTGAACATAGGCCTCTCCCAAGGTGCGCCAAAGCTCCCTGTCCTCCGCCTTCCGCATCCAGTTGGTGCCCGCCACCTTCTTAAGGTCGTCGGTCCACCTGGCTGGAGGGCGCCCTACGCTGCGCTTGCCGATTCGCGGTCTCCACTCTAGGACTCGTCTGCTCCAACGGCCATCGGTCCTACGACATACGTGACCAGCCCACTGCCACTTCAGCCTGCTAATTTTGCAAGCTATGTCGGTGACTCCGGTTCTTTTCCGGATAATCTCATTTCTGATCTTATCCTTCAAAGATACTCCGAGCATAGCTCGCTCCATAGCACGCTGAGCGACTTTGAATTTGTGGACTAGTCCCGCAGTTAGTGTCCACGTTTCGGCACCGTATGTCATGGCAGGTAAGACGCATTGGTTGAAGACTTTCGTCTTCAAACATTGCGGTATAGACGACTTGAGGACTTGACGAAGGTTGCCAAATGCTGCCCATCCCAAGCGAATTCTTCGATCGGCTTCCTTCTCGAAGTTGTTCCTACCGATTTGTATAATCTGTCCTAGGTAGGTATATTCACTAACAACTTCGAGAGGTTTCCCCTCGACGTATATCGGTCCCGGCACGACATGCCTATTGAACATGACCTTGGTCTTATCCAAGTTCATGCCGAGACCGACACACCGGGAAGACTCGCCTAGGCTACGCAGCATTTCGGTGAGTTGTTCCAGCGACTCTGCTATGATGACGATATCGTCGGCAAATCGAAGGTGTGAGATGTACTCGCCGTTTACATTGACTCCATACCTAGTCCAATCCAGCGTTTTGAAAACGTCTTCCAACGCGTTGGTGAACAGTTTCGGGGATATTACATCCCCCTGTCTCACCCCTCTGCGCAGTTGGATCGCCTTCGTCTTACAGTCCTGGATGTGGACAGTCATTGTAGCGGCGTTGTACAGACATCTCAGTACCTCGATATATCTCCAATCGATATGACATCTCTGCAATGAGTCGAGCACTGCCCAGGTTTCGATGGAGTCGAAGGCTTTCTCGTAGTCCACAAATGCCATACACAGCGGCTGATTGTACTCTTCAGTCTTCTGCACAATCTGCCGAACAGTATGGATGTGGTCCACGGTGCTGTAGCCTGATCGAAAGCCGGCTTGCTCTGGGGGCTGGAACTCGTCAAGTCGTCTGGCGAGACGGTTCGTGACGACTCTTGAGAACAGCTTATACACGTGACTCAGGAGGGAGATTGGTCTGTAGTTTTTCAAGAGGGTTTTATCACCTTTCTTGAAAAACAGTACCACCTCACTCCCGCTCCACGTTTCCGGGGTCTTGCCATGTTGGATGACGGAATTAAAGAGGCTTGCTAGCTCTTTCAGGACCGGAGTCCCGCCTGCCTTAAGCAACTCTGTTGTGATTCCGTCATCTCCCGGAGCTTTGTTGTTTTTAAGCCGTTCTAGAGCCGCCCTAATCTCTCCTTGGTCAACGACCGGGAGCTCCTCGGAGTAATGGCGCATAAGAGGGGCGCGCTGGTCATCAATACTGATTCCCATGGGTTTATCCGATCTTGAAGAGAACAACTGCCCATAAAACCTCTCTACTTCTCCGATAATCTCAGGCCTAGAGGTAACGACCCCACCATTTTCAGTTTTAAGTTTTGTCAGACGCGGCCTCCCAAACTTGCGAGCGAACACTTTCGATCCCCGATTTTGCTCAATCGCAGCCTTGATGGCACGGGTATTGAAGCGTCGGAGATCGCGTCGCGTCAGCGTTTTTATTGTTCGGTTTAAGGCCTTATCTGACAAAAACGATGGTAGTTCTCGTCGTTTTCTCATGAGCTCGAGTGTCTCAGCAGAGAGTTTTGGTGCGTTGTCTCTTCTCTGTGGCGGAAAACACTTGCGGGATGTGTTTTGCAGTATTTTGACCAGCGTGTCGGTTCTCTCATCAATGCTGCTTATGGTTTCCAACGCGGTGAATTGATTTTGAAGTTCCATTTGGAACTTTTCGGAGCCTTGAGCAGCTTGGAGCATGGTAGGTCGGAGAGTAGACCTCATCATTCTCGATCTTTCGGCTTTTAAGTTGATATTTAGAGTGCCTCGAACCAAGCGTTGATCACTTCCGGTATTAAACCTGTTGATCACTGAAACATCTCTAAATATGTGCCTTTTATTCGAGATGATAAAGTCTATCTCGTTCCTTGTCACGTTATCGGGGCTTCGCCAGGTCCACCTCCTCTGAGGCTTCTTTTGAAAGAAAGAATTCATCAAAAAAAGCCCCTGCGCTTCGAGAAAGTTTACCAGCATTTGCCCCCTGTGATTTCTGCAGCCCAAGCCGTAAGGTCCGACTTTCGATTCACCGCTATCTTGTACTCCCACTTTAGCATTAAAGTCTCCCATAACAACATTGTAGTGGGCCCTCGAGGTGTCGTTGAGGGCCTTTGCGATGTCCTCGTACATCGCTTCGACCACATCATCAGAGTATGTCGAAGTTGGCGCATATACCTGTACAACCTTCAGGGAGTACCTGTCGGAAAGTTTTAGGACAAGGTACGCTACCCGGCTCGACACACTACTGATTTCCACAATGCTGCTAATGAGATCCTTTTTGACTAGAAAACCGACACCACCCTGGGAGAGGTTATCACCTTCGCGGAAGTAGAGTAAGTTACCGGACTCTAGAGTTATCGTGTCCTCCCCCTGTCTTCGGACTTCAGATAACCCCAGTATATGCCAGTTTATATGACTTAACTCTACTTCTAATTCGTCGAGGTGATGGTCCAGCCTCATCGAGCGTCCATTATACGTTGCCATTTTCAGTCGTTTTATACGGTAGCCTGCCGTGAACCGGTGATTCTTAGCACCCCCTGCCCTGCCGATACCGCGACCGCTACCTTGGTCGGGCCTAGCGGGCTTGCCGGTAACTGGGGGCCTTTTTTTGGGCGCATCTGCCATTTAGGGAGGTGGTTTGCCCATACTCGCCGCGCTGGGCAGGCGTGTTGGCGAGCGCAGTAAGATGTTTATGGGAGGGGGGATGCTGCTGCCCATCCCCCCTTTTCCCCGTCCCTCAGTCGCCTCTTACGACACCCACGGGATGAGATTGGGGGAGTACTATTCTAAGCCGGTACTCCACGGCCTTCAACAATATATACAAAGACTTATGTTGACAAGAAACAAGTGTAATTTTTATTCCATCAAGGAAAATAAAGTTACCTTCCTGTACTTAAATACAAGATAATTTTGTCGGAATAAAATACAAAAGGAAAACCAATGGGAAGTTCATTTTTTAAGAGTTGGTAATAATATTAAGGAATTGCGTAATTCAATTTAAGATTGTATAATTTCAGACAAACATCTTTGGTGAAGAGTTTACAGTGACTCACTGGAGAAATGGATTTATATAACGATACTTTTATGTAGCTATAAAAACTGGGCTTAAATAATTTTATAATCAATTTGAAATGGCGAAATGGTTGAGAAATAAGAGTGAATCTTGACCAAAGATTGCGAGTTCAAACTCGGGATAACGCTCCAAATCTCAAGACAGTTTTTCTCAACTTAAGAATGACCTTCTTCTATATATATATGTATGTATATACATATTTATATATTATTGCCGTCAACCATTATTTATGTGTTTATATTATACGCTGATATTTTATTAATTGTTTCTTAGATTTTAAATCTCCTCTTTTCAAAGTTTACTGCAAATTGAAAAAAAAAAGTGGTGTTTCAATAGCGTTATATTTTTTGTTTTGCTCCGTAAATTTCAATGATTATTTTATATTTATACACAACGAAGAATATTTTATTTTTGCTTCTATAGCTTTTGACCTGAATAGCTCATTCTTATTAAGTACGGTACAAGTAAAAGCGTGAAGTGTCAAAATAGACACAGATCTAATTTTAATACAATAATATGTATTTTAAATACTAGGTTCGCGTATGGTCGAAATTTGCTCTTTTTTTAGCAATTTTCCGGATTTAACCTTTAAGCATTACCAATCGCCAATCTATCAAATGATAAAAGTATTTTCCATTTATAATAAATATTAAAAAAAACCACAACTAACGAATTTATGGGTAGAAAAAAAACTAATAAATATATATACATAAAACTTAAACCAAAAGACGCTGCGCGTCTCGCAATAGAGTTTTAATATACGTAAGAGCTAAAGCTATTTTAGTTTAAGTAGATAATATCCTATTATATAGCAGCTGCGCTTTAGAATTTCGCGTGCTTTAAGATTTTTAAGCTTTTAGATTTTTTTACTTAATAAGCGTGAATTTCATGTTCATGTTAATTTTTTATTGATTGATAAATTCAGAATTTGAAAATAATATATCAATTTAATATTTATAGAATATTTTAATAAAATAATTGACATTGCAAAATCTCAAGAGGCTAACTTTGAATTACTTTGAAAGGCACAGATCCTAGACGGTCTAGTGAGCTTTACCTCAAACGATCTGCCACAGTGATTCACTGTCCAACGTCGACAGCAACATTTTGCTTGACTGGCGTCTAACGACTGACTCTGCTCTCTTCATCAACGATTACCTTAGTTCAGTATAATGTCTAGTATTATCCGGTATTTACGTTACAAGATATAGTGGAACTTTTATTTCTATGTATTTATGTAAAAGTAATAGTAATGATTTGTTAGTATCCTACTGCTAGGCGAAGGCATATTTTCCTATCGAGAAGAAAGTTTGGAAATTGACGCAACACGCTATTCTAATGTGAACTCGTGAAATCACATGTGACAAAGTTTTACAGAATTAAGTATAAGCACAAATTAATTACATGACAACGCATTTGTGCTTGCCTGGGAGCGATCTACTTATCGCTTTTGATAAGTCCCGTATAAAAGTTTCATCATCGCCCACAAATAAACCGGTGACTAAATAAAATTTAATCTTTATATCATTTTAATTTCTTCAAGTCTCTAAATTGCATTTCACGTTATAAAAATTGTGCGGTTTTACTTAGTAAGTTCTCTCACACACTCCGTGCTAAGGCACTTATATTTTATGAATATGAACACCTTAATATGTTTTGGGGCCTCATTCTTGTGTGATAGAGAGTACTTAAATAAACAGTAACTTTATAACAAATTAAAAAAGTATCATGAACGTGTTTTAGTGAATTACTTGTCACTTAATTTTTACGTTATTCAAAGTTTATTTACCTTTTTTATTGCTTAATGGAACTTCTAACGGGGCGATTAAATTAACATTATTCAGGTCAAATCGTATCTATTTTCTTATTCTTAGTCTCATAGAATGGCAATCCGATACAACTGGAGAAAGATCAGTGTATTCAACTACTTTACTTTTTGAGGCAGTGGAGTGTAACGCTATTTTCTACTAACTGCTGGCCACAGGCCAGGCCATTTGTAAAATAAAAACACAAAAACTTTTATAAATTACCTTACATGTGTCGATATGTAATTTTTACTATTTTGATTATACACATTATATTCATGTACATAGTACTCATGTACATATAATGTAAAATACGTCAAAATTATCATTTCGAAGTTATATACAGCTAAAGTATTATAAGACTTTTGCGTAAAACTCGATCAATCAAAATACTCTAAGGGAAATGTCAAAAGTTATGATTTAGCTTAAAGAAATATAGAGTATTTTATTGAGTCTCTAGTATTTTCGGTCAAAACATATTTGAATATAAAATTTAGACGGTATGTTAAGAAAATTATAGAAATGGTTGATTTAATTGATTGGTCTGCTATAACGGAATTTGAAGGAATAATTTTCTTTGATTGTCCCTTATGTTGTTATATGAGTAATTTTTCAGAAACTGCACGAACGATTTTTATTATTTTTTTCATCGTCTAATTTTGTATATTTAATACAATTTAATTAATTTAAATTTATGTTATATAACAGTTTTGAGTAATGCGTTAACTATTTTATAATCACATAATTCGTTGATTTACAAACAGAAATTAAATAATTTTTAAGTACTTTAGTAACCTAAAAGAGTTACTGCTAAGTTTCTTGGTTGGTTTTTCTTCATTGAATCCATATTAAAATTTATTTTACGTTTTGTAAGTTCATGAATGATTCTTCAAAACTGCTCATAACAGTCCGCTTAAATAAAATTTATTTTATATTATTAAATATCATCAATTAAATATTATAATTAGCATTATTAATATCGCATTATTTATATATATGTATATATAAGTATATATAACATTAATGCTACATGTTTATACATGCGGATAATAAAATATTTTTAATGTAATGTTCTACAGATTTCTTTATAAAATACAAGCAGACTGTCAGATACGCTTGGAATTATTTGTTGCTGTACGTCTTAGACAATTACAATATACTTAAATAAATAACTTTTATGCATGCATTATATCATTAAATATAGAATATATATATGTCTGAAATCTTATTATTACTGATATAAAATATAGCCTTTGTTAATTCTGGATAAAGTAGCTTTCTAACGGCGAAATTATTATGAAAATCGGTTCTGTACTTTCAGCTATTCTAAACTTTCGATTTACATATTCTATGCGATTTGCTTATAGCTCGGCTTTATTAGACTACAAAGATTTCTTAGTTATATAATATATTTATTTATAGTACAACACTATTCCACTTAACTACTTACATATATCCACTTTAATTTTAGTTCAAAGTTTCGATTACGACTTCGGTGGCATTTTTTGTGAATCCAAAGTGAATAGCATAGAATATTATTCAAGATCTCGATAACTACAAACTAGCATAAAAATATTAATTTAATTGAGAACCAGTTTCATTTCTTATTGTAGGTTAAATAAAGTATTCTTGTCTAGAACCAGCTATTTGACCTTTTTGGATATTATACACGTACAGGTAAAAAAATGGATAGAATATGTAAAATATGAAAAGCTGAGAATATCTAAATCACAGTTGACACGCGCGTAAAGATAAATATGAACTTCAATGTGACAACGTGATTGGAAATTCTGGAACGTTTGAATCTCACAGATCAAAGTACGTTTGACACCGAATCCTTTAACGATAATTCTGAAATTTGATATTTAAGATATTTCCTAAAAGGTACGCGCGTCTTTAACAAACTCGTTCGTGAAATTGGTGAATTTATCAGGCGTGTTAAGTGAACGTGTTTTTCAAACAATTCGGGTGTAGAACGGATATATATTTATTATTCATAATGCGAATGATATCGCACAAGAAATTACTCAGTTAATTGTAATAACAATAGCTCAAATATATATAAGCAGTTAAGCGATGTGAAAGACGCATCGAGGAAGTTATAGGAGCTCTAAAAATAGGAGTGCCACAAGGATATTTTTTTGACATTATATAATTTTCTTATTAAACTACAGTAATACCTCTATTATTATTATAAGCGTCTTAATTAAAAATCGTTTTAATAAAATTAACTATAATCGTTTCGGTTTACAAAACGATAACTATTATCGTTTTGTAAATTTAATATTTAGTTTGAGTTCATGATAATAATTAATCTTGTGCTATAAATTGTTCGTATTCAAAACGTAGTATGTAATTAATACACGTCAATCCATTACCCTGCGATGGAGGTTTGTGAATGAGGTAAAAAGTCTTATACAGTCGAGATGGCCTAATGGTTAGAACGCGTGAATCTTAACCGATGATCGTAGGCTTAAGCCCGGACAAGCATCACTGAATTTTCATGTGCTTAATTTGTGTTTATTATTCATCTCGTGCTTGACGGCGAAGGAAAACATCGTGACGTGGAAACCTGGATGTGTCTAATTTCATTAAAATTCTACCACATGTGTATTCTACCAACCCGCATTGTAGCAGCGTGGTGGAATAAACTCGAAAACTTCTCCTCAAAAGAGAGAGGAGGCCTTAGCCCAGCAGTGGGACATTAACAGGCTGTTACTGTACTAAGAAACCTTATCGAAATTGAGGGTTTTTGCATAATATGTAATTCTTATACAGCTATGTCTTAAATGACTGACTTACGGTCAGCTTAAATAATGAAATCTTCGTTACTTAACTTAGAGATATTAGATAAGATTTTTGAAATGACAGGGGTGCTCCAGGTGTTCTATTTTCAATTTCCAAAGTCCTATTCAAACTGTCATGATTTTGGTACATAAAAATAATTTAATTAATTATAGTCATATGAGATTAGATAAATGTGTTCCGCAAACATGAATACTTTTTTTTTATTGATAACTTAAATATTTATGCAAAGACAAATAATAAATTGTGTTTGAATTATTTTATTTATTTAAATTTAATTTGTTAAGACGTAAACAGTATTTACACAAAATCTATTACAGACGCTTGGATCTCTTTTATAAGAAATACCTGTCCGTTAAGAAATAATTTATTCTGGTTCAGAATAAATGTTGAAAAGGAAAGAGAGATTTCAGAGTTCAGTCGCTTTAACTTTTTTGTAAAAATAACATTTTATTTCATTTCAAAATTCTATTTTCTTCTACTTTCTTAGCAATAAGAAAATTTTCTATTCCTTTTGAAGGTTCGGAGCTTATACTTCAGAACCTCGCTGATCCAGTGCTGATAGCAGTGGCGTTTGGTGTTTTGATAAATATTTTTTTTTATAGAAATTCAGTATTTGAACCCGCAATTTTCCGTTAAGATGTTTTATGATATCGCCAAGTTTAGATCTTATTTTGTTAAAATTACTAGTATAAATGATATTATTTTTTTAAATCTGTCTTTATTTTTAACCTTCTTCAAAAATTATGTTTGTTTTTTGTTCTTACAAATGTTACAATTATAACTTTAATTTTTTTAAACTTTATATTTTGAAACTACTTGGAAACACGTAAAATAATGTTTTGCGACTGTTATCAGTGTATGCGTTCATAGATTTTGCTTTATATTTTAATACTTTACTTTTTACGATTTTTATTCTATAAACTGCGTCATATTTATAAAAATTTGAGCAAAGTTACAATTTTCTTTATCGAAATTTGATAACCAGTTTCTTCGAAATATAAAAAGATAATGCTTTAAAAACTACATACAAAATCAGTACAGTTCAAAGTATGTAAGTAGTAATTTACAATATTAGCGTGAAGTCTGGTTTCAAAAATACTCGTAAATTTTAGAATTACAGCTTTTTTAATGCTTTATATAATGGCACCATTAACGTGAGTTTCATTATATTTTAGGCTAATTTAAAATAGCTTTATAATTATGAGAGACCCGGGCACTGTTTTATTCGAAAGCCCTCGCTTAAAAGTAAATCCGGGGAAAACTGCGCAGATGGTAGCCCTGTTGTTGAAGCATAAAATATTCTTTGAAAGCTAAGGGACCAAGGCTATAGAATTCTATGTGATTTGAATCGGATTTGGGGTTCGGATATTAAATATTGAGCTCTGTAGTGACTGAAATATGGAAAATAGTTTCTAAAATAAATATTTAAGCAAATGTCTTTAGTTTATTTATTTATGATGATGAATTGATGACAATTGTATTCGCGATTATAATTTCATGAACCTCGTTTCTGTATTGTTTCGTATTACGGTCACTAATTATTCCTACGGTAAGTATATTGCTACTATGGTGGTGCTAGCAAAAATACAGATTAATCTACAGGTATTCGTGTACATAAATATTTATGTACATTAGATCAATCAGTGACAAAAGACAAGTTTTGATTTTTTTTCCATATTTGGAAGAGACTGTACTTTTATTTATTGGTACAGTCGCTTACAATTATTATGCCTTAAATCAACTTACCATTATTCATGTTTGATTTGAGTTTGTTTTAGGATTGTTGTAAAACTTTTAAGTGAAAAGCAAATCATCTGTGCTTTTATCAAGTGGTGCTGCATATAAAGGTATAATATATATATAGTATGTCATTTTTGTCTATAATTAAATAACTTACTCATATTTTCAATCGCTACACAGTTTGAATTTGAATGAAACTAATGACTGATCCTTTCTAGGTGAGGTAGCACAAATGACGTCCTTATGTTACAACATGTATCTTGTAAATAATTAATTGTCAATACTTAGATATCAGGATAAATAAAATAAAAGGGAAAAACGTCACCCCGATATCACGCTAGTGGAGTAAAAGGGAGATCGTTAATCTTGATGAAAAGATCGAAGGTCAAAGTAAATGGAATCTGCCGGAATTAAAATCAATATCACATAATATCGGGCTTAAGTATAACACCCGGATTTGAAGAATCCTTGACGCACCACTTCATCGCTTCCCTCTCGTATTTTTATGATTTAGGAGCTCCATACATTTATCCAATTACGCTTCAGCCAAGAAAGAAAAGCGTTTATTTTTGCCATGTAATGCGTCGCACTTGTTCATCCTACGAAATGCTCAAACGTATATTGGAAAAGTCATAAGTATAAAAAAGCCGACATCAGAAAATTATAAAAGAAATTTTAAAGCGAAAATCTTTTTGCTCATTAAGAGGACTACTTCAAGTCGAACCTGAGTGTAACGTTTATTAATAAAATAAAAATAAAATAAAATAAAATTTCCTAATAAACACTAACTGTTTTACATAAACTCTTATATACTAAAACTATGTTACAGTAACAGTAACAGCCTAAGTTAATGTCCCACCGCTGGGCTAAGGCCTCCTCTCCCTTTTGAGGAGAATGTTTGGACCTTATTCCACCACGCTGCTCCAATGCGGGTTGGTAGAATACACATGTGGCAGAATTTCAATGAAATTAGACACATGCCGGTTTCCTCACGATGTTTTCGTTCACCGTCAAGCACGAGATGAATTATAATCACAAATTAAGCACATGAAAATTCAGTGGTGCTTGCCCGGGTTTGAACCCACTATCGCCAGTTAAGATTCATGCGTTCTAAGCACTAGACTATCTCTATTTGTTTGGTTTGACCAAATCAAACTATGTTAAAATCACTTACAAAAATTATAAGACTTAACAACAGAAGACTATATGACTTGCGCTGAAATATTCCCTCGCTAAATATATACCATTTGTCATAACGAACGGTTGATCGGTATATAAGTATATCTTTCGGTCAAACCGAGTCAAAGTCTATTAATCTAAAACAGATAGACCATTATTATATATAAACCTTTTAACCTAAAATATATAGACCAATATCCATTATTATGTACTAATTATAGTTTTCGTTCAACTACAAAATGCACTATACCATTTTTTTTACATATTTATCAATTAAATTCTGACGTAATTTTTACTGGAATATTTATGTTCATTCATATTATATACGGTAATAAAACCAAAAATATAAATAACTGCTTTTGTCATTCTTGTCATTGTGTGTACACTTCATAATATTTTATTTTAATTGGAAACTTTATATCCATGTGTGTACTTGTACACATATTTCTATTTCTGTAACAATATTCCAGTAATCCTGCTTTTGACTACAAACAACCTGCCACGTGTATTCACCAACCCGCATCGAAGCAGCATGGTGGAGTGAGCTCCAAATCGTCAAAAATAGGACAGGAGGCCTTAGCTCAGCACTTGGACATCTACGAACTTTTGCTTTCTAAATTTTCTAAAAATTAAATAAATAATAGTTTATTATTAATTAGATTTTTTTCTAACCATTTGTTTTAATGATTACTTATCTATATAAATAGTATAACCACCACCTAAGTGTTCTGCCAGTACTTGTTATGTTATGTTCAGTTGAATAAACTTATCGATGTAGGACTGTCTAATTACAGACACGAGAAACATGGTTCAAAGCACATTGGTAATTTGAGAGGAGTGATTGACGTAGCGATGGAATTAAATCAAAGTGTATTTATAATAAAAAAAATATTTTATTTATAAAAAACCAACCACCCAAACTTTGAATAACTATGTAGTATAAGTACGCTATATACCTATATATATATATATATATATATATATATATATATATATATATATATATATATATATATAACAAGTACCTTTCTGACGTTTCCTGTCATGTTTGTATGTTGTTGAAATTGTATACGACCATATTTATTTGTATTGATTTGGTAAACGAGTCGATTTGGTGATTCGAACATTGTACCATCACCAAACCATTACTTAAACGATTTTCTCCAAAATTCAATTCCATTTCATTTATTTAAAGTATGAAAATCTTTCTTCTTGACTAACAGTATACATAAATTTAAAAGGACGATAAAGCCATTAATACGTACTTAATATTATTTTTATTTTACTTTTTGTTTATTGTTTTTTGTAGTTTAAAAATTTGATTTGTTTTATATTTGAATATCTTTTTGTGTTATAGTGAGTTGCCTTATTGTTCATGTAGTTATCACCTTTAATTGAGTTACCGCTTTATTCTGTATTTCGTTAACTGCGTGCTTTCATATATTTGTATTGTATTTCATATATTTTCATATGTTGGTGATCTAATAAAATAGACAAAATGGTACATCTATCGATATAATATTTAGTGGCTTGCGTCTCTTAATTGCTTGAATATTTTAATCAAAATCATTTATAAAATGCTTTCATCTTCTATTATTATCCAATTGTTCAAGAGTTCAATCAACTCAATATATATGAAACAAATATCTACTAATCTCCATCTTTTTTTTTCCAACTACTCATGCGAAAAAGTAACCTGATTACGTATGTATTCTTAAAAGACAACGTTTCGGTGATTTTACCCTCTTAAAAACATAAGACTAATGAGTATCTTTGCGACGTCGCTACTTAAGTATTCAGGGTAATAGGATCAAGAAGAAAGTATATTATAGCGAGTTGATTTTATACTTATTTAATTCTAATGTGTTATTTGTTTCTAGAATGCTGTAATTTTATTTTAGGTAGCATAATTAAATTGAAATTATTTTAATAATGTCGTCTTAGAATTGTAAAAGTCTGATAGCCCAAGAAGTATCTCTTGTGACTTGGAGATGATTTCAGAAAAAAATAGCTTAGTCCTCAATACCTCAAGACAATATTCTAAAACTAAAACTCATGCATCTCCTTCAAACTCTTAAAATTTTATTGTTTTTCCTTTAGCTTTAAATTCACATGAAAGTGTCTTGTAATATTTTATCTAGTTACAAAAGTTGAATAAAAAAATCACAATTATTTTCAAGTTAATAGTGACAAATTATTTCTGATAGTTTTATTGCAATCATCTCGTAGTTATAATCAAAATACTGTCTCGCCGCTATTTCACTGTGACTGTCACTTCAAAGCCGACACAATGCGAGGTTCTGACCCAGATACCCACTGACAGATTCAATTTCGATTGTAATGATCGTTTTTAATCAGGTCACGCATTTGCTGATTTATGATATGCTGAAATTTTTGACACGGTGTCAAGAATGACACTAATTACGTAGTCTATTAAAATCAGAAACACAATAGATCAATGAACTCTAAGGATTGTTGGTATGAGAACAATGATATTCGACATACACTTAATATTGTTCGTGTCACATTCTTAAATAAGGATTTTTTAAATTTCGAATAGTTGGATATTGTCATTGGGCTGATTGAAGTGTATCTTCGCTAAATGTAGTTACATTTTGATGATAATTTAATTTTTAAATAGGTTTTATACTAATTATTCTTCTTATATCTTACAATATTTAATATAACCAACTAGTTAACCCGACTTTACATGGGTTTAATTCATACAAAATTGCCCCACCCATTTCTTTTCCTCCGAAAAATTCCGTCTTAGCTATGCTTATATGATCAAATAAAACTATGTTCCAAATGTTATCTTTCGTTAGACGTACAATTGCTTTGCATATCCCATTTAAATTTGATGAATAAATCAAGAGAGAAAATACCATCTTTTACTATCCAGAAACGAAGTACATATATAAACAATGCTTGAGTAGTTAGGTATCATGACCCATGTCCTTTTCTGATCCCCTGACAAATGTATGAAAAATTTCATGACAATCTGAGTAGTTATGACGAGTATGTTTGTTTATTTTATATTTGTCATAAATAAAAAAAAACAAACATAATTACTTTCGTATTCATAATATACTTACGATTAACATATGTACAGGAATATGTTTAAAAGAGAAATTAATTATCTTTTCGCTGTTAACGATTCTCTTCGTAGAATCAACATAATTTAAAGTTAATGAATTTACCATTGAAAGTAAATAAATAGTAAGTTATACATACAACTGGATAACAAACATTTTTTTAATAAACCAGTTTTCGCCCGCGGCATCCCCGTGTTAGGGCTGTCTTTCCTTGGTTCATGCTTGTTCGTACCAAATTCCATCAACATCGGTTTAGTGGTTTTATATCCTATATGGAAATTACCGAATACTTAGTCCACCATTTTAAAAATATATATTATTGTATTATATAATAAGCCTTATGTATTAATGTTTATTTGTTATATTATTTTATTAATTGTCGATATTTATATTATTTTCGCCGTCTTATTATAGAAACGAATAACGTATCCCAGGATGGATGTATTGCCTTCGTGGAATCGACGTCGGATTGCTAAAGCATACTATGTTTATTTATTCATTATAATTGTTTATAGATATACTGATGAAAAATTGTGACTATGTTTTCTACGTGGTAGGGATTTGTTTGACAGGTTTAGGCTTGAGGCTTTGAGTTTAATTTACTTAAATGACGATTTAAAAGCACTCGTAAGTGCCTACTTCACATTAATTCCATTATAATTTACAAATATAAAAAGACAAAATATAACCGCATATACAAATCGTTCTTTCTAAACAACTTGACATTATTCGAATTTGATTCTAAATATATATTTGAATACAAAAATATGAAACTATCGGAAGGAATATTTTGGTAATGCCTGGAAAAAGCCTAAATATTCATTTGTAATATGATTCCAATGGCGTCGCTTTGGCTAGACTACACAACAATAGTACTAGTTTTTTATTATTCTTTCACTTGCTTTCATTGAATATAATGGTCCCTGATATGATAAACTTCGTAACCAATCAATTCGAAATGTTATATACAAATTCCCGCTAAGGAATTTTACTACACATACAAGCAACCTACTTACAATAAATGCGTTTTAATTAATATACATTGTAAGTAAAAAGAGCTACAGTCTGAAGCCTGATTTGACTTTCGACTCAGTAGTCCAAATTCAATGGTGTCCGGATTTATATTACTCGACCTATTACACAAAACATAAGACTTGATATTGAAACAGATTAATCTATTATTTTAACTATTGATGGTATAGTGGCTAGACTCGTGACTTCCTCACGCTGTAATTATTTGTGTGGCTTATATAATTATGTATGTCATAACAACAACTGTCTAGGATGCGAAACGGCTGGTCTGACCAAAGCCAATCAGTCAATGAGTGTACTATGTGTAATGTGACGTCGTAGTAACAGATCAGTACTTCCTTATTACTCATTCATTTACACTTTTTATTTAAAGAACAAAAAATTATAGTTAATTTATGGGTACTTTATATCAAATACCTAATTTAAATTAAAGCTATTCTAATATGGGTGGCTGGCTACACGTCGTGTGTAATAATTTCATTCGACACAAGCAGGTTACACGAATTATGAATACAAATTAAGAACTTAGAGTCAGTTGTCTGAAACATTTCGCAAAGAGGGAACGTTCCGTTATAATGCATTCGCGGCCCCTTCCGTGCAATGGAACGCTTTTTTTCATTCTTTCTGTGTCTATAATAAGAGCAATATGATGAAATTTTAACAAGATATTTCTTAAACTGGCTGACTAGACTCGGATTCGGAACTATGACAGTTCAAATTGACTTTCAATTATGATACCGTATATAATAAGCTACGATATAGCTTCATATTAGCAATTTATTTTACACTAGTGTTAGCCCGTGGCTTCGCACGCATTTCACGTAAAAGGGGTAGATGTTGGTGTAATTGGGAGGTGTTGTTATAAAGAAGTATCCTATGGACATCCTTGGAGTACAAGCTTGCTTCATATCAAATTTCATCAAAATCGGATCAGTGTTCCAGCCGTGGAAGTGTGACAAATAGACAATCTTACTTTCGAATTTATAATATTAGTATATATTTTATAAATAAGTAATCGATTTCTTGGGTATTTAACTAAAAGGACGAGAATAATGAATCCTTCAATCAATATAAAGCTAAGATTGTTATTAACGAGCACTTGTGTAATATCATCCCGTTTTTCCCATAACGAAGAGCGTGATCAGAGCCGGGAGATAGATGAGGGTCATTAACCAGCTTAGCTGACTAGCATTCAATATTAAAAGGATTATCAAACCTTACAGACGAGAAGTCGATAATTTGTTGTCGACCGTTGAGGGTATGATTGGTTTAGTTTGGTGGTGAAATAATGGGGAATAAGATGGCAGTTGTAATGATTAATACTATATCGAGTTAATAAATTTTACTTGTTGTACTTAATATTAGAACACGTATTTAAAAGTGGTGATCATTTACCATAATTTTGGCATCTCGTCTATCCTGCTATTTAAAAAAATAAAATTACATAAATATAAAACGTATTAATAAAATATTCAACCACTTGAAACCCAATTTGTAATTAAATTAAATAACATGTATACAACACTGTATACAACATGTATATAACAGTAATCATAATTATAATGTAACTAAATACAATTAAAGTTATAAATGCGACATGAAATTAATAGAATAACAGCACCAAATTGGTATTTTTTTATTATATTAGTTTTTGGAAAATTAAATTAATTAATTGACAAAGGTAAAAAAATATAAAAACTATTTTGTATAATATATAATACGAAATTTTATTATAAAAGCGTAAACCTTGCCTAAGGAAGGATAAATTAACTTTGTGCAAACAAAAACTTCGTGTAACAAGTTTGTCGGGTAAGTTTTAATATCTGTTACAGGACGACTACGGATCAATGTAAGTAAAACATAATAAAGTTTAATTACTACTTAAATTCGTTTAACTTAAATTCATCTTTTAAATCCAATTAACGTGTTTAAGCGTTTTTAACTGATAACGTATTAGTTTTATTTAATTCTATTTATGTTATATTTTATACTGTTAAATTATAAATATAATTTTCATATTAAAACTGGCAGACTGTTAGAAATGATTAACTTTATTTGTTTATTTATTAAATGTCTGCTAGCGTATGTTACATATATAATATCTTAATAAATTGTGTACTAAAACTAGGAACATTTTATGTACACCCATTTGAAAGCAAACACTGCATGCATATTGTTCTTTCACTGATTACAGTGAATAAGTGACAATAACAAAAAAAAAAAAAATTAAAAATGAAATGTGAGAAAGATAGGATATTGCGGTATTAAAAAAACATATTGGTTTGAAATAAAATAAAATTAAAAACAATGATAACGGAAATAACAAAAACGTCTTAGATGCTACAACTTAACTAATAAGATCATTAAAAAAAAATATTCCCACAATTTATACAATAAATGTTAGTATGATTCTGGTTTTCTGTAGAAGATTCAAGATAATAAAACCTGAAGTACAATCTCTGTGACAGGTGTAGAGAAACCCGCTTGTGTTAGTCTTGAGAAGCTCAAGATAATAATATAAAAGCAATCTCTCGCTTCATTACTTTAATTGCTTCATCGATGTTCGGAACAGTTCGGCAAATAAACATTATCTACTGAAATGATTATTTATCTAATTAACTTTAACACGTCGACTAGAGTTCATACATACGATTTAACATAAACTAATGATATCTATATAAGCCGACATGGCCCTGTGGTAAGAACGCGTGAATCTTAACCGATGATCGTGGGTTCAAACCCGGGCAAGTACCACTGAATTTTCATGTGCTTAATTTGTGATTATAATTCATCTCGTGCTTTACGGTGAAGGAAAACATCGTGAGGAAACCTGCATGTGTCTAATTTCACTGAAATTCTGCCACATGTGAATTCTACCAACCCGCATTGGAGCAGCGTGGTGGAATAAGCTCCAAACCTTCTCCTCAAAAAGAGGAGAGGAGGCCTTCAGCCCAGCAGTGGGAAATTCACAGGCTGTTACGGATACGGAATGATATCTTATCACGAATATTCCGATCAAAGAGAAACTAGAATTTCCTGATCGTAGTGAACATACTGTCTCTGCTACGTTTCTAACTCAGTTTAATTAAACCACTAGTTCTAAACTAGCAGGAATAGTTTGAAACGCACGCGCGCAATGGATTCAATCGACGTACAGATGGTGTCAGTTTGGCACTCGGAAGTACAGACTGACCTCAATGCAGTCAATTTTATGTTTCAAATAAACCTGGATTTGTAACTTCGATTTATTAAGTTGTAAGCGTTTAATTATTCCTGTTAAATAAATAGAAATATAGGCTTTACATTTGCGTACAATGCAGTACCTGGAAAACAGGATGTAGTTTTTATTTAAACTCGTAATAGTAGACTGCAGACTATCTTATAACAAATAACATATAATATAAATATTTACTTATTTACAGTGCTTATTGTATTACGAGTTTGAATATTAGCTTATTAATGTATACTTCCAAAGCAAACGTTGATCTAGCATCTACTTTTTTTGTGGAATTTACACTAACTGACCGCGTAGCTTCACACGCGTTAAACGTTCAGGAACGTTTAACGCCCTCATGTGCTGGAGTGTGATGTTAAATATCCTCTATATAATAACCTTCCTCCAGAATTGGGCTGTTAAATGCAAAGAATTATAGTTTTGGATAAATTGGTTGAAAAGTGACGATGATTGTTGAATCATGCCAACTGTTGTGTTTTACTGTTGCTCCATGTAAATCAATATAGTTATGTAATGTAATATGTATTACGATATAAACATTTTATATCGGCTTTTATTCTACGCGTGCGAAGCCGGGATCGGTAGCTAGTGTTAGTATAGATTAATCCTTATTTAAAAAAGTCAGTACGTCTCAGAAGAAAGTAATCTCGCACCGGTATTAGCTCTACGTTGAATTAATCTTAATGGTGATTTATAAGTGCTTCTGAGCATTTACTTAAATTAAGTATATTTTAAATATAAGTTACTTTTTAATAATTTTTATCTGCACTTGACATCAGAGCAATGACTTATTGGTCCCCGATAATAATCCATGTTGAATGATGGCTGTGATTAATTGCCAATGAATTTTATATCGTTTTAATTACGTTTGTAGTTATATAACGAGTTACTGATCGTAAATATATTATGAAATCATTTCTGTTTGCCTTTTATGTTTAATTTTGCATTTGAATAATAAATCAATTTGATTTAAATATTCTATATTATAGTGCTTAGGTGCTTAGTGATTAGCATAGATACTTACTACATTATATTAATATTAAATTATATATATTTTCGAGTGAGCCGAGATAATTTAGTGAATAGAACACCTTATCCGCATCATCTTAAGCTGTTGATCGTAGGTTCAGATTTGGGGATTCACTACTGGGCTTATAAATCGTGCTTAATGATCGATTAAAAATATCCACAGCTACCAACACGACTTTATGTAGTTGGAATACGCTCCAAACGTTCTCTAAATAAAATACATTTTTATAAATTTCAAGCAAGCACCACTGAATTTTCATGTGCTTAATTTGTGATTATAATTCATCTCGTGCTTTACGGTGAAGGAAAACATCGTGAGGAAACCTGCATGTGTCTAATTTCACTGAAGTTCTGCCACATGTGAATTCTACCAACCCGCATTGGAGCAGCGTGGTGGAATAAGCTCCAAACCTTCTCCTCAAAAAAAGGAGAGGAGGCCTTTAGCCCAGCAGTGGGACATTCACAGGCTGTTACGGTTACGGTTACGGTTATAAATTTCGAAAATTTTTTTTTTACACGAATTAATATTTATATCGTAATTCGAACGCATCTCATGAAGTACGAAATCTCAACGGTGCATTATATTCCACGTTATTAATATCGCATTATTAAGTTCAAATTCGTACGTAAAGTCGTATTAAAATTTCATCGTTCGCTCGGGGACCAAACACATTAATTATTTATGAAATTCAAAAACAGAAACCGTAAAAACGTTTCGACATTCGCATGAGTTAATAATAAATTCTGTAAAACTGTACACTCTCCTAAAGCTAGTTTATACGAAAGAAATGTTGTTTTATTGACGTAGCAGAAAAAAAAAACAGTGCATTGAGTCAAACAGAAATGAAACGACGTCTCTGTAAATACTTCTCGCTGTCTCAGACTTTGTATTTTATTAAGAAAACTCAAAGATACATACGAAATAGAAGCGAAAATTTTAGTAGTTTCAAACAAATTCATACAGAAATAAATTGGACGTTCTATAAAATAGTTGATAATATTTTTCATGGCGAATGCAATGAAACGTTTGCAGCATTTATATGAATAATACTAAATAACTCCAATTTAAAAAATTACTTCTATGTTCGCGAACATATAAGTAAAAGAACTCAAATATTTAGCTTGACGTTTGAGAAATGAGAGCGAATTGTCGAGATTGGTAATATACTAAAAGTATTGTCAAAAATACTTATAATATTAGATTATATTGGTAGAGTTTTATATAGACCGTCTGGTATGGTATTCCCCCTAATCATTTTTTTTTGGCACAAAATATATACACTTTTTATTAGTGTGTTATATTTGAAGGTGTGAGCCATTACAGGCATTGGGGGAAAAATTTGGATTTCATGGTCATCGTATACGGTGTAAAGTTTGGCTTGTATACCGCAGTGCTGGTATTTAGAGAATGGTGGTAGAACTTTGTGCAAACTCGTCTGCGCAGGTACCACCCACTTATCTTCGTTTTATTGTGTTCTGGTTTGAAGGGTGAATGAGCATGTGTAATTACAGGCACAAAGGACACAATATCTTAGCTCCCAAGGTTAGTGGCGCATTGGCGATTTAAGCGATGGTTAAAATTTCGTACAATGCCATTGTCTATGGACATTGATGACCACTTACCATCAGGTGGCTCGTCGATTCCATTACTATACGATGCGATTCCTATAACTAATCTATTTATAATCGGGTAACATATTTTCCTTTCATAAATAACATATAAGCAAAGGTGATAGTAAAATAGGAAGGAACAAGTAAGATTTTTTTTCTTGAAAACACACGTAGAACAGAATGCGGTCTTAATTTTTTTTTTTTTTTTTGTGATAAATCAGCAAAGGAACATGTGGATGATGACAAATGCAATCGGATGCTGACCATGATAGATATGTCAGCATTAAATGTTAAATTACGTCAAAAAAGATAATTTTGCACTAATTTTCAAATGAAAAGAATACCGAATTGATTCTTCAACACCGAAAACATACATCACCTAAATAAACATGTTCACAGATATAACAAATTATGTCAAAGCGCTAAAAGTGCTTTAAGCCATTACCAGATCAGACAGTCGATTATAAAGTATATAAAACACTCAAATAATTAAAAGAATAAGAAGCGCTTTTTTAAAAACATCTATATCCTTGCATGTAGGTTAATGATACTTAAAAATTTGAAAAGTCAAATAGTACTGTAAAAAAAAATTGAATAAAAAAATGTGAACTTTACTTCTGCATCGCATGTGTTTGAATGTAGGTCGTTTTGGCATTCAGCTACAATGTAAAGGATTTGCGTGCGAATAGAATGGAAAAATATTTTCAACGTATTCGTTATTATACCGCTATTTTTGTACAAAGTTCAACTCGTTACTAGACATCGAGCAATTTTGCGGTCGAATACGTTAGGGGTGTCAAAAATAATAAAACGTTAATGATTAATAGTAGAAATGAAATAGGTTTGGGTCTTAATGTAAGAATAATTGTCAATAATATTGTAATATCATAATGCTACATTAATATTATATACGCAAAAGTTGAGTTAGTTTATTTGTTTGTTACGTTTAGTGTCTTAACCACTCAACCGATATTCAGGAAGAAGAAAGAGAAGAGTATGTAACATAAAAAACCCCTTTCGTTGGAAACTAGTATTATATTAAGCGTTAATAGTGTTTTTTTGAAAAGTGAAAGTTGCTGGTTTGACTTTGAAAGTTTACAATTAAAGTAACAGATTAAAAATGTCCCACTTCTGGGTTAAGACCTCCCCTTTTGGGGAGAAGTTTCCGAGTTAACTTCACTACGCTGTTCCATTGCGGGTTGTTGGATACATATGTAGAAGATTTTCATCCAAGATAATGATTTTTTTCACTGTATGAGATAAATACTGGTGGTAGGGCTTTGTGCAAGCTCGTCTGGGTAGGTACCACCCAATCATCATATATTCTACCGCAAAACAGCAATACTTGATATTGTTGTGTTCCGGTTTGAAGGGTCAGTGAGCCAGTGTAATTACAGGCACAAGGGACATAAAATCTTAGTTCCCAAGGTTGGTGGCGCATTGGCTATAAGCGATGGTTGACATTTCTTACAATGCCAATGTGTAAGGGCGTTTGGTGACCACTTACCATCAGGTGGCCCATATGCTCGTCCACCTTCCTATTCTATAAAATAAATAAATAAATAAATACATTAAGCACTTGAAAATTCAAAGCTCGTCTTGGTTTTAACTAATCTTCGATTAAGATTGAACCCTTATCACCACATTTAACATTAGTTGAAGATGAAAACAGATAGGCAGTACCTTTGTCGCTGTCGTGCGACACCCGCAGATATAAAAGTTTATTTCTAAGCCTATTGATGAGCCAGATAGCCCATTGTTATGTAGTTAGTTAAGTTAAGCTTTTATATGTGTGCGTGTGGCTGCGTCATCGTCGGTGCGACGTTTCTATTAAAATAGTGTGTAACTAGTTTCGTGGTTTATTTTATTTTTTTATTTTTTTTATTTTATTTATTTTAAGGACCACTAGTAGCTACTACATGTTTTAATGACAAATGTAAAACAATTTAGTGAAAATAGCTAACATGTGAAGCTTTTTAAAGTAGCCACAACAATTACAATATTTGTTTTAAAAATACATTAACACATAATTATAGCAACATGAGTAGAAAGATTAAAAAAAAAAAAGGCCAAATTGGTACAAATTAAAGATCATAAAAAAATAAACATGCACTTAATAAAATTAAAATTAATAACACAAATAGTTTGAAATTGATATAGGTACAAATTAAAATTAAATAATTCAATAAATTCATGCAAAGTTTACGTTACAAAAAAAATTACTAAAAATATACTAATTAATACAAAATAAAATTAAGATAACATTATTTATTATTTATTTATTTATTTATTATTTATTTGCATCTCTCAAAAATTCTAGCGCCCGTTTACGATAAATCATGGCAGAGTCATTAAAAATTGATTTGATTGACGCTGCTTTTAAATATGTATAAGCATAGATGGCTCAGGTGTTAGAATGCATGATTCGCAACCGATGATTGTAGGTGAAAACCTAGGCAAGCACCGCTGAATTTTCATGTGCTCAATTTGTGTTTATATTTCATACAGTATTTGACAGTGGAAAAAACATCCCGAGGAAACCTGCATGTATGTAATTTCACAGAAAATCGGCCACATGTGTTTCAATCAACCCGGATTGAATCGAGTAGTGAAATTAGATCCAAAGTTTTATAATATGTAAGATATTTACATCCAAACTTATTAACATAAAGTAGACGAGTGGAGTAGACGATTAAGCATACTTTTGTTTGCATAAAAATTCTAATAACTTTAACATTGATTATATTTATTTTTGTCAAAAACTGTATTGTGCTAACGTATACTGCTAGAATAGTTTACATTAGTGTCTACAATAAAAGTACAAAACAGTAATATAAATAATGCGAAAGCTTGAGAGGATGTATGGATGGACCTTTGTTACTCTTTCTTGCAAAAACTACTAAACAGATTTGGTTAAAAAAAATATAGATAGCTTATACCGCTTAATATATAGTCTACCTAACATCCTTTCCGTAACACGTGGACAGAACCGCGGTTGAAAGCCAGTATATAATATATGGATGTCCTCTTGACCGATTTCAACCACGACAGCCGTTCTCAAGTGAGACAATACAGCCACAGGATATAAGTGCCCAAGATTGTGTGCAAACACAAGTGTACTCTATACCCTCACTCTGGTAATCTAATGTTATGGAACGGCAACTGACACAAGCGAAGGTGGATCAAGCGCTGAATGTTTTTACGTGCTTTTCGAGCTTCGTGTTTGTAAGCACATCCAGAATTCGAATTAATGGGAATACGTACACGATAGATCAAGTAGATATGTTGGCCTTTCCTAGAATTTATAACCAACTAATATCTCCGGCCTATAAGAATGAATAGAATATAAATATATATTTATCATTAACAGCATGTTAAAGTCCCACTGTTGGGCTAAGGGCCCCATTTTGAGAAGACGGTTTGGAGATTATTCTACCATGCTGCTCCAATGCGTGTTGGTAGAATACACATTTTACTGGTGGTAGGGCTTTGTGCAAGCTCGTCTGGGTAGGTACCACCCACTCATCAGATATTCTACCGCAAAACAGCAATACTTGATATTTATATATATTGTTTGAAGGGTGAGTGAGCCAGTGTAATTACAGGCACAAGGGACATAAAATCTTAGTTCCCAAGATTGGTGGCGCATTGGCTATAAGCGATGGTTGACATTTCTTACAATGCCAATGTCTAAGCGCGTTTGGTGACCACTTACCATCAGGCGGCCCATATGCTCGTCCACCTTCCTATTCTATAAAAAAAAAAATGCGGCAGAATTTCAATGAAATTAGACACATGCAGGTTTCTTCACGATGTTTTCCTTCAGATGAATTATAAATTAAGCCCATGAATATTTAGTTGTGCTTGCCCGGATTTGAACTCATCATCGGTTAAGATTCACGCGTTCTAACCACTAGGGAGTCTCGGCTTCATAAAATCATAAATGTATATTTTACCAATGACGTGTAATTACAGAATTAAAAACGTTATTACAGTTACGAAATATAATAATCGAATATGGTGAATAGTAAGGCAATATTCATTTATACGTCGTAATGACGCTCGTATCGGTTCTGAGTCGAATACATTTTGATTAACGATGTATTCGTTAATCGAGACTTCGTTAATGACTCGATACCGAGTAATGGATGAGATCAAATCGCGTGCGAAGCGAGTGTTAGCGAATATACGAGAATACAATTGCTTAGAAAAGTATTGTAATACGTTTTTTCCGGATTCAGTAGATATTTTAGTTTTTTTTTTTTTTTTTCAATTTCAACTCCGTGTTTTTTTTTCATCTAGCTGTACGTATATTAGAATGGAAACAAAATAAACCTACCCGTGCGAATTAAAGACGGATTTGAAAGAGTTTTGGCTATAAAGCAAATAATTTAGCGTTTTTTGTTATTCGATGTTAAAATTATTTTTATACTTCTATGATATTTTAATTAAAGTATAACGTGACTACTAAAAATAAACGTCGCGTGTCATAACAATTATGTATTTGTTTTATTTTCATTTAAATAAAAAGTTCGAATCACTGATAAAAAATAATAAATATAAAATAAATTTATTATAATTTTACATTTTTAGTTATTATAATTGTGATTATAATTTCATACTAAATTCAGTTGCGTATATTACAATTTGTAATAAAATAACTCGTGTTCTGGTGTATGTATAGTAGTATGGTGGTATATTTACTTACTTTAGGGTAAATATAACGTGAGCGTTATGAAGGCTTCTTCACTGTATTTAGCATTTATTTACGAAAATACTTTTTTAGTTTGATTTGCTTCTTAACTATACACGTAGTGTTTGAAAACGGTCTATTTTATATATTTACATGAAATACATCTGTATATAGTGTCTCGGCATTCAGATATTCATTTGTTTACACGCATAAAATTTCTGATTTAATTTAAATTACATTCATAAACTATAGCCGAGATGGCCTAGTGGTTAGAACGCGTGAATCTTAACCGACGATCGTGGGTTCAAGCCCGGGCAAGCATCACTGAATTTTCATGTGCTTAATTTGTGATTATAATTCATCTCGTGCTATGGGGTGAAGGAAAAAATCGTGAGGACACCTGCATGTGTCGAATTTCACTGGAATTCTGCCACGTGTGTATTCCACCAACCCACATAGGAGCAGCGTGGTGGAATAAGCTCCATATCTTCTCCTCAAAAGGGAGAGGAGTCCTTAGCCCAGCAGTGGGACATTAACAGGCTGTTACTGTACATTCATAAGCCTTGTATGGCAAAATCATTTTGGATATATACACAGGAAATATTATTCTGAAAGAAATCTTCTTAAATTCAAACTACCTTACGGTAAGGCTTGTTAATCGTTACACGTTAAAATAATTACTATTTACTTCCAAAAATTATGTTTTTATCCTCAGAAAAAACAAAGATGACGACGCAAATTGAATCATCATTATTTGTAACGTACATTTCTTTCATTGCTTATAATATATGTTTCATGGAAATGCTACAAAAAAAATAACTTTTGTGCTCTAAATTAGCTGTCATTTTAAAAAATACAACGAACCACCATGTTTTATCATTACTTATTATGATCCTTATGTCTTTGGTCATAAGGATAGCATTGCTTAAGAATATTTTGTGGTTAGGTGTATTCTCACTGTGGTTGCAATTTCCTGAGAAATCTCGCTCGGAGCGGTTCCTGTTGAAATAGACAATACGTCCCATTTTAATTTTAAAACAGCGGATGGTAACTAAAATGTTAGCGCAAAATAAGCAAGAGAAAGTTGGTATAAATACCATTTTTAAAAGCTATTTGCAATTTATAAATACTATAGTTGATATTATTGTAATTTATTCAACTACATGTTTTTAATTAATATTATAATTCATTTAATTCACCGGTTCTTCTCAAGTCAGGGTATTTATTTTCCGAACCGGTGATAGTGTCTCATTTGACAATCAATAAGCAAGTCCGATGCTTCTATAAATATTGGCCGTCGACGAAATGTGTCGAATTGCCTTTCCATGAAATGAAATATAAGTGCCAAAACATAGAGTACGCCTTTGTACGTGTAAACAATAATACTATCGCCCACACAGTTGGATTATATCTACCAAGAATGGCCACCGTGGCTAATATTAGTCAGGTGGATGTAATCATAAAAGAATACTTAAAGGTTCAGTGGATCAGTGGTTTGTAGGTGTACGGATATTAACAAATTATGTAATATGATGATAATTTTTAGTCTACAGGCAGATTTTTAAGATTCTAGGTCATATCTGCCATGATCATGTTTTAAACGCGTTCGTAATTATACATTTCAAATCATTTATTTATCCAAATTCTCAGTTATTCTCTATATTTTTTCAGTTTTCTTTACGGCTTTATACTCACAACTGACACTCTATTTGTAGTAATCCCATTGCCTCGTATTACATATCTATACCATATAATCAGTTCAGACTTATCTGTTACTAAAGCTATTTTGAAACATTTTTATACTCATTTAGTATGCTGTCCATTCCCATCAATCACATTCATTATTGTTAAAACGTAAGATTTTATAACTAGCTGTGTTCGCGGCTTTAAATGCTCACCGTAACCGTAACAGCCTATGAATGTCCCACTGCTGGGCTAAAGGCCATGAGGAGAGGTGCTGTTTCAGTCGGTTCGATCGGGCTAAAGGCCTCCTCTCCCTTTTTGAGGGGAAGGTTTGGAGCTTATTCCACCACACTGCTCCAGTGCGAGTTGGTGGAATACACATGTGGCAGGATTTCAGTAAAATTGTACACATTCAGGTTTCCTCACGATGTTTTCCTTCACCGTAAAGCACGAGATGAATTATAATCACAAATAAACACATGAAAATTCAGTGGTGCTTGCCCGTGTTTGAACTCACGATCATCGGTTAAGATTTACGCGTTCTTACCACTGGGCCATCTTATTTTTGAATAAAGTAGCTTTCCAGTGATGAGAGAATTATTAAAATCGGTTCAGTAGTTTCAGAGTTTGTCGATTACAAACAAACATATTGTACCAGCAGCAGTGAGGGTTTGATTAACTCAAGGTGATAGATGAAATATGATGTTGAGTTTCGAAGGTGTAAAATAAAGATGCGTTAGGTTCTCAATCAAAATTGCATGTAATGTCTTAAGCGAATGTATAGAGATGAAGCAGAGGGGGTGCGGGAACAGTATTTATATTTAACCAATCGCGGCCGATAAATGTGTTGTTAAGTTTCTCGAGCCGAGATACCACCCGCCACCTTTCCATAAATGGATAGGAAGTTTTTTTTTATAGAATAAGAAAGCGGACGAGCATATGGGCCACCTGATGGTAAGTGGTCACCTACGCCCATACACATTGGCATTGTAAGAAATGTTAGCCATCTCTTACATCACCAATGCGCCACAAACCTTAGGAACTATCTTTTTTACTAGAAAACAATTTAAAAAAAAAAAATTTGCCGTAAAAATGCAGTGGACTTTTTTTTTGCTGATGCTTCATATCAGTTTATTATCTTTAACTTTTATCGTCTTAATTTTTTTATCGAATAAATCGTTATGAGACTGCATGTAACTTTGATTGTAAATTATGGTGTTACGTTATACACCTCTGTGGTTTAGCAGGAGGATAGTGAGTTGGTGTCAGACGAGCTGTTGAGTGCGAGAAGAGAATGCTTAAAGCCACCACTATTAATTTACATATATATTTTTTTATTTGCTTAAAATATATTACTCAGTATATTTTATGTGTTGTTCTTCTGATTTATAAAAATATAATAATTTGAGCCGTCAGTTTTTATTGAATTATAAATTAGTTGTATATTATCTCGAAGTGAGATTTTTTAAATCATTTTTATTATTCGTTACTTATATAATTATACGCGTCATAAGAAATCATGACGTCATAAATTACTATTGTTAAAAAGGCAGAAAATTTCCTGTAGCGTTCGTAATTGGCAAAAATAAAGCATTTTAGACGTTTTCTTGGCTTAGTGTGGGTTAATGGAATAGCTTGGCTGTTTATTAAGGGTAATGCTGAAAAACTCTCCGACCTAAGTGCAGGAACATTTTCCAGTCAAAGTGAAAGATCGCTTTCAACCGCTAAAGAAAACAGACGTTCTATATACACATATATGTATATAATTTGTTTCTATTAACATTTTGTTGATTTAACTTAACAGCGCAACCTAGCGACCCGAGATCACACATGTAAAATAAAATTGATAAAATGGGTTTGCAACAAAGATCTCACGATCTATATACACAATTTAAAATACCTTTAAAGTATACATATAAAGCTTTTGTGCGATATATATCAGCACCAAAAATTAAATAAATGATGAACACAATTTCATCAAAAAGTCTGCCTGGCTTTCAATTATAGGACCTTTTGTTTTTCGCTTCTAACCGCTTAGTCATCTCGACCTAACATCATATACAAATCAATTCAGATAATTTATTCAGGTATATTTAATCATACATTATTTATATATAAGCATGCATTGGGTGGGTGATTATAAAATCATTAAGTAATACAGTGTGTTTGCGATATTAAAAAAGGATTTCTATATTATGATAACAATTCAACATCATCAATAATACCTTCTATTTAATTTGTCATAGGTATCTTAACATTGTATATTAATTATTCTGGTGTTCCGAATCGGTTGTCGCTTTAAATTTAATATTGGAATTCTGTAAAATGATTCAAAAGATATATATTACGATTATATTTGTTTTGATATGTGCTTATTATTCGTCTATTCGAGCTAACCAAAACCTACTGTGTTATCTTTTGATTTGTGTGAAATAAAACGTATACAATTTCGTCAAAATTTGCTTGATTAATATAGAAACTTCAGATAAATGTGGAAATTGATTATTAAATTATTTTGAAGCGATACGGATCAAAACGAAGTAATTCATAGACCGTCCTTCACAAAAAAATCCAATATTAATTTTGATCTTCAATATATTGGAATCCAACGCCTTCGTGATTGGAAAGACCTTATTATTCATCGGGCGTAGCAAGCACTGGCTTTATTGCTTTCAGAGTTTTTACGACTTCTCCAACTTTCCGTCCATCACGCGCTATTTTTATTACTGAATATTTCATATAAATTGTAAGCAACTTTGCCGATATCGGTACAGTAATTTTTATTTACGAATCGTTACTTTTGTGTCCGGAATAAAAACGGCCGTTGGATTTTCTCTGTGAATATGTATCCAATTTTTGGCTTCAGTTTTAGGGTTTAAATTTACACGAAATTGTAGTTTTTGTCAATTTAAAAAAGGAAATACAAAATGTGTCTTGTTCTATTCTATCTACAGTTCTATTCCGTATCAATGTTATTATAATGAACATTTCGACGCAATTACATCATATATTGATTTATGAAATTAAAATACAGTATTTTCATACGCCAACGCTTAGACATTGGCATTGTAAGAAATGTTAACCATAGCTTACATTACCCATGCGCCACCAACCTTGGGAATTAAGATGTTATGTCCCTTGTGCCTGTAATTACACTGGCTCACTCACTCTTTAAACCGGAACAAAACAATATCAAGTAATGCTGTTTTGTGGTAGAATATCTGATGAGTGGGTACCTACCCAGACGAGCTTGCACAAAGCTCTACCACCAGTAAAATATATAATATTAAGAAATCAAACAAAATACAGAAAGAGTATTGAATTTATGACAATTTTTTTATGATCATTTCCAATAAATTTCCGGTAACTTATAATATGTTTACTCAAGATGAATCATAGCTAAATCATCCCAGCATTAAGACAGACATTTTCTTTTACAATTGATATTTTTGCTTCTAAATAAAAGAAAGATACGAGATTACTTTAAAAAATATATCATGCTCTACACCTGGCGCTATTACAGTTCTTTTCTATGTATAAATTGTTACGTTAGCTGAATGCATAGAATCGCAGTGCCAGCAATTTCCCGCAGACGTATACCTCGTAAGTTCATTGAATGTGACTGACAAATGACGTCTACGTTATGCATCGATAGAAGCGCATTGTAGAGAATTTATATGAAAAGAATTTATTGCTTGTATTTTATCGATTTTATCTGATTGATGTAAAGCTAGTGACTCAGTAGTATATTTTGTACATAGCATAGTATACATAGCATTTTGTTCACAGTACATGAGTCATTTTGTTATTGAAGCGAAACTTTTTTAATGCAATAAGCTAAATCAATTTCGAAATAACGAATTTAACTTTGGAATTATTTCAAATTCTCAAATTTTGGTATTAGGTCAAATTTTAGTGCTGTTGACGCAATTTCAAATACAATTTGTTTTGATCTAAGTTGTATAATTGTTACGAAATATTTTAATCCGATGCTTTCCGAGTACTATAATTACGTATAATTGCTAAGTAAGTTTTATAGTAAATCAGGTAGTTTTAATCATAAAGTATTTTGTCGCAAATTTCTTCATATTACTTATAGTACTTCATAGTACTTATAGTAATATGAAGAAATATCTCTTTCGGGTATAATTGTCACCAGCAGTCATAAGCGCTGTTGAAATATTCACCATTACTTACATCGCCAATGAACCACGAACCTTGGGAACTAAGAAGTTATGTTCTTTGTGCATGTAATTATACTGGCCCACTCAACGTACAAAAATAAATACAACAATATTATGTATAAAGTAACCGCCTGTGAATGTCCCACTGCTGGGCTCAGGCCTCCTCTTCTTTCTTGAGGAGAAGGTTTGGAGCTTGTTCCACCACGCAGCTCCAATGCGGGTTGGTTGAATACACAATGAATTTCAGTGTAATTAGCCACATGCAGGTTTCCTCATGATGTTTTCCTTCACCGTCAAGCACGAGATGAATTATTTACACAAATAAGCACATGAAATTTCAGTGGTACTTGCCCGGGGTTGAACTCACGATCATCGGTTAAGATTGACGCGTTCTAACCACCAGACTATCTCTGCAAATTGCGCCAACTCGAATAAGTTTAAGTAATCGAAATTTGTTTTAACGTTATTTATAAGCTGCGTTCATATAAGTTGAGCTAAGTCAATTTGAGTCGACTGAAAAGACTTGCAACAAATTAAAACGAATATAAAATCAATGTTCATTCATAATCATAACAACGGGGGTGGTTTTTTTTTCTTTTGCTAAATTGGAATTGATTCTAGCTTAAGTAATAATGTTTAGCTTAAACAAATTTTTTAGGTTGATTAAAGAAATCCATTTTTGTTGTTACAAGTCCGCCGTAGTACAATAATATATTAATATTTTTCATGTTATACGTGTCCATATTATAGAGAACAGAAGAAATAAAAGCCAAAAAAAACCGTTTATGAACCCAATCTTTATTTAGTTTTACTAAATGCTTATATCTAGCTAAAGATACCGTCTACATACTCCGCTTTATTTCGTAAAAAAATATAGCGTCGATACTCGCAACTAATTTCTGCCCGGACAACATAGATTGCGCATATTGTATTCATCACAAAACAACTCACGCTCACAAAATCATCGTGCATTATTAGCGATGTAATTAACAACGTCAGATATAGTGAAAGGTTTGCGAGTTACGCGCTTAATTCCAGCAGTTGTAATGCAAATGACATCAGCGCGGTTGAACGGATAGCGTTTGAATGCGCTTATGCGTTTAATAAACATGAGATTCATCGCTCATCCCAGACATCATTTATCAATCGTATAGACTATTTGACTTTCATTTCAATCGTTTCAGAACGTTTTGAAATGACTTTTGAATTTTTATCGAGTTTATAAGGCTGATGCTTTTTTTTACGATTTATTACTTGATTGAAGAAATATTGAACATTACATTTTGAATTGAATAAGTCATGATTGTCGTTGTTATACAATATTACTGATGAGATAATTCAGTGGTTAGAGCACGGAGTCTGAAGGCTATATTAACTTAGCCTTTGTTTTGACAATAATAAAGTAAATAAGAATATTCTAACATACAATGTCAGCAATTTGAACGCCAAACTTAACGAACAATAAATTTTATAACTCGACCATAGCGAGTTCTATCAAGTCCGGAATTTGTAAATATAAATCATTTAACTCCATATAGTTTTTTTATTTATTCACAAAAAACGCTATATCATATAGAAAACGGGACCAAACTGAATATTTATCGTGATAAAAATTAAATTTTATGAATATGGATCAATTGAAAGTTCCGTAATTACAAAGAGACAACAACGGATAACATACCTTTTAATAAATTGAAGGTCTATAAAATATGTATATATATATAATTATGGCGTAGTGTTTATATATTCACGGTCAACTGCGTTGAAACATTTATACCTTTGAATGCCAAAGAGTGAAAAAAAAAACATTTCTTAAAAATATAATCTCGTCCAATCGCTTCGACAAGTGACGAGAGATTTGGTTAATTTATAAATATTTTTTCGCCAATCCGTCTATATGACGATGCTCTAAAAATAAGTCTTATGTAAATCAACTTCTAAGGAGGTTGAAAGACACTGCCAGTGAAGTAGGCTAAGTGCTACTGCGGGCAACGGCTGATATCCACATAAATCAAATCCTGAGTTAATTATATTGTTTCAGATTTTTCCCACGAATAATAATTTGAGAAAAACCTACTATTTTTTATAGAATAGGTAGGCGGACGAGCATATGGTCCACCTGATGGTAAGTGGTCACCAACGCCCATAGACATTAGCATTGTAAGAAATATTAACCGTCGCTTCGCCAATGCACCACCAATCTTGAGAACTAAGATGTTATATCCCTTGTGCCTGTAATTACACTGGGTCACTCACCCTTCTAACTGGACTACAAAAATACCAAGTACTGCTGTTTTCCGGTAGAATATCTGATGAGTGGGTGGTATCTACGCAGACGATCTTGCACAAAGCCCTACCACCAGTAGACCTACTAATTAGAAAGCTTAATTAAATGAATATAAAAGCAATTAAATGAACCGATGGAAAAGTGTTACAATCGTATAAGTTCTTCTCCGTAAAATAAACAGACGAATAATCCTGACCTGCAAGCTTTCAATTTATTTTAATCTTGGGCAAATCAAATGTGAATACTGTCAAAACTTTAGAAATGTAACGGACTGATTCATGTGTAAATAAAAACCGATTAAACATTGGTACGAAATGTACCAGCGACATATGACCGCTTTATCAACGGGATTAATTTCTTTTGTTCTGCGGATAGACGCGGCTTTGAATTGAAAGTTCGATCGTTTTTAAATATAAAAGCTTTTTTATCTGATTCGTTTTTTATTTGAAGAATTATCGTATTAATATTAAAACTGGGTTAAATATATATTTATAAAGGTTATGTGTGAGTTCTTAAGCTTTAAAATCTTTGCGAATGCGATGACCGACATTTATGTAGATCGGAGAGGTCACCAGATCTTCCTATAAAGCATCCGCTGCCTCTCTCGTAATATTTCGCATATATTCGTCGTAACTCACACATATAAATGAAAGAAGGTTATCTCGCTCTGCCCGTTATTACCCAGAGAAATAGAAAAGGATCTTATAAATAGACGAAACTTCAATTCAACATCAAGGATATTCACTGCCATTTCGCTTGACCACAATCATACCTGATATTAATAAATTACACAGCTTTAGCTAGAATGCGCATCTCTAAAATATGCCTATTGACTCTTGCCTGGTAGATATCCGGATAATTCTGCTCAGGATACAAAGAAACCGGAAGGATATTCCACAACTGGGCTGTGCGCATGAGGAAGTAAAACGCTTCGTGCGAATGAGTGGAATGTCGATATATCGATGACATTATTTATTATACATATATAATATATATACATAAATAATATATGCGTCTGTATATAATTATAAGTCTGTACAGCTTACCTTAGTAGTTCCTTAAAAACTAGTAAATACTTTAGTGTATTAGTTAGATAATAGAATTGAAATTTCGATCAAAGCAACAAAGAGCAACGTGACCCATTTATTTTTTAACCCTTTTAGTGGACTGTATGGATCCTAACTATCGTAACTAATATTATAAATGCGAAAGTAAGTTTGTTTGTTACGCTTACACGTTTTAACTAGTCAACCTATCATCATGAAATGCAAACACGTTATATACATAACACCTACCTAACTTGCCTCCCTCTTCCTTACACGCATGAAGCTGAAGACTTAAGCCAGTATGTGTAAATGTATAGACGTACATACATACAAGAAAAGATACCAAATATTTCTTATTTAAAAAAGGTATCTTATACGTTACAGCGTTCTGTCGAACATGCGTAAGGTTTTTTTATACACGCACGACCAAATCAAGAATATTATGTACATAATAGAAACAAAAAACGTGACGTTCGTCCGTGCGTATCCTCTTGATGAAATCTCTGATAAATTGTAGTTTTTCTCTTTTATTTTGTATTACATTTATTTTGTTCCCATATCACTCGTACTCGATAAATCTTTTAAAAGATTCAATGATATTTTTTTCTTTGTATTCTTTCGCGAAATTCTACTTGTTCTTTAGTCACTCCATTTATTTGTTAATAACTGTGTCGTGAAGACATATTACGACTGTTTTTTATTTAATTTATTTATATAAAAGACTCGTAGGTTCAAGTTAGTTAGGTAAGAATGTTCGAAGGATTTATTTGTTTAGTCCTGATTCTATGAGGGAAAAGCATCTCGCCTTCCTGTCATCAATGAAGGCAACAAGATGGAATTTTATGTTTTAGGTTTTTATCTTGCAATAATAATTCGTAGGTTGTTTTGTGTATATATATATTATTTATGTCTTAGTATATAATTATATATATTATATAATACCAGCTTACTGTACCGACTTCGCACAGGTCAAATAAGGCTATAAATAAAATGTTTATATCGTAATACATGATATATATAATATATATATATATATATATATATATATATATATATATATATATATATATATATATATTTACCATAGTTGTCTGGTTATATAAATATATATATATATATATATATTTATATAACCAGACAACTGATATACTACATATACTACTTTTCTGATGTAAATATAAACTTATATAGATAATAACACCTGTTCGTGTTCATATTCATGCACACAAATGTCTGTCCTAGGTGGGAATGGAATTCACAACTTTGGGCGTGACAAGCAAGTGTCAAATTAATAAGTAACATGTATCAGTAATACTAATTCTCTGAAAAACTATCAAATGGATTTTCATATAGCTTTCACCACTAAACAGAGTGATTCATGAGGAAAGTTTTAGTGTATAATTCACGAATATTTTGTGTAAATTGTCGGAAGTGTGACGATTGCTGAAGATGTCGAAAAAAATCATGACACTGGGAGCTTAACTGGCGTGCGCCGCGTATACCAATATATCATGTAACAGTAACAGTAACAGCCTGTGAATGTCCCACTGCTGGGCTAAGGCCTCCTCTCCCTTTTGAGGAGAAGGTTTGGAGCTTATTCCACCACACTGCTCCAATGCGGGTTGGTAGAATACACATGTGGGATAATTTCAATGAAATTAGACACATGCAGGCTTCCTCACGATGTTTTCCATGACCGTCAAGCACGAAATGAATTATAATCACAAATTAAGCACATGACAATTCGTTGGTTAAGATTCACGCGTTATAACCACTAGGCCATCTCCGCTTATATATATCGACTTTATTACTATTTATAATAATAATTATACTAAATATATATGTTATTTTATTAATGTTGAATTATATCAATGACCATTTACTTTTACGTTTCACATTTGCATATGTCGTCTAATCAAAATTGAAATCGAATGGTAATTCTTATAGACAATATTAAATTGAGTATTTTTTTTTATAGAATAGGAAGGCGGACGAGCATATGGGCAACCTGATGGTAAGTGGTCACCAACGCCCATAGACATTGGCATGTCAGAAATGTTAACCATCGCTTACATCACCAATGCGCCACCAACCTTGGGAACTAAGATGTTATGTCCCTTGTGCCTGTAATTACACTGGCTCACTCACCCTTCAAACTGGAACACAACAATACCAAGTACTACTGTTTTGCGGTAGAATATCTGATGAGTGGGTGGTACCTACCCAGACGAGCTTGCACGTAGCTCTACCACCAGTAAAAAGCTCTAACACCAGTATAGTATAAACATTATACAGCGTTTATAATGTAAATTATACAAGAAAAACACAGATATTATGGTAGGTTTTTCTTTACAATTAATTTGTTATACTGTTATTTTTTTGGTAAAGTGAACGTAATAAAAGTTAGAAATAATTATCCATGTGGCTGCAATATACCGGGTCACTGGGGATCCCTATCAGAATAAACCAACGTTGCAGTAGTTTGTTACGTATTGAAACATTGCTGTTTGGCAATAGGTATTTAATTAGATAGGCTCCGCTGAGCTCCACCGCTAATACCTTTCCGTTCTCTCGTATCAAATAATTTTCTATAATAAATCATTGTAATCACATAATATGTAATATTAATCATATATGTTTAATTTTATATATATTTACATATATGTAATGTAATGTTGCCAGCCAGAAACGGAAGGATATATCTTGGTTTAAGATTCAAGGCAAAAAAATATATAAATAATAATAAATGGGTTTCAACATCAAAAGAGATCAACAACAAAAGAGATTATTAAAAAAAATGGGGTAACTTTACATAAATCCTGACCTCAAGCCGCTTCAGTGGAAGTTGGTAAATACAGATGTGCGTATGTGTGATCACGACGTTTTGCCTTACCGTTGATCGAAGATAAAATCGTGGATGCTACACGGATGAAAACATCGAATGCCTGTATGATTCGAATGAAGTTCTGCCAAATGTGTATCCTTTTATTGAAACTACGTGGCGAATTAAGCTCCAAACCTTCTCGTCAATAGAAGACATTTACAGGCTGTTACTATGTACTAAATTTTGCGTTACATAAATAACTATGTTTTATGATATCGGTGACAGCGAAGACGCATTGGGAACACTGGTGAACAGGGAAAAATGATAAAATAATATGACATATGATAAAATGGCAATCCATAATAGAGATGCCCGATTATGGCAAGACTGGTCGAATACCATACAGATCAGATAACTCCAGAAACCACGAAGATAACCAACACCACTTCAAGGAAGTCAACTGGCACACATTCTGAGTCATTGAAATAGTCTTGACTCCATGACGTCAAAACTTTTTAATTCTGAAACTAATAGTAATAAATTTGCAGATTGCATATACATTAAAATAACTTTATTATAAATTAAAGATAAAATGCACCAAAGGCACGGAAAACACGTCTTTGGAGATACTACTACTATTACTACTACTACAAGAAAAAAACACATGTACTACTACAAAATAATTTGACTGTAATTTTTAAATAATGGTACCGATGCCTATATAAAACGCGTGAATCTTAACCGATGATTGTGGGTTCAAACCCGGGCAAGCACCACTGAATTTTCAAATGCTTAATTTGTGTTTATAATTCATCTCGTGCTGACGGTGAAGGAAAACATCGTTTGGAAACCTGCATGTGTCTAATTTCATTGAAATTCTGCCACATATGTATTCTGCCAACCCGCATTGGTGCAGCGTGGTGGAAAAAGCTCCAAACCTTCTCCTCAAAAGGGAGAGGAGGCCTTAGCTCAACAGTGGGATATTAACAGGCTGTTACTGTACTGTATGCCTTATAAGATGTTATCATAATGAGTTTGTGACTTATTTGGATTTTATTTAAGATATAATACATAAGGGTATACGATAAAATCCAAAGTATTTCGCTACGAGCGAAAATCCAGGATTATATCGCATTACAGTTCCACTCATTTGTTTGTCCGTCCATACAATAAATATTCAGAAATCCTATCTACAACTTTATGTCCGCATTCGAGAGTTACAAGATTCCTTTGTAAGGACGTTTTACGACAGTGTATGTTTATCTGAGTTAAATTTATTGCGCCAATAACTCGAAATGTCGATGTGTGGAATTCTCGCGTCTTATCTTTGAACACACACATGCAGAATTCTTTGTATTGTATACGACGAAAGCAAAATAAAGTCTGAGAATTAATACGTCATTGAAGTTCCTAAATTGTTTTTCTCTTGGTTTATTATGATTGTATTTTACAAATTAACAATAAGTCTATTACAGTTTTGATATCAACAATCAAGTTTTCTTGTATTGACCAGAGTGTGCTAAAATTTATAGCATGTGTACACGTAACCGACTAACACGTATATAGGCTTTATTGGTAAACCACGGCTAACCGGAGTTACTAGCTGGATGACCGACTATGGCAGCGCTATAGGAATAAACCGACAGGGAAATATATTGGATACGGATGAACTACCAAGATGACGAATAGCATATGATTGTAGAATAATGTGTGGATATCTTCATGTTTAATTATAAGTGCGATACTTTACGTCAGTGTGAAAAGTTTATTTTTATTATACAAATATATTTTTGTTTTTTCTTTTTTAAATAATCATAAAAAATATCACTTTACAAGCAGCCGTATTAAACTATACTTATTATTATTTTGAAAGCTAATTTGACCAAATTTAAGCTGAGTCAAATTTGAGTCGTTTGAACTCTCGCGGCCTTAAGTAATTACCAAGTAATAATTATTCAGTTACGCAGGAGATATTATAGTGCACAAGTGTGTGCGCAAGCACTCTCTATTCCCTAACATGCATAATCCGATGGAATGGCAATCCGACACGACCAGAAAGAGTTCAAGTGCAGGACCAACGGCTTTACTTGCTTTCCGAGGCAATTGAGTATACACACTTCCAACTTCCAGACTCCAGGCTGCTACTGAGAATTTTCTGACAGAAAAACCTAAAAACATTTTATTGGCCCGACTTGCGAATTGAACCCAGGACAAGCCACTAGACCAACAAGGCGGTCAATCACTAAGTAATCACTTGCTAAACAAAATGTATAAGTGAGGGTAAGGTGGAGCTTAGATCATTATCAATCTAAGACTGATTGAAAGCCGAAAAATATTTAGATAATTCATGTCAGTGAAGACAAAACAATAAGGAAGTTTTAATCAACAAACCACATTGTAGCTGCGTTGTGCAATTATAAAAAGATGTATTTTCCATTTATTAATAAAAATCAAATAATAATCTCATTCATAATGGAAAAACTTTTCAAGCGTAAATATAAAGTAATAGTTTAACGTCACACATTTACTTTACAAAGATTTTACTTCTAAAATGTCTAAAAATGTTCTTATAAATCTGATATTTAAAATGTTGCGAGAAAAATGTTTTTAAAACTTCAATATTTCAAGCCAGGAGCTTAGTCGCCTTTCATGGTGTGTTTTCGATGATAAATAGTGCATATATTTACCGTTACAAGAGACAGGTCAACTGAGCGTGAAAAATACATGGCCATATCTGGCCCAGATAGTCCACGGAATTTTACATTTTAAAATGATTTTTAATTATTTGTTTCAATCTTCTGGGTATTCTTGTTATTTATTATATACTTTTCTGCAAGATATATAAATCTCGTAAACACCAAACATACTCAAACTCTATTAGCTTACTAATAGCCATTGAAGCGTTCTAATATCCTTCCTTGGAAGCCTTTGTGCAGAACCGACTGGGTAGGTACCACTCGCTTCTTATATTGTAACGCCAAGCAGTAATGCTTAGTATGGTTGTATTCCGTTTTTAAGGATGACCGAGATAGACTAAACACAGGCACGGACATAATAACCATCTTAGTTCCCAATGTCAAAAAAATACTATTAATGTTCACCTAATCACCCTTATCAGATTAACCGGATAGAACTGTTATACTGTCGGTTTTTGTATATAAAAAAATATACTTCAATCATAAGACATTCTTCATACATTTTTACATTTACAATTATATTTATTGTTAAATTATTACAGCTCGTTTGTACCTATTTTATGATGTTATTTATTTGAAATATATCCTATGACATTCTCTTATTCTATTTTCAAATTGCTATAATTCAAAAAATTCAACCTCCCACATATGTTACTATATTATACAATATTATTATATTGTCATCCGAGATATCATATTTGACTGCTTCGTTATTATAGTGGCTTATATTATACTTTTATAAAATACGTTTTTAAAATATTTATAATGTACCAAGACATATTTTTTAAATAAGAGCAGTATCTACATCCTGTACACTGTCCCGCTTCAAGTATAAATTAATAAATAATAGAATACCTTACCAAGTTTTTACTAGTAGGACTTTGTGCAAGCTCGTCTGGGTAGGTACCACCCACTCTTCAGATATTTTACCGTAAAACAGTAGTACTTGGTATTGTTGTGTTCCAGTTTGACGGGTGAGTGAGCCAGTTTAAGTACAGGCACAAGGGACATAGCGTCTTAGTTCCCAAGGTTGGTGGCGCATTGGCGCATTTCTTACGAAGCCAATGTATATGGGCGTTGAGGACCACTTTAAGTGGTCCATATGCTCGTCCGCCTACCTTTTCTATAAAAAAGGTACTGCCCATCAGCATCATATTATATTGTGTCAGTATTAATATTAAATACATCATAATTGAAATTAAGAAGTCCTTTAATTAAAAGATACCTGTAATAGACCTATTCAAAGGCAATATCTATTGATCTTTAGTACAAAGACATTCCTCAATTAAATTCCTTGTTATAGTGATACATAAATATATTACTTAGTACAGTACAGGAGCAGCCTGTTAATGTCCCATTGCTGGGCTAAGGCCTCCTCTCCCTTTTGAGGAGAAGGTTTGGAGCTTATTCCACCACGCTGCTCCAATGGGGGTTGGTAGAATACACATGTGGCATAATTTTAATGAAATTAGACACATGCAGGTTTCCTCACGATGTTTTCCTTTACCATCAAGCACGAGATGAATTATAATCACAAAGTAAGCACATGAAAATTCAGTGGGTTTGAACCCACGATTGTCGGTTAAGATTCACGCGTTCTAACAACTAGGCCATCTCGGCTTTTTCATATCACTTAAATATATTTTAATTACAACATGGTTATTATAAAAACTATATTGATACGTCAAACAAAACATTTTATTATTATTGTGAGCAAAAACAGACATGTTTGATATGAATTTCAAGTAAGTCACCGTTGCTCATAAAGACTAGCACTGTGAGAAACACACACTGTTTCATCAAGGTCAATGTGGTATCCCTGTTATTATGTCTTGTCCTTGTAATTAATTGTAGATAATTAACTTATCCTTCAAACCCGGAGTATAATAGTATTAAGTGATTGTTATATTTTTACCTGCATCAAAGCCACACTTTAGTTAGAAGATATTCTATATGAAGTATTTACAAATACCTAATGTTTTGTATTCACTTCATTTAGATTGAATATTGTTTAATAGAGCTTAAATGGCAAAGGTAAGAAAATGTGAAACGTAACGTAAGATGTGTTCAAACTATTTTGATTGTACTGTTTATATCTGATTGTATGTGACATCGCATATTTAGGCCATCTCAACCCAACCGATTGAGCAGAGACTTTGCAAACATCGCTAGTGACAAAACTGACTTGATTACTTTTAATCGCTATATGTATATATATGTATATGTATACATATTATTTAATTAAGATTGTGGTCATATTTTCCGTTTATAAAACAGAAACCTTAAATAAAACATAAGGCAAATATTTTGAAACATTCATTCGGCTTGCTCGATCCCCTCTTGACAGTTTTATGTTATTCCGAATTGTACATTTTCGTTTTGAGGTCGCAACGCGGAAACAAGACCTACCTACATGCGATGGATTTCGAAAGCAATTTGACATGAAAGTGGGTCGCAACATGATGGCTGAATGTTTCAGAAATGCATGCAAAGAGCTAAATATTCTTTTGAGTCCTAAAATGTTTTTAAGCTAAACAAATTTAACCGTTACATTTTGTCTGCCGTACATTGCCTCCACTTCTGTAATCCGATTTCTAAATTAAGCTAACGAGCGTACTATATATGCTTCAAACAAGGGAACCTTAAAGAACGAGCAGAGGTTATCACAGAAACTCATTAAACGTAATGTTAACAATGAATATAAAAGCTCCTATCCAATTGTCATCCTATTTATTCAATGGGATAAAGATTTCCATTTTGTTTCAGATAAAGCGGTAAATGGTCCGGCGAGGGAAGACCAAATTGCAAAATGGTAGACTTATAGCACCAGACACCATAATTTACCTCAAACGAAGTAAGCGAAAAGATGTTAATGTTGATCATAGTCCACTTCATCACGCTTCCCGCACTGACCACGAAAACTGTCAGAGGCGATACAGTAATGGAAGACAAAAATCTACCGCTTATCAGCTCAAGAGTTGTACGAACTAAATATGGTGATATCAGAGGTTTCATTGTAACACCTGAATCGAGGTATCTGGAGCCAGTGGAAGTATTTCGAGGTATCCCGTATGCGTCACCACCTGTTGGTTCCTTGAGATTCATGCCGCCAGTTTCTGGAGCGCAATGGTCTGGTGTCAAAATCGCTGAAGAATTTAGTCCTGTCTGTCCTCAAGTTTTGCCTGATATTAGAAATGAAACCGCTGTTCTAAAAAGAATATCTAAAGGACGATTGGAATATTTGAAAAGAATTTTACCATTCTTGACGAATCAGTCGGAAGATTGTCTATACTTGAATATCTACGCTCCTGCACAAGGTAACTATGTTATTAAATTAAACTTATTTTAAATTAAAATATACAGCCGAATATCTAAGCGACTATTGGTACTAGTATTTCAGTAATTAGCCAATTAAATAAAAAATAAATACTATAACGGTAAAGGTAGAAAGTTACGTACGTATGTTTGTATATAATATTCAATAAATTCTCATGATTCTTTAATTGGTCTTAATTTTATAATTAATTTGAATAAAGGTAAGCGTGTGTAACACAAAATTATGCACACACACGTAAATTACAAATAAAAATCATCTGAATGTATTTTAATCGTCTGAATCAATATAGCTAAAAGTATTATTAGGAATCTGATTTGTAATTGCAAAAGGGCAAAGCGTTGAGTTGAAATAATTTTCAAAGCAATTTTGTCGTTGGAGGAAAATCATATTATTTGATTGGAGCGTGAATGATCGGAGAATTTGATGGTATTAAATAGGACCGGATGTGTTTTCTCATAATTTTTGGACGGCAAATTAGATTTTTGATAAAAATGGTAAAGCTGCATAACCGCTATATTAATTGAATTTTAGTATCGAATTATACATTTATTTTATTAACTAATTACAACTAACGTATCCGACAAAAGTTTGTATTTAAAACGTTTATAGTCCTTGTATATAAAGAAAATATTATGCTAGAAATTTTTAACGAACTATATACTAAAACCATAACACGAACATTTTATAAATCGAACTCAAAAGTCTCAATTTTTATCAATTATATTCCATTCATAATTTAAAAAAATATTTTTTTTTCTATCACAAATGTATATAAACTTTTATATCGTTATTTGCAACATGATGTAAAATCTACGTAGCTTGACTCTCTGGTTTTGACTTTTGATTTTGCTTTTTAGTCCAGCATAATTTTCAATCCAGCCAGGAGACTAGAGGAAAGGGTGTTTCTCCTCCATAATCAATCCCTGTGGCTTGTAAACCCTTTCTAAGAAAACCATCGATACTAATCATCCGAATACTATGCATGATACGTCAATTACAAACACCACATATGCACCAAATAAAAGCAACAAAAGGTTTCCAAAAATAGGAGCTCGCTTAGCGTTCTCCAATATTACGTCGAAATGCCATGAATACGTTTCAACGTGCGCGTATTTTTGCCTTTTTTTAACGTACGTTCTGTAACGGTGTACTTTTTTTCGATTGATGTAAAAGATCACGTTGTGCTATGAATTCGACGGAATGAAAAAATATTTTCAGAAGACTGGTGAATAGTGAAATGTCATTTATCAAATATTTATTGATCGACTATTCAATACAGCAATATTGTTTGTTGAAATGCACATATCGATGTTTGAGATTAAAAGATAGCAAATTTAATCGTTTGTGAGCAGAGTTGGTTCAAGGTCAAACTTAAATGAAGATTGTAGATTGAAACCCGGGCAATACTATTGAGATTTCATATACTTCATTATAATTATAATTCATCCGTTTATAGCCGAGACGGTCCAATGGTTAGAACGCATGAATCTTAACCGATGACCGTGGGTTCAAACCCGAGCAAGGACTACTAAATTTTCATGTGCTTAATTTGTGTTTGTAATTCGTCTCGTTCTTGACGGTGAAAGACAACATTGTGAGGAAACCTGAATTTGCCTCATTTCACTTAAATTCTGCCACATTTGTATTCCACCAACTCGCATTGGAGCAGCGTGGTGGAATAAGCTCCAAACCTTCTCCTCAAAGAGAGAGGAGGCCCAGCAGTGGGAATGGTAACTATAATTCATAAATTAGTATTTATAATTCATCTGATACTCGGCAGTGAAGGAAAACTGTTATGTTTTCGATTATTTTCTTCCGTTTGTGTATCAACTGAGTTTATTTGAACGCAATGTCGGAAATATCTCCAAATCTTCTCCTCAAAAGGAGCTCAGGCCTTAGCTGAACGGCTTTAAAAATGGTACTAAATGTAATAAGTCTACTTCAACAGAACAAAAATTCTCTTTAAAACCGTATAAAACCATATCTTGTGACTGAAAATGATCACGACTTTAGATACAGTACCCTTTATACAAAAACGGCCTTTTCAATAACCCATGTCTAGACGAGTATGGCGTGTTGTTTGTATATTTTAACAAAGGTTCAATAGCTTAATAGTAGCCTAGCCGACTACCGACTCGCGATGTCGTAGATCCCCACCATTTTTGCTTTTCATACTCCCCTATTATTATTCGTAATGCATAATGCCTTCCAGAAATTGATTTTAATTATTAAGTCGATGTTTTCATGTTATGATATGAATTGGTAGTTAAAATTAGAAAAGTTGTTTTCAAATAAAAAAAAAGGTTTTTTTTTAATTTTATTTTTTAATAATGTTAATAATATATAGTATCTTGTTAATTAAGAAGCTTCTCATAATAACTAAAACTCCACTAAAACTCCAACGAAAAGATCTGGCAAAAACTTCGTAGGTAGTTATTTTTTTCATAAACTATTTAAAATGTAATAAATAAAGACAGGAATTTGAAAATCGTTTTTGTTTTTTTGTTTATGTGATTTATTTCAAGAACTATGAATTTGTATTTGATTATATAGAGGTCTTCATCATGCAGAAGCGATGCTTTCACGATGCAGCGGTTTCCTAATTGTCTTAAAGGTCTTACAGAAACTCTTGCCAATAAAGTTAATGGTATTTTGTAATGAAATCAGGCCTCGATTCACTCAAATAATTAATTTATTTTTATCATTATAAGAAACATCACGTTGAAATGAAATCTAAGAGTTCTCTGATCAGCAATGGGACCAACAAATTCTTGTTTTTACAGCGTTGATTAAAAAATGCCATAAGGAAGGCAGAACTTTTTAAAATATTTAATGAATCTGAAAACGTAAATTAAATCACAAATAATCAAGACTAATAAATAATCAATCATTAATTTTTATTTTTATTTTAATTATAGAATATATGAATAAAATAAGTGATTAATAATTCTAACAATTAAATTGACATTTTAACAATTTTGTTGTATATCAAGACCTTGAATTGAATAAAATATCTACAAAAACGTTCAATGTAAAAATCAAACAAAAACACCAGAAAATGGTATTTTCAAGCCTTTTTGTTAGATATACATAAAAATCAGGTACATAAATACATATACGTAACTTACATATATACGTCATGTATTTCCACAATTTCAATTCAAATCAAGGACAATTTGTAAAAATTTTAATTTCCAATCCTTTGTAAATATTAATACAAGCAACTTATATAAAAATGTACATTTAATTGTTATTTAATTACTTAATTGAGTTTTATTATAAATATCCATATAATTTATTGTTACCAACTAAAAATTCGCTAAAAGAAAGAATTAATATTAGAATTAAAATAACCTTCGGATAAAATACCAATCAACTATAAAAACAAACCCTTATATCTAAAAAACCAAATCACGGATTGGAAGCCGCGTCTATCCGCAAAATAATAAAAATTAATCCCGTTGATAAAGCGGTCATATGTCGTTGGTGTTTACATTTCGAATTTTATCCGATTTAATTTACACATCAACCATGTTCGTGATTTCTTTTATTTATTTTTTACATAGTAAGTAACAGCCTGTAAATGTCCCACTGCTGGGCTAAGGCCTCCTCTCCCTTTTTGAGAAGAAGGTTTGGAGCTTATTCCACCACGCTGCTCCAATGCAGGTTGGTGGAATACACATGTGGCAGAATTTCGATGAAATTAGACACATGCAAGTTTGCACTGAGCCATCCATTTTACATGAAATAAAGATTATTAGTTTAGAATTATAAAGTCTTGAGGGACACATAGTATTGTATGAAATAATTTGTTATTCATCGTAAACAACAATAGTTAAAAAATTAATAAATAGTTAAATATTTTTTTATATAATAATTATGTGTGACTACAATTAAACAACAATCCGTTGATATTCAAAAAAATCAAATACGTGTCATGATTTTTTTTAGTATAGGAAGGCATACGAGCATATAGGCCACCTGATGGTAAGTGTACCAGCACACCAATATCAAGTACTGCTGTTTAGCGGTAGAATATTTGATGAGTGTGTGTTATCTACCCAGACGAGCTTGCAAAAAGTCCTACCACCATTAATTTATTTGAGTTTTCGCGGTAGGCCTGTGGTTATAATGTTACGCTCTGTAAATTTTGTATTGACTTTTGGCTACTGACCTACTTGGCTCGTGTGACTTTTGCTTGATTAATGGAAACGCATTCAGTATGTTTGCCGATTTGTAAATGATGTTTTCAACTCTGATTTTCCATTACTTTATGTATTAAGGTTTTGGTCGGCTTTCATTCGTCCTTTCGATTTGTATAATGTGGTGTTTGAGGGACTTTTTATTGTAGGGTATAATAATAAGACCCTTTTTACAAAAAAAATTAACTTTAATTTAACCTTAGTTCCTGCAATAGGGCATTGATGACTGTAAGGCATAGTTATAATTTCTTACTACCAATGGACAGCTGTGACCACCTACCATCAGGTGGCCCATATGCCAGACTATCTACCTGTTTTAAAATAAAAAATATATTTTAGGTCTATATATAACAAACGTATTACATTGAATATAGCTGCAGCTGTACAAAAACTTATAACTTAGTGCATAAATAAAACCCATATAAAAACTGAACAAAAATTTCATCCCCGCCTGTTTAACTTCGAGAAGTTTAAATTTAAATATTTGATGGATTAAATCAAGAAAGTTTAATCGTAAAACATCTGTATACCTGCCAAGTATTGTAAAGTTCGCAAAAAACGAGTTCTATCCCCTATCTGTTTTCTTTAAAACGTGTTCTCGACAAAAACTTGATTTATTTCACGATCCATCATGGCCGCGATAAGGCACCAAGTCTTGCCAATTCTGAACCTCTGCTAGATACGGAGCTCTCCTTTTTGTTACGGCCCGCATTTGAATGGGAGATACGAACTTCGGATCCCTATATGTTTTCAATTCTTTTCACTTGAAATAAAGAAGTAATTACTGAATTACCTGTATTTTGTTACTATTAATGCTAATATATTACGGCTTTGTAATATATTAGCATCAATAGTTGTTGATTTTTACGAATGTATAAGTAAGAGCGATCATTATCAGTGTCTGTATCCGGCAGATAAAATCTTTGATGCGGAGTATAAATAGTTCAAAATAATAAGTGATATTGACTCGTCTCATCGATAGACGTAACTAAGGCACACAATTTGCATAGCACCACCATTCCAAAAATTCCTGAGCGAAAGTAACTTATGTTACAAGAACGTATTTAGGTCGTTATTTTCATTTCGTACAGCTTGCTCTTCTTTCATTTTTCTTGTCTGGCCCCAAAGCGGTCAAACTTTCGATATATGATATTATACTAATTACTATATATGAACATATGTATATTATTGAGAATTAATTATAAATATTTATTACTACTAAACATGTACACATTTTTCGACCTCTCTCGCAGAAATCATTGGAAGAATTTTAATGAAAGCCCCCGAGTTTCATTGTGTCGTTAATAATGTCTCCCACGCCTAATCTTTCGAAACAGGCTTATACAAATACTTGGCCATAACTTTGCGTGGATAAATTTAAGGTTTAATTCTGTTATATTTTTAAATATATTAAAGGATATTGTATGAAAATATAAAAGTTACGTTATAACTTTTCCTTCAGAGATTTGTACTAGAAGTTTGTTATATAATGAATATGCTTATAATTACTGTTTTTAAGCTCACTTGGTCATTAATTAAATAATATAATTTATTAAACTCATTATGGTTAAGATTATAAAAATAATTCAATCATTCACATTTGAGGGAATATTCTTAAGTTTTTAATTCTGATTAAAATAGCAATCTAATTTATGTAAGAAATGGACATTAAATATTTCAATGCATGTCAGTATTTAATATCTCACTTTAATGTAAACCCTCTATCACGTACATATAAGCAGCAACGTACTGACCACGTTTCATCGCATTATTGCACATTTGAACGAGATGCCTTAGTGTAATTAAATTAATGGATTTTAGCAAAATGTTATTATTTTGCTAAAATCCATTAATCCTTCTGACCAATATCCGTCACGACAGCCAAGCCAGACTGCGCAGGGCATATTATAGAGACAAGTGTGTGCGCAAACGACAGATGCATTTCTATTCCCTTACACTCATAACCCGATGGGAAAGAAATTTAGGTGCAGAACCAACGGTTTTACGTGCTTCACGAGGCACGAGAATGAACACATTTCTAACTTTCAAACTCTGGACTGCTACTAGTCCTGACCTCGGGATTCAGCCATAACTAAATATCATAAGCATTAATCTGAGTAAGCATCAATGAGTTTTAACTTATTTATATTAAAAAATCAGATAACATAATTATCAACACAAGTGAAATAATGTCATTAACTTAGTAATCATAGACTAATAAGATTCCAGTATCACACAACCACCTATTATGAACACTTTATATACAATATGTTAGAGAAACTTGCATTACCATTTTTTCATAGTCAACGACTTTGTTCCACATTTCAATAATCAGATAAGCCTCTTAAATACGCATATAGTGACCGTCCGTCTCTTTATTGGTTAGAGAATAGTCGTAAAAATAATATATCGATATTACTTGGATTGGGCCACTCTTTCGACAAACAACGGTAAAGGTTACTGCTTTAGGCTGAGTTTATTTTATCAAGTTTTATGAACTTGTTCGTGTAATGACTTTTGCAATATTTATTCATACTTTGTTATGGTAAGTCTAAAAGTAAAAACAAACTAACTCTTTGCTCTATTTATAAGGCTGAAGACCCAGAATTCCGTTCTATGATCAAATTTAGGTTTTCTGGCAAGAAATTCTTAGTAGGAGCCGAAGATTTCAATTAAAATTGTCTTCAAAATTTCATAAATGTTTATTTAAGTCGTCAAGAGTAAGTATCATCGTTGACATTTTTATAAATTCATTATCTTAAAATCTAGGCAAGAATCATGGAGTCTTCAAATGACAGTGAAACATATTTATCTTCTCGTTATAAAACATTGTCAACAACTTGACATATTGTTTATATAGAAAATTCAAAGTGAAATAGCACGTTAGATTAATTTCCATATAGTCTTAGGAACATTATGAAATCAAATAATTCTTTATTCAAGTAGACTTATATAAGGGTATTTTTCATTTTATTGCGTTATATTAAGGGTCTTGATATAGTATTGAATTAAATATAAAACTACCATCGGTTTGAAATGTAGATTCTACCGAAATTCTACTTGCACCGTAACGCCTGACACAGTTACTTATGATGTCATCTATTTATCTAAAACCAAATTAAAGAATGCTCATAAATTTATTTTAGCTTTTCGCCGTCCACTGCTGGACGAAAGCCTCCCCCATAGAACGCCAACCATCCCGATCTTGGGCAGCCCGCATTCATCCCGTACCTGCCACCTTTTTCAAAGCGTCCACCTTACTGCAGGGCGTCCTACACTACGTTTGCCCTAAATGTAGTAATGTTTGCATTTTATTAAATGTCAAAAACATCGAATGAAAATGTTCTATCAAAAAGTATTAAAACTTTAATGATACGCGTGCAAAATACAAAAACATAGTTGCAAAATATATCCGCTAAAGTTCCGTATAAAAAGTATTTGTTATACTAGTTTTCCAATATGTGTCCAGATATTAGTTGGAGTGGTGTTACAAGTTTCGTTGTACACATAAATCGTGTTCCATCTAGTTTTATTGTTCATCCATTATTGCTTTTGACAGATACGAAAAATCGTTGATGACTGTTTCCAAGTATGCTGACATAAAATAACTTTGGATATCAAAGTTCTTGGGCGCGTTTCGTATGATAGTGGAATTTGAGTAATATGTTTTTTTTTTGTATTTTGTTTTTGAAGTAAAAACTTCTTTAGTTGTGCTGGCTTATCTTAGGGGATAGACAATTAGATAGTAAGGGGATAGTGGCTTCGCGTCACCGACATGCTAATGTTAATATAATGAAATCGTTGTAAGTACAAATAATTTAAGTATTGCGGAAATTATTGAGGATAATAATGGTTGAAATTTATGTAAATAATAACAGTATGTACAAATAATATAAGTGTATTTTGACTATTATTTATATAAATTTAGCTGTATTAATATTTTGTACCAAGCTTGCAACATGCTGTGTAGTTTGATGAATAAAAAGCTATATAATAAAAAAGAATTGAATTATTACTTGGAGTGACAATAGATGTGGAAATTGGGCAAATATATTTAACAGTTTCAAGTCATCACTTCTATCGGCCCTATGACTGCCTGTTTTTTTTTTTGTTACTAATAAAACTCACTTAAACCTAATAGATAATGTAAGCAATATAAAACTCACAGGTAATGAGCTGCCAACCACGCGAACTAAATGTTATGTCCTTTCTGCTTCGTCATTAAACTAACTGACTTACTATTAAAATCGGAACATATCAATGCAAATTATACCACTATGTTGATCTTGGAATAATAGTTCAAATACATTTTTAAAACATGTAATTTTGCCTGGTTCATTTTTCGCGCAATCAGAATTGCTATTCAACGGAAAATTTATACAAAATGTTAACATTATTGCCACCGTTCTACTTGGTCATAATTTGTACTATAGCTATTCTTAATATGACTGCCTCATTGGCCTAGTGGCTTGATGTAAGGCTGCAGACCTGGAGGTCCTGGGTTCAATTCCCAGGGCCAATAAAAAGTTATTGGGTTTTTCTGTTTGAACATTCTCAGTAGCAGCTCGGAAAGCACGTAAAGCGGGTGGTCCTGCGTCTGAACTCTTTCCGGTCGTGTGGGATTGCCGTCCCATCGTATTATGATAGTTAGGGAATAGAGAATGCACCTGTGTTTGTGCACTATAATATCTATCTCTTGAGATTGGCCGCCGTGGCCAAAATAGGTCTGGAGGACATTATTATTATTTTTCTTAATATACATTTGCATAAATGTAAATAATTATTATGTAAATATAAATTATAAAATTTTATATTTTAATTTGCCTCCTTTTTTATTAATAGAGCGTTTATCGAATAAGTTAAAACTCTTTAGTAGAAAAATGTAAGTCGGTTCGAATGTTGTTTTTTTTCATAACGATGTAGGTTTGAAATATAATAATAATATACACACATACATAACCGATAAAATAATAAATATTCAAGCTAGAACCTTGAAAAGCAAATGATTAATTCAATAAAAAATCTTACTTTGCTTAATTATAAATGAAAAAGTATCAAATGTATGTTATATTGTAAAATGTTGCAGTGAATTATTAATTGAAGTATTTATTTAATAGCCTTAATTTGATCGCGGAGCGTATTATGAAATGTTAACAGGACAGAAGAGCACTTGAATACGTTTTGGTTTAAATGCTATTCGTTTATAATTTAGATTCTTCAACAATTTTTTTTTAGAAGGAATACTAATACTATGAATGCCTGTGTCTTTTTAAGAAACTACTAATGTACCTATTAAGCGTACTATAATAATATACTTCTATTATGTTTCATAACTTATTATATTTGAGCAATTATGTCGATAGGAGATTGAAGCAATTTTCCGTTGATGGTATAAAGATTGATGTGAGAATAGCCCACGTTTTAATAACAAGTACAAAAAATTATAGATTTCGTAAGCTTATAATCCTTACAAAATTATAAAAGTGAAAATTTGTTCATTTGTTACGCTTTTATGTCTTAACTACACCGTTGATCATCGTGAAATTTTACATATACGTTGTCAGAGGTACATAAAAGGACATAGATAGAGAACACCCTTACGCGGGTAAAGTCGCGTGCGGAAACTAGTTAATTAAAACATACTTCATTTGTCACTTTTATTGTTCTTATTGTCTTCACCTATTATAAATCTATTTTATTACATATATTATATATATATTATATATACATTTCCTTACACATATCACTGCACTATAGCCTCTATCGCACAGATACGACTGAAGTTATGTCAAATTTCAAGATAAATTACGTATGTACGATCCGAAGTTAGTGTACGGAAGACAACTAACTACAAATACAAAATTAAAGAGCACAATAGTGTGAGCAAACACTCCGCTATTCCGTAATTCTCGTGTCACATAATCCGACAAGATAACAATCGGACAGGAACCACGGAAGATTCGCTGTTTTACGTGGGTGCCTTTTTTATGAGAAACGATAATATCGCATCGCGAACTCCAGCTGGCTAATGAGAATATAATGTCAGAAAATAGGTTAAGGTGATATATGAATTAATAATTCTCCTCAAAAAGGGAAGAGGAGGCCTTAGCCCAGCAGTGGGACATTTACAGGCTGTTTACTTACTATATATAAATTAATAAATATGTTTAAATATTTATTGATAATAATGTGCAAGCACTATTGCAAAAGGTCGCATTATGTGCAATAACATGTATTAGAGCTTAGGTTCTCAACTAGCGGAGTGAAACAATACAGAGTAAATAACTCGAAATATAACACGGTTAAAAAATGTGGAGATACAATTATTGATATATGATTAATAAAATAAAGTAAGTAACATACGACTTTTTTCATTATGAGTACATTAAAGATATTTCTAATATTTTTATACACATTTAATATAAGACTGAATATATTCATTTAAGTAAGTTAAGCCAATAATATGACATAAGTTCATAAAAATAAGCTGATTGCACATGTTCTGGTCGTTCGCTTAGATTAAGTATTAAGCGCTAGAAGACATAAATGTAGATAAAACATAAAAAGTGTGACCGTACTCGCGAATGATGGCCGCAGGACGCCATTTTATTAAAGCTTCCATTTAACGAAATGGCGTCATACGCCCGCCATTTTCTTTTTATATTGTTGGACATTGGCGAAGTGATTTAGGGATATTACTTTTTGAAATTGTAATTCTCTTTATCGTCACTAGCTTATCCGCAAAGACGTTCCGCGCCTTGTTAGTTAAGACGTTTTTCCTATGAAGCTTAATTTAATATGTGCGTAAATAGAAAGTGACAGGGCGAGGGGTATCTCAATTACATCAAAGTGATGTCAACTGCGCCTGACGTTTTGTAGTAATTGATTTATATGATAATATTATTTTAGAAACTTGTAATAATAAGTGTGTTCGAAGTGAATAATATAACAGACGATTAATTATTAAATCGAATGAAATATAATATGAATCTTAGATGGGCTGGAATTTTTTATGGACTTATAGACAGCATATTATTTTTTTAACTGACATTTGTTGACCATCTAATTCAATCGATTGGTCTCTTATACGTACTATACGATGTATTTGTATTTATTATAATTATTTTTGTTTGTATTTGTCTAGTTTTTAAAATCTTTCGCATTATTTTTTTTACATTAATGTGTGGGAAAACATTATTATTAATTCTTTAATTATATCTACCAAAAAGTAAAGTACTTACCATTTATTCTTCAGTTATTAGACTGTGAAATAAAGCGTATGTAACAAAATAGATAATCAGGCAAGACATTTTACATCCGATAGTAATGTTGAAATCTTAATTTATATTTCCTACAGTGAAAATATTTGTAAGCTGAGTTAACCACAAAGAGTAAATAAAAACATCAACTTCTTAATTAAGGCCTCTTTAGGATGTTATTATTTACCCTGTTTTTAAGATAATTCTGTCAGATTAATGAGCCAATATTTTTTATTGCGCAAAATTAATCAAACACCCTTCTTAATTAATTCGTCTTATTTTGTCGTTAAAACACTTTAATTAAATATTTGCTTCTTCCAGCAGGAGTACGTGATGCTGTAGCAAGATATCCAGTTCTGGTGTTCGTCCACGGAGAAAGTTATGAATGGAGTTCTGGAAATCCATACGATGGGACCGTCCTCGCATCCCACGCGGGTCTCGTGGTTGTAACTATCAATTATAGACTTGGTATACTGGGTATGTATTTTAATTTAATTATAACACGGAGAAAATTATATGTCATGGGTTATTATATACGAATGTCAGCTTTAATATTATTGTAATAGAAGCCATAATTTATTAATTTCTGTGACGATGGCGCAGTGATTAATGCGTGTGACGTCAGCGTCACGTATTTAATTACAGTTCATAATATTCACATTGCATTTCAACTTAAATTAACTATTTATTAATTAAATTTATAGCTCTATAACAGAAAAGCCTCTTATCGATGAATTATTAAACTTAGGTTGATAAAATTTGTTATTCAACTTATATATATATATATATATATATATATATATATATATATATATATATATATATATATTATTTACTAGAATATTCCTTTAACTTACACGTCTGTTAAAACTCGTAAAACTTTTCTTGTTTTATACTTATTATCACGTGATTAGGTTTTGATTTTTTGAAGTGCGTTAAACGAAATGTCAATCGAGTTACAGTGTAATTATATATAACTATGTGTGACGTTTGAGGGATACATTCCTGGTGAAGAAGTGTTTTACACGCGACTTCGCTCGCATCAGAGTTCAGAATTGCTAATTACCATAGTTCTTTCTTCATATATTAATAAGTTTCATACAAAATTTCATACCCTTTATCACTACCATAGGAGTTAAATCTTCAAAAATCCTTCCTTAGCGTTAACCTAATGAATAAAAAGAAACTCGTTAACAAAGTTTTATAGTGCTAGCCCTATTAGTTTGGTTTTTCTGTCGGTCGGTAGGTAGCTTTTATATATATATTTATTTATATATAGGGAACCAATATAACATGCACTTAAAAAGCAGTACTCAAGGCTTAAATTAATAGATTTTAAAGATTACTACGATATGGGCATATTAACAGAAAGATTACAAATAACAAAAATAAGATAAAAAGCAAACCGTGTAGTATTTAGGGCGTGACCGTGAACAGGATTAGCGTCATATTGTGACGTTAACGTAGGAATCATGTTTTTTATTTATTATAAGTACACGGCAAATGGGTCACCACTACCCGTAACGGTTTTAAGAAATATTAACCAATCCTTACATCGCCAATGCGCCACTTGGGAATCATAAGTATGTCTCTAGTGCCTGTCACACTGACTCACTCACCATTTAAACTTGATTACAAAAACAATAAGAAGTGCTATTGAGTCGCAGGTGATAAATAGGTATTTCATTTATAAGTTATACTGTTTAATTTGCTTTGTAAAATACTATTTTCATAAGCAAAATTACATGCGTTATCATACATACATGTGAATAGATTCTTTAATTACAATATAGCGTGATTGAGCCCCATAATATTACGAGTCAGTTTATTATTGTAATCACGAAGCTACGAACCCTACCAAATGTTTGCACACGATAAGTCGTGTAGTTTACGAGACATGCGTATGTCTCTAATTTTGTTCTCATAGCCCATATTGTCTATTTACTTATATATTATGCAAATGAAAAGTTGGTTAGTGCCAAATCTTATACATTGCATTATGAAATGACATCTCTTTTGATGTTTATTTTTGTTACGAATATAAACGGGAACTTAATTCTTCTGTAAACGTATTTAATAAGTTGTGATGTTTATCTTATTATGTTTTATATTATTTTATTTATTTAGGATCACCAACGTGACATACAGTAATAATTGCAAATTAATAGTTTACAAATAAATATGAATGAATATTAAAGAAAATGGTTTAAGGATAAGGTTGCCATACTTATAGGTAACCTCGGCATGCAAAAATGACACTGAGCATCAAAAATTATAATCAAAGAAAATAGAAATAAAATCAAAATAACTTTAACAAATTTTGGGAGTATAATTTCAAACTTTTTTTGATGATTTGCTCTAAAGTCATTAACAATTTCATTTTATGACGCATTTACTTCTTACCGAGGAGAACTGGACACCAACCCGCAGTCGAGTGTGGTGGAATTAGCGCAAATCTTCTCCTCAAAATAAGAACAGAGGCCTTAGCCCAGCAGTGGGACATTAACAGGCTGTTACTGGGAGTATAAAATGAAATATAAGTGGTATTAGTATTATAATACTAGATGTGAGACATTGATTTTTATTGAAAGCTGAACTTTTGTATTTGTGCGATTTCTTTAAATTTATCACTAAAGTAATATTGTGGTATACATTTGGTAAGATCCTTGTGTATATATTATTCATTTATTCTTTTGTATGGATCTAAGATCTAATAATGATGGTTAATAATGTATTAAGTTTATTTATTTTTTAAATGTGCAGACATTATAGTAATAATTAAACCAAGATGACAAAATAATCAGCCCCTGCGTGATCGTGCGTGGCGTGAATCTTAACCAATAATATCATATATAAGTTTTAATGTTCATTTGCTTCCACTCGTGTTGGCAAAAAAATCTACATGATTTGGATGAAATTCTACCAAAAGTGTATCCACCAGCAAAGAAGGATGACAGATAAGAGGAGAAGAGTTAATAAAAGAAGAAAATAAAGGAATGAAATTATCACACCCATTCAAACTAAATATTTTATTAGTGTTTAGAACCGAAAACTACAAAGAAGTAAAAGAGAAAATGTCAAATATACGCTGTCGTCGTCCTTAAATAATAATCATTTATTTCTATTAATATTCTGGAGGATTTTGAATTTAACAAACTACCGCTAGTATAATATTTATGTATAAAATTAAATTAAGTTAAAATAAAAACTAGGAACTTTCCCTATGAGAATCCGTGCTCTTAAAACTTTGTCCTATTCGTGCCTTGGAGAAAGATATCCTAATCTAATATCATGTTATTTCTTATAATATCTTTTATATTCCTAAGGTACAATTCACACAATTTAGACACGAGATATTATGCTTCTCAACTCGTCTCAAATAGGTAGTTACATTTGTAAGACAACGTTTTGGGAATTATATCTATATTTATGGAACCATCAATGTCAAGCATAATACGATCCGTACTGTCTTGTTTTGGGAAATTAGGATATTGTTAGGAATAAATGTTAACTTGCGTTATTAGGAAGTGAAAGCTGAGTGAGGTTAATGGTTTGTTTTGTTTTGTTTTACAAAAGATCGGTTTATGTAACAGCAACGTACACGTGCGAATGTCTTTCATTATTTTAATTAGTTCATGTTTTTTTTGTCATTTATTTATTTTCCTGGAAAATATTTTTACTTTCCTTTCAGTGAAAGTTTCAAGACAGTAGTGTTAATTTCATTTATTTAATTATATATTCAAAAGGAAGCGGGTAAGTCGACTACCTGATTGCAAATAGTCACCATATAAGTGGATCGTGTATACAAACATCAAACACAAAGCAAGCTAAAAGTTAGCAAGGTTATGAGTTACGAAGGTGAAATTAGTGTGAGAAAAGCAAAAGAACTTAAGCTTTTGTAGTTGAAAAACTATTGGCAATTTCGACATACTTAGTGCAATCTCAAACTAGTCCAGTTTCTCAACAGAGCACCTACGCATATAAATTTATGGTTGAATAAGTGTGTGTGTGTGTGTGTATCTGGGTTGGGTAGGTACCACCCATTTATCAGATATCCTACCGCTCAATAGCAATACTTAGTATGTTTGCGTTGCGATTTGAAGTACGAGTGAGCCAGTGTAATTACACGCACAAGGTTAGTTGCGTATAAGCGTTTTTTGGTTAATATTTCTTATATCGCCAATGTTTTTGAGTGATGGTGACCATTCACCATGAGGTATATACAACCCATTTGCCCGTCCGCCTACCTATCAAATAAAAACTATTTTATAAAGACAAGTCAAGTGCAAGAGATCCAAAGTGCTTGCACGGGCGTCACATCAAACTCACGTGTTCTAACTAGAGCATTAGACTATCACAGCTCAAGATTAAAAACATAATTTGAAATAAATAAAAACACTCGCGACAGCTTGTATTCGGTAAACAATATCTTATAAAGGCTTATATTTGTTAAGAAAACTACTGAGCTCTTATTGGGCGTATCTCTTCATAAATTTTAGAGAAATTCGTAATATTATATTTCAAAGATGCGCCTCGCTATGGAACACGTAGTACGAGTTGATAAAGTAAAATATCTTATTTCTCTGACCAGTTCCCAAGACGACAACCAGCTGACATTGTACATAGATATATACATTTACTTTTTTATTTAATAAATATAATTGGATTCTTTGAAGATGTGTCGTTATTTCTGATTCAGTTAGATAAAAGTATTAAAGAGAATTATTATTGTTACCATTTTGTTTGCTACTAATCCTTTTAATGGTCCCAGCTTTGAGGTTTCTTTTGGTTTTGTTTTGATCCAATATCTTTACCGTAGTATAATAAAGTAACTGCTTATTCTTAGTAGTAGGTAAAATGTTATATTCATTTCGCTTTATTTCTACTGCATAATTTATGAACACATAGTATTAGAAATTTAATTAGTCTGTTCTAAAAGCGATGAAACATTGAAAACAAATTATAAACTAGAAATAGAAGCACTCGTTGATAGTGATAATTGTATTGTGAATATGCATTTCGTAATTATCGCCTGTCTGCTATTTCGTATTATCTAGTTTAACGATTTTATGAATAATTCTCTTTTTTTTTGTTCTTTTACTTTTAGTATTTTATATTTAATATTAGAGCAAAAAAACTGACTATTTTCTAATTGATAAAATTTGTATGTATCCATTGTTTCCAGATTCGGTCCTTAAGTTCTTAAGTCAATAGTGTCTTAAGCTAATTTTATAAAGCTGTATTTTTTTTTGTTGGAACGCATTAATTTTAGGATTTATTAGGCAAATTCGATAAAATATTCTCGGGACATTTTATATACCAACATGCTTGTTACCTATTACCCTTAACAGGGGTTGATGAAACCTAGTGTCACAGTCTTTTACTATTCTTCTGAGAGAGCGCACAGGATGGCTTAATACGTACTATGCTCAGTGTGATGTCACACCCCTACGTCATCAAATTTCCACCAACTTGCACGAAACTTTTCAATACCTCATTACTCATGTCAGTCAACGTGTTATTTATCCTGATCGTGGATTACATCATTTCTTACTATCGGGTATGATTGCCATAGTACATACAAAAAAAATGCAGTCTGTAAAGTACTCATCAAGTATATTAGGTATCATGAGCATATTGTTGTATATAGAAGGCTTATACAATTTAAATCCAACGCACGCCAAACCACGGGGCACAGCTATCGATACATAATATAAGATTGCTTTAAGAACTTAACAAAACATAATTATTGTTAGAGTTATTTCATAATAATTAAGTATGTACAAACTTTTTAACAATGATAACAGGAATGCTTGTTATTTAGAACTCTTTAAAGTAGTAACGCGTTGAGTTTCAAATTGGCTTTCTATTTTCAAGAAACGAAAACGTTTTCATCGAAGCAATGAATATTAACTACGTCTCGTTATAATTTGCAGAAAGTTGCCAAAACAATTTACGTACAAATTTTGTATTTATTTCAAAGCAATTAATCGAATATTTCCATTCCTCATTCCTTGATAACTTAGTTAACAAATCACGGTATTGGTTATGATTTATAGAAATTTTAATTTAACTCGAAAAATAGTTTTCACGATTGTAATTAATTTGGTTTTGTGTTCCATGTTATAAGAATTATAATAACTGCATTTACAGAATGAAAAAAATATATTTGAAAAGATCATAACATCGTCTATTAGGTTTGAACAGTAATAGTAATATTTGAATAGTAACTATACAAATAAATAATAATGTAATTTAAATATAAAATTGTTATCTAGGATATTCTCATGGAATTGTATAATGACTACACGAGACTAGACTTTAGTTGACATGACCGAATAAAGTAAACTAACAATCTGTAAATGTCCACTGATGGGCTAAGATCCTTTCCTTTTGGTAGAAGGTTACAGACTCCACCACGGTGCTCCAATGCAGATTTGTAAATATATCATATGTCTTAAAAATTCAATACCAAATACAAACCAATCAAATTACATAAATTCATGACAAATAATGTATAATAATATTTGATCATCAAATTATGTTATATCTCAATTTATTTTCAATTTAACAAAATATATTTAATGATCATACATACGATTTCATATTTTTATCATTTTCGACTTTGGAATCTCAAAGTTTTGACTACAAAGCGATTCCCGCATTCGCCTGATAAATATTAGATCTGAATAGAGCGTTTATAAAGTTCCCAGATATAGTCTGGAAGGCCTCGAGCTATCTTTGAATTCGATATTACTTGGAAATGTAATTAAAGGGTTCGATGGATTTTTTTGTCTTAAAATTATTTTTTTTATTTTTGAATTATTTATTAGCCCTGGCCCAATATTTATTTTGTAACTTTTTTTGTACTCTACGTTGGCACTCTGACATATGGGTTACCTGATACGTAGAAATAATATGCTCACATTTTTTTCTACATATGCATATATTTTCATGCTGCAGTTTACAAAGTACTTTGTCGCGATATTATGGTTGTAAAGAATTCGATTCGCCCCCTGGCATCCTTTTGTTGACATCAAGAGCGAACTTATACCAAAATGTTGCATAGCTCTGTTCATATTCCAGGAATCGTGGTTTTAAACAATGCAGAGTATTTTGTTAAACATTGTTATACCAACATACATAAAGAAACATAATCTTGAGAGTGCTATAATGGTTGAGTAATTTTAGAACATAACACAAGACAGCACAAGCAAGAACGAAATAATAAATGTTATTAAAGGCATTTTCGCTGGATGGTAGGGCTTTGGGTAAGCCCTTCTGGCTTGTACTACCAACTCTACATATATTCTACTACTAAATAGCAATATTTAGTATAGTTGTGTTCCGTTTTACAGTGAGTGAAGCAGTGTAATTACAGGCACAAGGGTCATATCATCTTAGTTCCCAAAGTTGGTGGCGCATTGGCGATGTAAGCGATGGTTAACATTAATTACAATACCAACGTCTATGGGTGTTGGTGACCACTTACCATCAGGTGGCCCATATGCTCGTCCGCCTACCTTTAATATGAATAAAAAACATAGGAATCGTACATATACCCGCATTGAAATATCGTTATTGTTTGTGTAATAAGCTTTTGCCGTTTGCTTGGAAGGAAGTTATTACCTTATTCAAGAAGGCTCTTAAGGCACAATTAAATCATTTTACAAGACCACATAAACTTAAAGCCGTAGAAGCTTCGGTTCGGAATATAGTTTCTAACGAGAATATTCAACGTAACAATCAGTTGGTACTTAATTTAATTAATAATTATAATATATTCATTAGACTACTACTGGTTTTTATATTAATGTATTTTTTTACGTAATATGTCATTTATTCAAATCATAGCGTTCACTTTTTTTTCTTATCAGTTCCGTCAAACACTAAAAAGTATTTATACAATTATTTCTTCTAGCGTTTCGACTGAATAATGCTATAAATAAAAATATAATATCGTATTTTATGCCTCGATGTTTATAAAACAACATACAAGGTTTTTATTATGAAATCTCTTGTCAACTGAGCGAAACATGTTAAATGTTTATTGCAGTGACATATAGTGTGCGCGCTTTGAGCCGCATTTAAATGCAATTACTTTGACGTGACAAAAATAACATAGACAAAGTTTGATTAAAGGATTTCACATTGAAATGAGCAATGAAAACAAATACAAGGTTTAGTAAATTAAATATTATTGAAATCGTTTCCAAAAAGCGCCAATTTCCCGGCTCTCCGACTAGGCCTAGGTATCTATTTATAAATTATATAAAACTTTAAAAATATTAGTCTAGTTACGAGTCCTAACTTTTCTCAATTTAATTTAATAAAAATAAAAAAACAAGGAAAAGGTGACGAAAGACATTTCTATCTAATAACTGAATTTAGTATTTATTGGTAAGCTGTTATCTTGAATTATGTAAAAATTCTAAACAAATTACAAAGTAATAAATACTTTATGTCACCGAGAAATCTTTTCATAATGGAAAAGGATTTCCGTAGAACTCATTATGCCGCTGTTAGACTACTGTTGTTATGTTAATTTGTCTAAGCGTAACGCTTTTACAATGATTTAAAATGACAACAGTGAGTGAAGCTCTCTTTAAAGCTGAATTAACTTCTTTATTTATGCATATTTGATGGTAGAGCTTTGTGCAAGCTCGTCTCGGTAGGTACCACCCACTCATCAGACATTCTACCGCAAAACAGCAGTACTTGGTATTGTTGTGTTCCGGTTTGAAGGTGAGTGAGCCAGTGTAATTACAGGCACAAGGGACATAAAATCTTAGTTCCCAAGGTTGGTGGCGTATTGGTGATGTAAGCGAACACAACAATAACAATATATATAACAATAACTAATGGTAATTGGTCACCACAACCATAGACATTGGTGCCGTATGAAATTAAAACCATTTCTCATAAATGCGCCACCATATTTGGGAACTAAGATGTTATGTCTCTATTATTTCCCTTTACACCTTTTCAACTGGATCACAACAATTATACAAATTATCTTTTTTTGGATACACATATATATAAAGAAATATATAAGCATATATAGTAGATATATCTGGAAAATTATTATAACCGAACGTTTTCACTGTCTTCAAGTACCCGCGTGTATTGTAAGTGGTGCGTTAGTCACGTTTCGTCTCGTCTTTAGTGTTGAATATAATATTTCCGAGTGTTGTTGTTATGTCGTATGTGAAAGAATACGAAATAAATATAAGGGTATAATACGAAAATCTTCGTATTTTATACCGACGACAGCTAAGACGCGTTGGGAATACTGGTGAAAAGAGCACAAATTATGACTATCAAGGAGGTTCTTGATTATTACCTAAAATGGCGATCTATATTATTCCCATTAGACAGACTAGCTGAGTACCACCAGACCAGACCGGCTAAGGAATCCAGAACCGAACGAAGACAAATAATACTCCTTCAATGTCGGTTAGAGAAGAAGTCATCTGGACTCTATTTATTTGCATATGAATACAAAATTTTCATAAATTCATAACTAAAACTTAGATTGAGATGCTTTCTAATAAAACATTCAGATATTTTAACCAAAACATAAATTGAATATATAATGCTCCAAAGGCACGGAAAAGATGTCCGTGGATATAATACAATAAATTAATTTGAAAAAAAATTATGTAGTAGGATTGCAGAACTGTTCCCACCGGTTGGATACGTATATTATTTGACTTTTATAAACCATTTTCAATTCGTTCTTAATTATTTTACTACGAAACTATAATACATAATATTTCAAAGAGTGTATATGAAAATATTATTAGCAATGCTAACATTTCTATTTTCCTCTCCAACGAAGCATTGAGATTGTACAAGGGTTGTTTAGCGACTGCGCAGTGGAGCTATGGTTATGACTCTTACAATATTTGTTATTATGCTTGGATAGTTCAACAAAGCTAATGTTAAACTATGTGGTCTAAACCTCCCTTAAAACAATTTAAATTTTAGCTTAGTATTCGTATATTCGTACTAGTATTTAAATGTTTTTCTTTTTCTTAAATCGATAAGGCTTGCAAATGGTAAATGGTCATCATCCATAGATATTGGCGATGTAGGATATATTAATCATTCCTCACGTCGTCTAATAATAAAGTCACAACCTTGGATTGCACACAATAATAGCTGAAAGAGTCAGGATAGACCTGCAACAATTTCATCGCTAGGCATCACGTGACCTCGTTTAGACAATCATAATATTTGTAATAAATCTGGAGTTTTTAGGATTGGATCTTTTCGAATTTATTACCTTTAAAAAAACATTTACTGAGGATAGTTGTAACCTATATATGTACACGCTACGATCCTAAATAGTGGAGAAATAACCATAAATAAGTACAATTCATAGCAATCTGCATCTTATATATATAATATAATCTTTGTTAAATAAAGTATTTTGAGTTGATTTTGATTTGACGGTTATATACATTTTATATCGTAAAACTTTTTAATATTATTAATATTTTTAAGGTTATCAAAAACTGTATTGCAACTTATTTAATAGTTGAATTGTCAATATCAATCCCATGATGTAATAAAACACCGTGGATATCTCAGCGTTTAAAAATTGTATTTGTTTGAACCCAGGACCTCGAGATATGTAGCTTAAAGAGCTAGACACTAGATAACAAGCGACTTCATTATACCACAATATATATATATATATATATATATATATATATATATATATATATACATACGGTGTAAGTGACTGTTGTTTGTCTGCCTTCCTTTCGTATCTCTAAGTCTCCACCGATCTTTGTGTAATTAGGATAGCTTCGTATATGAATATATTTCGTCTTAGTTAAGTTCAAATAGAACTTGAGCTATTTTGAAGAAGAAAATATATTTTATTGTCTTTTTATTGCTACCCGTTCCGATTTTGGACGAATATTTTTTCTTATCTCGACATATTTATTGACTCCGATTTCGGACGATTTTTTTTCTAGATCAATATAAGATAAGTCAATACCATACCTACAACTAAGGACCATCTGTTGACTACAAGTAAAAAAATTATTTCATCAAAAATAAGCCGCTTAGAACAAGAATTACAAACAAGCACGTTGGAATGTTATACACGAGAACAAAGATTGTCAGAAATCAATATCCTTAAAATATGAAAGTGATCGACTTACTAATTAGTCACACTTTGTAAGGGAAAAAAGTACAAGTGACAAGTTTTGAGGAGCAGTTAAAGTTGTGTTGTAATATTCAGTTCTGTTCTATTAAATATTTCGATGTTATATCTCAGATCAATAGAATTACTTAACAAATCGGTTGTAGATTTTAGACAATCAATAAGCAAATTTTAAGGCCGAGATAGCGCACCTAAATCACTTGAATCTTAGCCGTTGATTATGGGTTCAACTAACTTCAAATACCACTCAATTTGCATGTGCTTAATTTGTATTAATGATTTATCTCGTGCACAGTTGAAGGGATACATCGTAAAGAAACCTGAATGTATCATTTGAAAATCTACCACGTGTGTTACCACCAACCCGCATTGGAGCAGAGTGATGGAATCAGCTTCAAACCTTCACCGCAAAACGTAGTGGAAGCCTTAGCCCAGCTATGGGACATTTACATTTGCATTTATATTTCTTTGAGCCATTTTTTTGTATTCGAATATTCTTATAGTGAGTGAGCAATCAAATCGAGGTCGCTTTTGCTTCACTTCACATGTGTTACTTTACATAAACATTTCTAGATCTTACATAACCGTTTTCTTACCCGAACTTTGTTATTTCTTAGGCTGTGGAGATTTTATTTTCAAATTCACATTATATTGCTTATATGTATAATACTTTAGATAATTATAATAGTGATATTATTAATGCGAAAATAACTCCGTTTTTTTGCTACGTTTTCACAACTAAACCACTGAACTCATTTTGACGCTGTACCTTACTTAACTGCCTCTTTGATCTAGTGTGAGGTCCTGGGTTTTTTGTCAGAAAATCCTTAGTAGAATCCCGGAGTCTGGAAGTGTGTCGGATTGCCGTCCCATCAGATTATGAGAATTAGTGTATAGAGAGTGCACCTGTGTTTGCGCACACACTTGGGCACTATAATATGTCCTGTGAAGTCGGCCAATCTCTCTTGATATGGGCCACCGTGGCCGAAATCGGTCTGGAGGACATTATTATTGCTTAAAAATGTAAATTGATAAGATTTGTAGCCTCAGTAGCTCATTAATATTCGAAACGACGTGGAAGAAATGAGTCATTTAGTCCAGATTTTTTATTTTGGTTAAAATAATAAACATATTAATGTTACTGCTAGAAGTACAGAACTCAGTAGTGATGTTTCTTTTGCGTGCAATAATACTGACTCGTTCATCCTTTTAACTGAAATACAATAATAATAAATAGTGCTGCTAGGTAATAAAATAAATAATGATATACACTTGTTCAGTCACACTTAGAAGGTAGAATAAGTAATAACTGGATAGTATATACTTAGACGTACCTGCACAAAGCTTTTCTGTTATGTTGTAAATATATAATAATAATAATATCCTGGGACATTTTTCACACACGGTCATCTGATCCCAAATTAAGCTTGTACAGAGCTTGTACTATGGAAACCAGACAACGGATATACTATTTTTCTTTTGTAAATACATACTTATATAGATTATACATAATATATATGTGTATTTATGGGTCGGTGTCTTTTGTGAGGTAGGTGACCATTTTGACAAATGTGCGTTGATAATGATTAATCAATTTTTGGGTGTACATCAAACAGGAAAAGGTATTGTTTTCATTAGGCTCTAATAAGAAGATTATAATATTGTGTATACTTTGATACATATAGGTGCTGAAGATTTTGATAGTCGAGTTTTGCAATATGTTTGCCAAATTACATTTCATTACAAATAATAGAGCTAGTTATAAATGATTTGAAGTCAATATCATATTTTTTTAGCACTTACAGGAAAAATAAAATGTGTATATGTGTATTTTTTTGTGAATTTTCTTTCTTACTTTCTACATGTTATTATATTATGATATTGAAGGTTCAATAACATATTTTCATATATTCATAAGGTTAAATTTATTTTTCTTATTTAACGAAGCAATAAAAGTACTCGACAAAAAATCAATACCCCTTTCAAGTACTCTTATATACAGACAAAGAAATCATGTCCAGAAACTTACCAATGCCAATGTCTAAGGGCGTAGGTGACCACTTACCATCAGGTGGTCCATATGTACGTCCGCCTTTCTTCATTAAAACAAAAAAAAAAACAATAAATGACAAAGTAGTTCTCTATGCTATGTTGTATTTTGATCTGTGAATTCTTTATAATGACAAAGAGATTAAATTATCAAAGCTTTAAACATAATAACAACTATTTATTTGAAGTAAATTGCTTTTTTGTAATTAAGTAAAGAAATTTGGCCTCTTTAAGGTATTCCCTATTTTACAAAGTAAATTATATTTATATGAATGTCTTATACTAGATAACGAGAACAAAAACCTTACTTCTGTAATATAAACTTACATATTATTAGTAATTTCGTTTTTTAAATACAGGCATTTAAAGAATTAAACTTCTTAGAAATATTTGAGAGGAAATCCTTTAAATAAATCGTTGAAAGATTAGACGAACAATAACCGAAGCTTGCATAATTAATGCTAAATGAAAACAGTTTTGAATGAAATAAGGATAATAAGATCGTTAAATAAATTGAACTGCTACAAAAAGTAATTAATTGCAAAGGTACTTTTCTAAAGAAATATTTGGCAATATTTCAGTTTTTATTAATGAACAAAGCATATACTGCACAAGATTACATAGTTGATTAAAATGTTTAAGAGTTAGTATTTGTTAATTTTTATACAGGATACATATGTTTAACAAGCTCGTCTAAGTAGATACCACTCACTCTACCGCTAAGCAGCAATACTTAGTCTTCTCGTGTTCCAGTTTGAAGGGTGAGTGAGCTAGTGTAACTACAGACACAAGAGCTGTAACATCTTAGTTATCAAGGCTGGTGGCGCAATCGCAGTGAATGAAATTGTTTATATATTTCTTACAGCGCCAATGCCTGTCGGCGATGGTAATTGCCCGAGCGCCATTCATAAAAAAAAAACATTTCAAAAAATAAACATTGTATGTTATGATTATTGCATGTATGTGCCATGAAAAATTTATCGGTAGACTCAAAGTGCTCGTGGAAACTATATTTTCATTTTGATATTGTTTAGAAAATCAAAAACTTTCGTTTTCTATTTCACATATCAAAATAACGTAAGTTTAACTGAAAAATAATACACAGCGTAATACACGTGTACTAAGTATCCCTTTTATATAACCGCCTGGAACGTGGACACGATTCAAGACATCTGTTACACTTTTTGTTGACATCTTTAAGTAATTACATAAACTTTTATCATCATCACTTTTTAACACAGCCAAAGATATATAAGTATAAACGATAAGTATAAAACGACGAGTTAAAGTTAAAAAGTATGAATTAATGTAATTATTTCGAGAAATGTTCTCCTAAAATATGTCTTGACTTTTTTAATCGATGATACAATGATAATTAAATTAAATATGTATTTAGTGATAAGGTATTTCTATAGGACGATTGATTATAAGCTCCAGTGGCTAATAATCAATCGTCCTTTCAGCAAAGGCCCTTTTTAAAGAAAAGACTTGAAGATTATTCCACAACGCTATTCCTATACGCGTTGATAGATACACCTCGGCTAGTGTCCAGAATTTCATGGCTTTAAAAAATATTTTCAGTGAACGAATTATAACCACAAAATACACAAACTTATGTTTCAACTCATCTTCATGTTTAAAAATACATACCGTTTACCTGGATTCGAATCCGCAGTCTTTATCATTATTAAATAATAATGATAGATTATATTATTTTGTGGTACTGAAAATACAGAAATAATAAATTGTTCAACTTTCACGATAAATATAGTCTTTTTAGATAAAATAATTATGGTAAGCATGTTGACAGTTTATTGAAAACGACATTTTTTCCACGTAATCTGTGCCGATAGGCAATTATTATTTATGACGAGCCGGTTGGCGTGGTTGGTGGATGCTTGTCTTTCACGCCGAAGGTTGTGAGTTCGATTCCTACCCAGGATAGATATTTGTGTGCATGAACATGTCTGTTTGGCCTGAGTCTTGGTGTAATTATCTATATAAGTTTGTATTTATAAAAGAAAAATAGTATATCAGTTGTCTGGTTTTCATAGCACAAGCTCTGTATAAGCTTAATTTGGGATCAGATGGCCGTGTGTGAAAAATGTCCCAGGATATTATATTATATATCAATAAGATAGTTCTACGAATACTTTAATAGTGATTCTAAAGAGCTTTTAGTTAATTTTTTTATTATTTCCAGGTTTCCTGAATCCTCGATCAGATGACTTCCCCCGGTCGCCAGCAAACTACGGTCTCATGGACCAGATCGCAGCACTGCATTGGATCAAAGAGAACGTAGCTGTGTTTGGTGGTGATCCGACCAATGTGACGTTGATGGGACATGGGACTGGTGCGGCTTGTGTTCACTTCTTGCTTACTTCGCTTGCTGTACCAGAAGGTATTTATCATTTAACATTATTTATATTTGTGTTAATAAATAAAAATGCAAGATGATTGTACACATAATGATAATGACATGATACGGATGAAATTTGGTGAAAAATTATCGCTATTTCGTAGATCAACAGCAGATTTTCAATTTTTTTTATAATATCTAGGAAGGCTGACAAATGGAACACCTCAATGTAAGTGATCACCACCGCCTATAGACGTTGACACTGAAACCGTGAAATAAACACACAATTAACAAAAAATACTAAGTATTGCTCTTTCGTGGTATATTTTATAAAGAACAAACATATAGTGCAATAAAAACGCAAAAAGCCTAAATGAAAACGAAAATTTAATACAATAACGTTTCACAGATAGCTAAATCGTGCGAGTCCCTACAACCCATTTGAATATAGCAGATAAAACGAAGCCCCGACCGCCATACAGTAAACAGAGATTTAGGCATTTAATTCTCTTCCCTAAATGTTCTGACGCGACTGCTTTCATGGTAACGCCGAGGGTGCTGTTACGAACTCTTCTTTTATCGTATGTGTACATAAGCTAACAGTCCTATGTATACAGTCTTCACAATATTAGCTTATTCAAGTTTGTGTTTGTAAATAATATTATATATCTCTTGAATGCTTATGATTATGGATACTATCCCTTTGTTTGGGTATTCAAGTTATGTTATCTCTGAAGATATTTGTATTGACGCAAAACCTTATTGGTTTGTATTGTATCTTTAAATTATTTCTGATTTTAATAACATTACATAAAGTTAATATTGTTGTGAGTAAATATATATCGAAATGTAAAGCTACGACTGGGTTGAAATGTAAATTCTACCGAGAAGAACCGGCACGAAACTCAGTAGCACTTTTAACACTTTTAATTACAGTAAATACAATTAAATTTATGCATATTCTGCTTGAAAATTAACAAATATTAAATCAAGGCTTTTTTTATAGAATAGGAAGGCGAACGAGCATATGGGCCACCTAATGCTAAGTGGTCACCGACGCACATAGACATTGGCATTGTAAGAAATGTTAACCATCAATAATATCACCAATGCGCTACCAACCTTGGGAACTAAGATGTTATGTCCCTTGTGCCTGTAATACACTGGCTCACTCACCCTTCAAACCGAAACACAACAATACCATGTATTGCCGTTTTGTGGTAAAATATCTGATGAGTGGGTGGTACCTACCCAGACGAGCTTGCACAAAGCTCTAAAGTAAGTAAGTAACAGCCTGTAAATGTCCCACTGCTGGGCTAAGGCCTCCTCTCCCTATTTGAGGAGAAGGTTTGGAGCTTATTCCACCACGCTGCTCCAATGCGGGTTGGTGGAATACACATGTGGCAGAATTTCGATGAAATTAGATTTATGCAGGTTTCCTCACGATGTTTTCCTTCGCCGAAAAGCACGAGATGAATTATAAACAGAAATTAAGCACATGAAAATTCAGAGGTGCTTGCCCGGGCTTGAACCCACGTTCATCGGTTAAAATTCACGCGTTCTTACCACTGGGCCATCTCGACTTATACACAAAGCTCTATCAGTGGTAATTTTTTATCATAATTAAAACCTTATTTATCCATGATTTTAACCATGACATTTGAATTTATTTATCTGTTAAGTATTTGTAGTTTTACTATAAAAGCGGATAGCTTGCTTAGTTAAGGATAAATTGAAGTTGTGATAGAATTATAGGTAATTATCAATGAATAATTGTTATTTTTTCGTAATTGTAATCGTAACAGCCAGTGATGTCCCACCGCTGGGCTAAAGCTTCCTCTCCCTTTATGAGGTGAAGGTTTGGAGTTTATTTCACTATGCTGCTCCAATGCGGCTTGGTGAAATACAGAATTTCAGTGAAATGAAACACATTAACAGGCTGTTTCTGTTATGTAGGTTTTCTGACGATGTTTTCTTAAACATCGTCTTAAAGCGCAAGATGAATTATAATTAAGCAAATGAAAATTCAGTGGTGCTTGCCCGGGTTTGAAACCACGATCATCGGTTAAGATTCACGCGTTCTTACCACTGGACCATCTCGGTTAAATGTTATTTTTCAAATAAAAATATTAATTTCCATCTCAAAATGAAAGTGCGTTTAAGCGTGAAAGGGACTTAAAAGGATCAAATGTGAGCGGGATGATACTGCGTGGGTGACATTTGCCTTGGAACTATACGTCATTATTAGTAGCTATTTTAATGAGATTTATAATAATATATCATAACATATATAGTAAGCCCATATGTAGGAAGGGGCTTAGTTTTAAGGTCATGGCCTTTTCCGTACCCTGACAACGTGAAAGCAAAGTTTCATTGTCATTCGTTGAGTAGTTAATACGGGAAGCGTAGCAAACAAACTCACTCTCAAATTTATATATTAGTCGGGATAATTAAAATAATTACCCACGAGAACATAATATGACGGGTAACTTTTAATTTTCAATGCGAAACAAAACAAAACACAACATTTCATTATAATAGAGCTCTGAATGACAATTCTTTACAAAAGCAAGACAATGATTCGTGAACAATACTAATGCCATTATTAACATCGTGCTAATTTAAAAAGGTATGCCTCGGCGACTTAGTGACGAGTTTAAAGTGCTGCTCGATCCTGAGGTTCTGGGTTCAAAGCCAATTAAGTTAATGGTTTTTTTTTGTCGAGAAATTCTCAGAGCACCCTTACAGCAGTAGTTCAGTAGTTTTAACATACACTTTAGTTATCTCGTCATCTCCTGCGCAGATCGAACGAGAATGGCTGACTTGACTGCAATTAGGTTATGAGTTTTGTTTTCCAATTTAAGTTTGGCTGTGTCAGTGGTTCAAACTTGCAATGCCAGTTAGTGATAAAAAATATATACAATTATTTTTTCAATGTAATTTATACATGTAACTATTTATGTTGTAAATAATTGAACCTACAGTTTGTATAGTGAAGGAGTTCATCTTTCACTACACAAACTGTACTGAAAAGCAGATATAAGCTTCAATCAATCAACAGCCTTTCGTAATCCACTGCTGGACATATGCCTCTCCCAAGGTGCGCCAAAGCTCCCGATCCTCCGCCTTCCGCATCCAGTCGGTCCCCGCCACCTTCTTAAGGTCATCGGTCCACCTGGCTGGAGGGCGCCCTACGTTGCGTTTGCCAATCCGCGGTCTCCACTCTGGGACTCGTCTCCTCCAACGGCCATCGGTCCTACGACATACGTGACCAGCCCACTGCCACTTCAGCCTGCTAATTTTGCAAGCTATGTCGGTGACTCCGGTTCTTTTCCGGATAATCTCATTTCTGATCTTATCCTTCAAAGATACTCCGAGCATAGCTCGCTCCATAGCACATAATCAATATAAGCTAGCTTATTCCTTTTCGCTATAATGTTGTAATTTTAATAGTCTTATTTAAGTTTTCTGGTCCTACCTTTGTATGTGGAATTTTATGTGAATATTTTTTTATTATTATTATTATTTTTTCATAACGGTTAACTTTTTCTCAGGTATTTTAAATTCAAGGTTTTTCATTCCTTTGTGTTAATTTATTGAAGCTTCAATGACACTTAAAAACAAAGGAAAGTCGACGTGACGTAGCTTTTTATCATCATGGTTTGAGAGGGAACGACTATAGAAAAAATATATAACGATTAAGTCATTGTGCTGTTACAATTCACTGTCGAATTTTATAACTTTATTCATATATAATATATTATTTTTACAATTTCCAAATCACAATTGTGACAAATGTTTTCCATTTTATCAAATAAATAAAGGAACGTTATAGAATATTTTTTTTTCTAAAGTTATATTTCTTTATTATTTACTACTAATTATTATTAAAAAATATATATAATAATAAAAACGCGCGTCATGCGTCTACTATACTTCATATACTAAAACCAATACATACATACCTAAAACTAAAAATGTTAAATATACATATGCTTGTGAACACTACACATATAAACATACAAATGCAAGTGCATCGTGAAAGTACTATCCTTGATTTATTTCGATCTAGCTATCATTCGACAAGCATTGCTTGAGTATAACGTACGATAAGAAAATTAATTGCAATTATTTGTCTACATACTATAAAAAACCCAACAAACAATGAATTTTTTTATTTACAATATTACAACGATTAATATATAAAAATAAATTTAATGTATTATATGTTAACAATTTTCAAACTAATATAGATAATTCTAACGCTCGCAAAGCAGTCACGTATATTTAAGTCTACAGAGTATCGCCTGTTCTGGATTTCCAATATTAATAAAATGAAACTTAGAAGCGCTGCGACAACAATCAGTTTACTATAAAATAATCCCACTGCGTTCACTTCACCCACATTTCTCAAAGCTATTAATGTAAATATAGATAACACGGCGATATTGAAATGACATCATTTGATTTTGAATTTGGAACATAAAATTAAAGTTTGTAAATCCTATTGATTTACAAATTTTCCTAAAATTTTGATTATGAAAATAAAAAGTTATTTGGTATTTAGATTACAACAGTGAATGAATCGGATTTTTTTATTGTATTATCTGATAATATCCTTTAGAATAGAAACGTGTATAAACGTACGCTGAAAATAGAATATGTTCCTTTTTTGTTTCAATTAAAAATTTAAAATGAAGTACAGTAAATATCATACTTCGGGGGCAAAGGCCTATCCCCTTGAGGAGTGACTTGGAGATTATACCACGCTCCGATACGCTGCGCCAATGCGGACACGTGTGCTAGAATTTTATTTGAAACAATGCATATTTCTCGCGATGTTTTTTCTTCACCACCGAGTACGGTTTAATAACATAAATTATTGTGCATAGAACTTTGTGGATACGCGAATTGGAAATTGCTATCATTATTAAGATTTAATCGTTTTAGTCATTACGCTAGGCTTGGCAGTATTAAAATAATTTATGTTCAAATTTAAATATAGAACTCTAATTAAGATTGGCTTTGTTAATAAAAGATGGAACAAAACGAAACACTAAGCTATATAAATGTTAAAATTTGGAACGAAACACAAATTATACAGTTGTTTTTAGCTTAGTCTACTATTTTAAGATCCCAGCTAAGCTCTCTAGACCTAGATTAACTTTTATGAATACTGAAGAACCCAAGTACTAAAGAAATATTGTACTAGAAAAAGCTATTTCGTTTTAACATTTCCGACCTACTTTTAAAAACGTTTTATTAAATATTTTTGCCCTTTGTAAATATTGTAGAGTTCAAAATTCGAATTATTTGATTATGTCTTGTGATACAAATACGAGGCATGCCTTTTAAGTTTTGTCGTTTGAAGAAAAAAACACAACTAGAACCTTATAGTAGTTTTTATTGTTTTTCAAAGTATTCACCACGTAGCTTAATACACTTTTCCATTCGCTCGAATCAGTTATTATAACATTTATTTCACTCTAAAGTGGGGGTGTTCAAAATGGCTGACTTGAAAGCGTCGACTGCTTCTTCACCGGACTGGAACCTTTGACTACGAAGACTTTTCTTAATTTTAGGAAATGTAAAGAAATCGTTAGGGCTTAGGTCAGGATTGAACACATTGACATGATTTGATTGATGATGATTGACAGGACTGAATGGAGGATGGTCAAGAATTTCTACTTTTTCCGGCTTCAAATACTCAATCGTTTGACGAGCGCTGTGTGAGCTTGCGTTGTCGTGATGCAGGATGATGCGTCGCTTTGAGTTAGATTTTCGAAGTTCGGCGAAGACTTGTAGTAAACAAACTGTGGTATACCACTCTGCGTTAACCGTTCTACGATCTTCAAAAACGAGTGCAATAGTCGCAACATGGCCGGTTTTTTCAACGAACGTGGCCACCATCTTCTTTGAAGTGCTTCGAGAACGAACAACTTTAGTCGGCTTTGGCTCGTCTTGAAAAACCCAGATTGTAGATTGTTGTTTGGAATCAGGATCGTAGGCATAGATCCAAGATTCGCCACCACTGATGATGTCGTAGACGTGATTTGACTCTCCTCGGTTGAACCTTTGAAGAGTTTTCTTACACCATCTGACGCGGGCTGCCTTGTGATCGTTGGAAAGCAGATGCGGTATCCAACGGCAAACTAGCTTTCTCACACCAAGCGCTTCATGCAAGATCTTCTGAATGGTTGTCCCTGAGATGCCTAATAGAGCATCTATCTCTCGATACGACACATGACGATCTTCCAGAATTAGTTGTCTCACAACAATGATGTTATCTTCAGTGAATGCGGATTTTTGGCGTCCTTCGCGAGATTTGTCACTAACACTAGTATGTCCACGCTGGAATTCTAAATACCAGCGTTCGACAGTCCGCATACATGGGGCTTCATCACTGAATACAAATGTTAACTCTTCAAAACACTGAAGCCGTGTCAGGCCTCTTCTAAAGTTGTAGAAAATTATTGCACTAACATTTTCCTTAGAAAGATTCATTTTCGTACGTAACCTGACAGATTCCAATCGACGCTGTGACTAAACAATATCATGAATCCTACTACTTTCAACTGTTTTGAGATTCAAAATTTAAACACATTCGAATATAGAACAGTTCCAAATTCAAAATTGCCGGGAAATATGGAAACGACAGAACTTAAAAGGCATGCCTTGTATAGCTGATACTGGTTATATATATATAACAATAAAACATAGTACATAATGTAAACAAACGACGAATACTATAAGAAAAATCTACTCTATAGAATGGAATTCGGATACACAACTTGAAGAATTTTCACGTAGAAGTTGACATTTTTTATACGTATTTTTTCATAAAAAAGATTATTATACTATCCACTTCCTTAGTTCGATGAGTTATTCATCACAAGAAGGTGCTGCCGCAGATGGACAATACATCTAATGTAATCTTCATACACAAACTCTATAGGGCTTTTCTAGTATTATATTATACGAGTTCATGTGCTCGACTTCGTCCGGTTTTATAACGATGTATTTAAAAAAATGGATTTTTATTTACCAAAAACCAATTAATAAATTTTTAAATTCAAAATTAATATGATTTAAGATTTTACATTGCAGACTTAAATCTATGTAACCAACATTTTTAACGGATTTTTTTTTAAGTGACTGGAACTCACTATCCTTCACGGGCTATTTAGATAACCTGTGTTAAGAATAGTAAATTACCAATTATATTATTAAGTCGAGATGGCCCAGTGGTAAGAACGTGTGAATCTTAACCGATGAACGTGGGTTCAAACCCGGGCAAGAACCTCTGAATTTTCATATGCTTAATTTCTGTTTATTATTCATCTCGTGCTCTTCGTTGAATGAAAACATCGTGAGGAAACCTGCATGTGACTAATTTCATCGAAATTCTGCCACATGTGTATTACACCAACCCGCATTGGAGCAGCGTGGTGGAATAAGCTCCAAATCTTCTCCTTAAAAAGGGGAGAGGAGGCCTTAGCCCAGCAGTGGGACATTTACAGGCTGTTACTTACTTACTAATTATATTATACCATATTTTTATGTTCTGTTACTCTTTTTTATCGCCCACACTAGTTTTTTAATTTTATTATTGATTTGTATTCTATATAATAATTACATTATCGAATCGTTTATAAAACTTGTAATCAATGAATTCGTTAATTGTCTGTGGCTTAATTACGTGAAATCTCTTTAAGAAGACCCTTTTCCAATACAGTCAAGTCACGTCTTTAATCTTGGCTAAACGGATTACTAATTATGATTCCACGAATAAAGATGTCAAATCATAAATGATTCCGATCTTCGATTTACTAAATGATTTAATAATAATAGTTTCTATTGATGATCACTTACATAATCAGTAATAGATTGTGAATGTCCCACTGCTGGGCTAAGGGGGAAACCTTGAGGAGGAGGCCTCTCCCTTTTGAGGAGAAGGTTTGGAGCTTATTCACTTACATAAAAATAACATTATTAGAACATATAACTTTAGGTACTATATACTGAATAACTTGCACTAAATAATACATCTAATAACAACAACAAAAACAAACATACATAATATAAACAAATATAAATTAAATATTTATAAATACTTTATTGAAATATAGTACTTTTATTTCTAAGGATAAAATCGACAATAAAAACATAAAGCTTTTTTTTAGCTGGATAAACCCATTTACGCGTTTTACCCACATGAGGTGGGGTATGTGAGACTCGCTGGCACTGACGCCGTCGTAGTACGAACTAAAAAACCAGCGTTACCCTTACCGTCACGGGATTGCTTGCTCATGCTACGTGACGCCCAAATCGCGTATAAAGCTATGCGCAACTTTGAAACGTCCATACTACAGAGTATAATCCGAAACAAACTGCGTTTTTATGTGCGGCTTATATGTTTATTTATATGATCAAATTAACTTATTCACCTGCTTATGCATATATATATATATTGTTAATAGGCAGACTTGCAATGTGCCGCCCAGTGGTCAGTGATCAACACTGACCATAAACACTGCCATTGTAAATAAAATCAAAATACTTAATACGTGCCAATCATGAGTCACTGACCTTGGGAATTAAGGTACTCCTTGCACCCTATATGTGATAAATGGGTACCAACACTGATGGCTTGCACGCTTGCTTGGATGATGCTTGCACAAAACTTTACCACCAAGTTAATATACATATTGGGATTGAGTAATTAATTTATCTGGAATTAAATTAAAAAAAAAAAACATTTAAAGAGTACACGCAAGAAATTATAATAATGAGGTACGAAGAAAATTCTTAGCACTGACAAATAATATCTGAGCATCAATTCCAAAGAGTGTTTCAAGACATCATTCTATTTGCAATACGTCCATTACTTTTGTAAATATAATTACAAAGCGTAAAAATTTAAGTTCACTCATTAAAATAAGCATTCACCTTAAACTATAATTACATTATATTGCTACGGGTACACAGATACTCCACTCTACCAAACGCACAATGGGTATTATATAGGACCTGCTTTCGAGAACAATAAATGAGACGTTTTGTATTAAGAGAATGCTTTGCTAAGCATCTCAGTTCACATCGTTGTAATATAAGCGTTATTCTGCATAAAGTAAATTACATTTTTGTAACGAGCTGGATATGAGTTGAGAATGTGGAATTAGGTCAAAGTTGAACAAAGAATAATATACAGATGTGTGGGAATGAAATTAAATTTAAAAAAAAAACTGAAATGTTTTTAATAACATTTAAATTTTTTGTTATATATTTTTCACGTATTACAAATCCATTACGTGATAGCTGGATATAATGAAATCTAACTAAAATCAAATGTTTGAGAAATATCAGAATATATGCGAGCGGTTTACGTAACACTGCATATTTTAGTCAGTGATGTGATTTTGACCGCTCCATGTTTATAGTAACTACTGTCGTTCGGAAATATCTGGAAAGTCATCAATAAATAATTTAGTACCGACACAGTAAAAAAATATTATGAACTAAAATTAAATATTTAGTATAGACAGATTGAATCGTGGGTTGGCAATATTACACTGCCATGGTAGAAGAGCCGAGATGGCCCAGTGGGAAGAACGCGTGACTCTTAGTCGATGATCGTGGATTCAAACCCGGGCAAGCACCACTGAATTTTCATGTGCTTAATTTGTGATTATTATTCATCGTGCTAAACATGTTGCGTTCAATGTCTGTGTCTAATTTCACTGAAATTCTGTCACATGTGTATTCCACCAACCCGCATTGGAGCAGCGTAGTGGAATAAGATCCATACCTTCTCCTCAAAAAGGAAAAAGAGGTCCAGCAGTGGGAAATTCACAGGCTTTTACTGTAAAAAAAATTGTATATAAAACTGATATTTCTCTTCGGACTCTCTTAAATATTGGACTTTGTGAGTAAGAAAAAGATAGTTTACCTATAGGAGTAGAGGCTTTACGTGCTTGCAAAGGCACGGGAATGTAAAATACCCACTACCTTACTCCAGGCTTCCAGATGAGGAACACTTGACAGAAAAAACAATACATAGTAACACACACAGACATCCTTCTGAAAGCCCAATATCAGACAATAATATCATCTTAACGTGACGGTTTTAAATGGATGAATTTAGATGTTTATTTATTTTAACACTTTGTTTTTAAGTTAATGATTTTTAAATTAAGACGCATTGGTGACATTATACGGTTAACCAATGGTAATCTAGACTAGTAGCGACATCAAACGTATGAGTCCAGGATGCAAGCTGACATTTGACGCAGTATCCGGTTACAGCAACTAATTATGGATAATTTGTCTTAATAGTTATAAGGGATTACTCCACTATGTCTATCCAAGTAACTGCATCAAATTGAGTAATATGAAATTATATTAAACCGGAAAATTAAGCAATGTGATAGTCGATAATAAATCGACTTCGATTTGACTTCTATTTTTGTATTAATTGAGATAATATTTGGCACACTAATTGCGCATTTGATCAGGTACCGTATGAAGAACATATAAAAATGCAGACCTTAAGCCTTTGATACAAAAAAGGGTTTGATCCAAAAAAAAAATTGTAAAATAATGTGTACTATACTTATATATCCTGTGCAGTTTGGTAGTCACCAAATTCGTGTCAAGTTTCCTATATCCTCGATATATTTTGTATACTTTTATTAAACTGAACAGAATATAAACCAAGTTGTATTTATAATAAATTATTATTACAGCAAGTTATGGTAATACAAATAGGTGTTCACTGTTTCATAACACTTTTCCATATGAATCAGATTCAACCAGCGTATCACTGAAGTTGACTATTGCGAAAATCATGTTACACAGTGCTGCCGTCCAATGAGTTGGTGTAGAAACATGACCGGAAACCCGATAGCGATAACACATTTTAAACCAAAAAATACTACAATCACATTGAACAGTTGAAAAATATTTGTACATTACATGTTTGTTAATTAATTCAATTCGTTATAACTGTACAATTTTATTTCGTTTTCTATTTCAAAATTCAAATAGTATATTTGTCGTCGATTATTTTATTTGTTCGCTTGAAATCTACACATATTCTGTATTGAAAATTTTCAGCGGGTAGTACTTACGACGCGTTGTTTATGAGAATTCAATACTTTTTTTATTATTTTACTGTTTTCTAAACAACGAGTTTTTGATTGTATTGGCAAAATGTTGTATAAAATTAAATTGTTTAATTAATTCTAAATTCTGGTTAACAATATATTTAAAGAAATAGTCAATTACTGATTTTTATTCATTTTTCATCGCAGCATCTAAATAACCATTTTGTTTTATATTCAATATACTGTTCATATATTACATGTATTTCAGTTATATTTTCTATTTTTCTTTTTCCTTTAATGATATTATTCTTACAACAATATTTCTAAGTTTCTGGCTGATTATATTTTTAGATTATTATTATATTATTATTATATTATATTATTATATTATAATAATAATATATAATAGTACGAGCGAGAATAAATCATAAATATTTCGACGTGAAATGAAAACAAGCTGAATATTAAGGAGACAAATATACCGATGTATGAGATATGAAGTTGCGTTTCGTCTGACCGCGCTTTAACTATTCAGTACACATAACGAAGTTAGGACATAGTCTATGAAACTCAAAATTACCGTAAATCATTTTAATTTAAACTTAGATCTGCATATGGGTCGTCTAGGACGATACAGACTTGATTCCATTTAAAAAAGTTCATCTATTTGAAGCGAAACTTCAATGGGCGCAAGGGGATAAAATTTCAAATTGAAATAGAAATTCCAAAATTCCTTTTAACCCTGGCCAGACACTTAACGTTCACTTGTAGCCCATCAAACCTAATTTCCGTCGATAGCGAATAATTTAATAACAAAGATTTTATTCATAAATGAAATTATTAATATAAATGCTAAATTGTAACAACTACTTTTTACAAATTAAAAAATGCGTTAGAGATTTTAGAGCTTTTCTATGTATGTCATAATATCATACAAAACTGGAATGATAATATCTTGGGAATGAAAAAATCATCTAATCATTAGATTGCAAATATTAAGCCAAATAAGTCATTCCATAACTATATTTCAACTATCCGAAAAAAAACACGTAAAATTAAATCTAAAAAAAAAATAAAATAAAATATTTTTAAAAGTTACAAACAAAATACATTATCATTTATAATATTGGTAACAATTCAATGCATTGTGAAATTTTATTTCACAAAATAAATAATATCGAGCTGATTTATGTAAACCGCTAGGATTGGTTAAAATATCATGAATTTTATACGTAAATACGTGTGCATGCGGTTTAATATTAAACCTATGTCATTTATTTAACTATACCTTAACGAGCGATTTTATTAATATCTACAGTCATGTAACTTCGTTAATATTTTCGTATTATTCGCAATATCAATTAAATAAATATAAATTTGGTATCAAAGTTAATAATGGACTTCCATTACAAAACAAAATAAAGGGAATTCAACTCAATTCGTAACAGTATATGTAAAACATTATTTAGTCAGAAAAAGTTTCATTTAAATTCGAATTTAATTCAAAAAACAATTATTAAAAACATATTCACAATATAGTTCAGGAAGACGTTCCTCACTATTTTTCGCGAGAAGAAGAAAGCGCGGAGTGCAGACAGTTCAACTCGTGACAATAGAGAATAACTAGAATTATATTCATAAAAGGAAAAGTAGAAGACTTAGTAGAAATATATTGTAGATATATACACAGGTTTCCTCAGGTGTTGTCGTTCGTCACCAAGCATGGGATGAAACAAAACATAAATTTATCTCCCAAGATTTCCGTTTTACTAAAATTAAATCTCTCTTAAAGTCAATGTTTTATCCACTGAACCATCTCAGTTTAAAGTGAGACATTTAAATTAATTCGTTGTTCTGTTGTAAATATATAACCTGTTTCCGTTTTTATACCTTTCGAAATCTACTTTTATAAAAAATATTATTCTTTCAAAGAATATATTTCCGACTAAAGATAAAACTACAGTAGGTCAGCTCTTTGACGACAAATAAAAGAAACGAAGAAATATTTCACTTCTTTAACGGATTTTTCACTGAAATTTCATTTTTGTTTTGTTTGCAAATATATACTTTGCTGTCTGTATCGCTTACTTCAGCAAAACAAAGAAACTTTTCTATTGAAGTTTTAGAAAAGTTTACGTAGTTTCCGTTTAACTTATTGGAGATATTATTATATATTGTTCATTATATCGTCAATGCCAATGCGCCACTGACCTTGGGAACTACGATGTTATGTGCCTAGTGCCTGCCGTTACACTGGCTCACTTACCCTTCAAACCTGAACACAACAATACTGTGTACTGCTATTTTTCGGTAGAATATCTGATGAGAGGGTGGTACCCAGACGAGCTTGCACAAGGCCCTATCAAACACTGGCTCACTTACCCTTCAAACCTGAACAAAACAATACTGTGTACTGCTATTTTTCGGTAGAATATCTGATGAGAGGGTGGTACCCAGACGAGCTTGCACAAGGCCCTATCAAACTTCTCCCCACATGCACTCACATCACATTTTTTTCTAGAATCTTACTTCTTTGAAGTGATATCGTGATTTTGATAGAAAAAACAGAGCAATTAATATAATTTCCAGTCAGGTAATTAATAATCAAAGGCGTGGCTACTTAACGAAACTTTTATTATCATTTAATAAAAATATTCCATAAAGAATATAAAACGTGTAATTAGCTAATAAAACTTCAAAGGCAACTCTTTATTTTTTGGACGAGGCTTAATAAAACAATTTCAAAAAAGTAAATTACTTTAAATTATGGAAGAAAAAATATAATATTTTTTAAGTAAAAAATTATTCTCGAATAAAATTGAACATGATTTTACAACTTAAGCAATCTTGGTAATACTTTCAAAGACTTTAATCAGAATTTAAATTGACTTATTACTACTATATTAATCATGGTAATATTTTAAAAACGCTTTGTTTTTCTTCCAAATTAACGCAAAAATATCAAAGGCGATAAACGTGAGACTTTAAAGGCATCTTTAAGATGGACACAAATTTTATTTCCGAACTGAGCTAACCTTAATTACCAAATGATTGTTTAGAAAATATAGGTGCTGATTAAGCGCCTATTCATTACGAATACTAGCATTGCAGGGATGTAACAGAGTAAACGATAAGAGGAAATACCCATTTTTGTGTTAAGTTTCAGGTAATTATCTCGACGCAACGAAAGTTATAACAGGTCCGCAAACTTTGCTAGATTTGTACATTTGTATAGTCCTTTTTTGACGTATAATAATTAAATTTATTTATACGTAAAAGCACACTTACAATACATATAAAGCATTAACAAATGAACTTATAAAACAATAGTATACATAAGAAGTTATGTTTTGTGTTTTAATTTATATATCGTATTATTTAAAATTTTTAAAGTACTTAATTTTAATTTTACTATTTATATTAGCTGTTACTTGTATGTGATGGATGCTACGGCTTTCTGTAACTGAGACACATAGGCTTATAACTCGCATAATATATTAAAAGCTTGTCATGTGTATTCCGTATTGGAGATCCTATTCACATAAATTAAAATAAAAAATAATATGCATGTCAATAACAAGTGTACATAGAGTTAATAGATCCAGATTCATAAATTAAAAGCAACAAAAAATCATGGGTCATATTTTAAAATTTTTGAAATTAAATTATAAAATAATGTCATTGTTATAATAAAAATCATTGAAAAATAACATAGAGATATTATAATTTAAATTATTGAAAATATTAAATGAAAGTAATGATAAATTATATAATAATGAAATAACTTATTTCTAAAGATTTAGGGAGATTTATAAAATGTCAATGAATTGCAAATACAGTCAGTCAGACTTAAGGAAGACGTGGTTTCGTAATCAAGTCGTCATTTAAATTTCAACTGGTTATCTATTAAGATTTAAAAATACAATGTAACAATGCTCACATGGAGCTGAATATTAGAGTTTCACTATTTGAGCACGGAAACTACTATTCTATATCCTATTTCATTCCGGAATTATGAAAATTTATACCAAATATCATTAGAATCCGTTCAGTTGTTCGAGCGTGATTTTCTAACAAACAACAGACAAATCTTTGCATAAATACCACTAATATCCATCTCGGTTTCGATCGCAATATATAAAACTGTATTTATACAAAACCTTAATCATGAAACAACCCCGTACAAAGGTAAAATCGTAACGTATAAATTGTATAAAAATTCGTTCGTTAATTTTTTATTTTTACGCTTTCAGACAGACAGACAGAGATGCGATGCTTTATTTTATAATTATTGTGATTATTGAGATATAATATGTACATATATCAATAGTTTTTTTGTAGTATTTGTGGATCGCAAAATATCTTCCTAAAGTCCTCCGTAAAATATTCTATCGTATATGGATAATGGCGGCTTAACCGTTTTCGTATTAAGGGATCGGAATAAATAACGACATCGTATTTAGCTTGATTTACGATAGTCATAAACCAGTGATATAAGTTAATTAAAGCTGTAATCGGAGGAATTCCTTTAAAAAGTTTAGTAAAGTAACAGCCTGTAAATGTACCAATGCTTGGCAAGGAAGCCCTCTCTTTTTAAGAGGGTTTCCTCTTCAATATGTATCTTGAAAACTGCCACCAGCGCCACTGACGCTTGCCCGGATTTCATGTCTTCAATTGAATTCCACGTAGCTATTCAATCAATCAATATTCAATACATTAATACATTATATTCAATCAACAAATAAATCGTCAAACAAAAATTGACCAGTATATCATTATCAACAAAAAAAAAAATAAGAAACTGAATATTGTTATTTGAATGCATTGATTCAATTAAGATTATTTAAGATATCTTTAGAAAACAATGGTTGCAAGAAAATTCAGTGAAATAATTAATTAATAATTTAAGCTCGCAATGAATTATTAATTCTCATCCGAAGTTGGACCGTGTTAATTACTTCATCTTTGTTTCAGGTCTGCTCTTCCACAGAGCCATCTTAATGTCAGGATCAGGTTTAAGTCCTTGGTCACTAGTGGCTGACCCAAATAAGTACTCAGAGATAGTCGCCACTCACGCCAACTGCTCCCCTGGTAAGCAAATTTTACCCTAATTGACTTGAGGAATCTAAACAGCACCTTTTTTTTAATATTAAAGGATGTCTTTCATTGTGTAACTTTTAGTCTATTTTTACATTTTATAATATTCATTTGAATTTTAGAGATGTATTTAAATTATTAAAGCTAATTATAAATTCTTATTTAGTTGGTCATTTCGGATAAAAGAATTTTATTTCCCATTAAGGCACTAGTCACTTACATGAGAACAATATATGTAATTATTTGATGTTTACAAAGTGTGGGTAGATTGAAAAAAAGCTAAGAATACAAAGTTAGTTTAAGTATCGGTTATTAACTAAGAAGCAAGTTCATTAAGGCGCTGGTCCAAGTGAAAATTGTCATTTGCCATTTAAGCCCATTAGAACATTATTTGGAATAATGGTAGAGGGGCAATCTTGCAACGTGAATTTGGTAGGACCCTGATATTTTGAGCAATATATATTATACTCGCTCTTAACACATGCTTTTACGCAAAGGAAAATAGACATTGAAAATAGACATTGCAATTGTTATTAGAATAAAATAATACTTTTTTTAACCAACAGAACTTACTCCACCTGCTTTACTGCGATGTTTACGAGAACGACCACTGGAAGCTTTATTATCAGCACCTGTTCAAGCACCTGATTTTGCGTACGCTTTCGGTCCCAGCGTTGATGGAGTCGTAATTGGTCAGTTACAAATGTTACCGTATATTTATTTATTTATTTAGGGAAACAATAGCACGATACAAAATATGTTGACATTAAAAATAAAATATACAGACAATAGATTTAGATAATTACTGTTGTTCCATCGAATTATACAAATCTAATAATAGTTAACAGAAGTAGCAACACACAGTTTTGAAAAATAAAATGTAAATGTAAAAAAATAATAATTATTTTAAAAAAACAGTACGATTCAATTAGGCGACACAGACTATGTAGTGGGTGAGTGTGGCTGTGTAGTTACCCTGTTATTTGTGTATGTATAAGTGACCGTATGAGTGTAAGTATTTAAGTGTACGTGTGTTTGTGTGAGTGCGATTGGTTAAATTGAATTTTGAGCCTTAAGGATATCTTTTTAAGTGATTTAATCGACCGATTAAATACATCAGTGTCTGAGTATTTTTTATTATATAATAAGAAAACACTTAATTATTTTTCTTAATGCATACAATATGTTAGTTTATCTTTATTGTACGCCATATTAATACAGTACAATAGAAAAAGATTCAGGACCAAATATTGAAAAGTATGGTACAAGGGATTGTCTTATAGCTAATTAGTAATTACATTCAGACATAATCATAAAGAAGATTTCAACATGAAATCTCGATACATGCACTATATATAATATATAAAAACATCTACAAACTGATATTTATTCATCATCATCACCAGCCGAAAGACGTCCACTGCTGGACAAAGGCCTCCCCCAAGGATTTCCACCTTGGCCGATCTTGCGCTGCCCGCATCCAACGGCTTCCCGCGACTCGTTCTAAGTCGTCGGTCCACCTTGTAGGGGGCCTGCCCACGCTGCGTCTTCCGGTTCGTGGTCGCCACTCGAGAACCTTTCTGCCTCAGCGGCCGTCGGTTCTGCGAGCAATGTGCCCCGCCCACGGCCACTTCAATTTAGCAATTCTTCGGGCTATGTCGGTTACTTTGGTTCGTCTGCGGATTTTATCATTTCTGATTCGATCTCGCAGAGAAACTCCGAGCATAGCCCTCTCCATTGCCCTTTGAGTGACCTTGAGCCTTCTTATGAGGCCCATTGTGAGCGACCACAATGATAGTGATATTTATATTTTTGCGTAAATAATAACATGATATAATAAACTTTATAGTACATACGTTAAAAAATTATGTAACGGTCATAGCGAAGACAAATGTATACTTTTCCAAAGTAAATGCTCCGTTGAAATGTCCAGTTAGCAAACTGCGGTTGAAGGACAAACAGTGAAATAAGTTTGAGGAAATTCGCAAGTAGTACGAACGGACAGAGCGTGACGGGAATACTACGTAATACAAGATAATTCTGTTGAGTTGCCTTTACCCAACTTTGTTGTTCCAAAGGATTATGCGATGTTCAGTTAGTTATAGCAATTCATGTCGTGCTAATAGTAAACAAAAAGTTTCTATTTAGTTTTAGCTGTATAAGTATTCAATTATTTGAAATTTAAATGGAGCGACGCTTATTTTCTTTTATAAATTTCAGTGTTTTTTTCTGGCTTTACTTTATCTAAGATAAATATATAATTTTTTATCCAATATAGACATATTAGATTATTAATTTAAGCTATTTATTATTACATTCTTAATCCGATGAAACGGCATTTCAATATGACCAAACTTCAAATTCAGTAGCAGCTAAAGTAAAATTTTCGACAGATAACCTTTTTTAATGGCCCATCGTGAGGCTTGAACCCAAAACCTCTAGGCTTTTTTTTATAGAATACGAAGGCGGACGAGCATATGGGCCACCTGATGCTAAGTGGTCACCAAACGCCCTTAGACTTTGGCATTGTAAGAAATGTTAACCATCGCTTACATCACCAACGCGCCATCAACCTTGGGAACTAAGATGTTATTTCCCTTGTGCCTGTAATTACACTCGCTCACTCACCCTTCAAACCGGAACACAACAACACCAAGTACTGCTGTTTTGCGGTAGAATATCTGATGAGTGGGTGGTACCTACCCAGACGAGCTTGCACAAAGCTCTACCACCAGTAAGATTGGATTATAAGCTGACCACTAGACCAAAGAGGCAGATAGGTTATTATAGATTTTGCAATAGATATCGTGTCTCCAAATTTACTTGAAACATCTTCAAGACAAATCAAATCAATTCATTTTGATCCTATTCAAATAGATCAATCAAACCAACGTCTAAGTTTTCACCAATTTACAAATAATCAACTTTGACTACTAGAAACCTGACAATGACATTCGGGATAAACTAAACTCACAACAAATACGTGATCCTATCACCATAATCGTCAAGTTAATCCGTCAAACAATCGCTTTGTGGTCGCAATTTTATTATTAGTAATATAACTGATGATGCAGTGGATATAACATGCGGATTTTAACCTAAGAAAGCGGATTCTAATCCAGGATAGCACAATTTAAATTAGACTTTTATATCTAACCCCCTTATTTAACATGCCCCCCCTAACATTCGGGAGAATTTGCATCACATGAAATTAACTCACATTGAAGTAGCCGGGTAGAGTAATAAGCTCCTCCTTGTAACGAAATCAGGCCTTTGCTTAGCGATGAGATTTACAATCGTTAACAGTTTTTAATGAACGAGTAAGTCTTGGTTCTTATAATAGATACACATTTTATCCGTGATTAACCAAATCACGTATAAAATGTAAAAATCTTAAAAAAAAGTGCGTTATGATAAGAAAAATATTCATAACAAAGTCAAAACCATTACGTAATGATACTCTTAATTGATTACTTATTGAAATTTGAAGAGGTGAAAATTAAGGTTGTTAAATTTCGTACAACCGCTTGAGTGTTCAATTTACTACGCTAAATTGTTTTGCAAATCGTTAAACCAGCGTTAACATACCACCTATAATAATAACATTATTCTAAATTTAAATCAATATTTTTTTTAACAATACTTTTAATTTTTTTTTTTATTTCATTATGAGAAATTATTTTGGTGACTTTCCACAACTACGTTTAGAGAAATGTACTTTAATTTGTGCTAGTAAAGTTAAGTATAACAGATTTATTTATTTTTAATTGGTAAACACGTACACATGTGCAAATGAATCCTGATTTTATATATTGTATCTGAAATTGATAGTTTTTGTGGATTCTCCAATTGTTATCGTGAAATTTCTCGGTTGACAAGCCGTTCGCGTCCGAGCTTCGTTATTAAATTGTCTCACGAAGTTTTCTCATCTCGTTCCCTTGTGTCGTCGATGTTTTCAGTTATCTCAGTTCGTCCAACGAGGAATCCTTTTGATTTTGTACTCACTTCTCCTTTTTTTTCAGCTTCAAAGAGAATTATTTTTTCGAAGTTGTACAAGAATTTTTACCTTCGGCTATATCGAATTTCTCTTTATAATCTTTCATAGCGAGTTAAATCTATTGGTCTATTTTATTGGCATCAGTAAAAAGTGTGTAACTCTTTTGTTTAGATAAGGCTTATGTAATGTTTTATGATAGATTAATAAAAATTCATGAGACATTTTCAATGTTTTATATATAGAAGTAACTTATTCTCTATTATAAACGAAAACTCTTATTTGTACAAAAGTGACATCTTAAGAGTAGTGATGTGTTATCTAGTCACGTATTCTAAGAAGTGTGTTCAAATCTTCAGACTCGTCTCGTATCAACTTGACCTTGTTTTTATTTTTCTTAGATACCGGAGACATGCTTATTAACCCGGAGCCAGGGTATGAATGGCAGGTAGCACGTGCTGCCCTTGGAAGAGGAGCGACTGCTGTTAATATTATCAACGCGGTTCTGATGCGCAAAAGTGCGATAGCTCAGCTCACGAAGTAAGTAAATATTTATAATACATAATATATTTTATCATTTTATCTGGTATGACCTAAAGTTTCCTTGATCCAATATATTAAGTGTCTATTCAAACTCAATTTCCTATATATGGAAAAAAGAAAATGGACATTTATTTAAAGATAAGAACCTTATATTTATATTTGTTGTTTGTTTTAGATACGATCTCATGTTGGGCGTAACAAAAGCAGAAGCGTATTTCGCTTTCAGTGGAGATGATGTTCAATATGGAATAGAAGCTGACCGGAGGTCTAAGATTCTTAAATCATTTGTACGAAACACATATAGCTATCACCTTTCGGAAATTTTGGCTACAATTATTAACGAATATACAGACTGGGAAAGGCCCGTTCAACACCCTATTAATATAAGGTAAATAATAAGGTTGAACAATTCAATTACCATTTTCTAGTCATATATCGTACGAAAACATTTATCAAAAGAGACGCCCGAATTTATTCGTGATACTGAAAAGTAAGACTAGCTTGGTCAACAAAAGTCTCTAGCACGTCCTCAATCGGTTTGCCGAAAAATTAGATTTATTTATTGGTTCCGTGAAAGGATTCAGAATTCTTTCATTGTATTTATTATGTAATTCTGACTATATTATTACGTAATAATGTCCCAATATTGTAATAAATAAATAAATAAAATAAAATATTTAAAAAAAATAAAAATTTAGATTCGGTATTTTATATGACCGCTGATATCTGAAATATAGAAAAAAATATATATTAGTAATTATTTTTACCTAATTTCGTTACTTCTATTTAATTATGTCTAATGGTTTTATGGTACTTTAAGTATAACGCTACTATATTCCATGTATCTAAGTGTTTGAAAATATATTTTTATATTAACTAAGATAAAAAAGCAAATTCGTTAAGGAATCAAAATGTGTAGACATTTTAAACAAATAAAAACTAATTAATAATACTATAAACATTGCAAAGAAACAAATAAACTTTAATCTTTAAATTACACCAGGGACGAAACACTCGAGGCCTTGAGTGACGCACAGGTGGTAGCCCCCACAGTTCTGACTGCGGACACTCATTCGGCTTTAAGGAGGAACTCCTATCTGTACGTGTTTGACTATCAAACTAAGTACGGAGATTATCCGCAGGTAAGGTACTCATTATAGAAAGTATTTTTTATAAGGATTATATTTATTATCTATTAGTTGCTTATGAGTGTATTGTATCTGCTACCAAATAAGCCTTAAGTATTAATTCTGCTATAAATTGTATTTCGATGATGATTCGATCTTTAATGTTTTATCAACTAATGCTTGAAATATTTGAGACGATTACAGACCCCATAATCATAGGCCTAAGTCTGCAATTAAACTGTAATAGTGAACATTAATCTATACATTTCAAAACTTGAGAAAGCAATTTTATAAATCCCTATACTGATATTGACGCTTCATAGCAAAATATAAAAACACAATATATTGTCTTATTGTTTGTATTCCAAAATACAAGTTTAAACTTGTTTAAAATACATGATCAACTAAAGAATTTATATATATATTTTTTTTTAATCGAAGACGTAAGCGTGTGAAGGTTTTATGTATTTGTAAACATTTTGAATTTGTTACATCAATGAACATTTTAAGTAACTATACACATTATAATATCTTCAGCTCTAATGTTTTAAAACCAAAAGCTATAAACGTTATGAATGAACGGTCCTTAAGTACACGAATAAGTAATGAACTCCAAAACATAAAACTGCCAATTACTTTTAATTATCTGTTTGTTTCATGACTTTCTTCTACTTATGTCTTAAATGTATAGAATTTTTAATAGCCTTGTGTATTATAAACAGAAAAATAAGTGGACTAAGAGATTTATTTATATTGGATCAAGTTATATACACTCATTAAGTGCATTAGGAATTGTATACAAAAATGAAACCTTGCCAAATTCGATACTCCATTTACGATAGAAGTCCAACCTGACATATATAAGATGCCTTTTCGAAATTTGCGACATAACTTAGCCCGTTAACGTTATTTTCTTACCGGGTTTGCCAAAAAGCATAATCGTCTGAATTCCTTTCTTATTTATTCATAGCATAACTAGCGTGATAAAACTTTAGTTATTGGTTGCCAGAAAATATTGAATGATAAAAGATGTCTCGCTTTAAAATTTATTTTTATATCATTTATTTGGTAGCACATAACTTTTTAAACTATATCCTATAATTTACAGTTGGAATTTTGATTTTATTTTCTTTTGAAATAAATATGCCGAATTGGATTACCGAATTGAGTCAAATATAATATAATATATAAATATAATACAAGTAATATGTTCATTGATTTTTTGGTAAATGTTCATCTTCACCAATATAACTAGACTTTGGTGTTACGATGTAAGACATGTTAACCAATTCTTACATTTTCAATGCATCACTAACCTTGGGAATTAAGATGTAATGTCCCTTGTGCTTGTTACACCCAATCACTCACCCTCCAAACCGGAACACAACAATGCTGTAGTGTAACAAGTATTACTGTTTGGCGTTAGAAAATTTGATGCACAGGCTTGCACAAAGCCCAATCACCAAATGATAAATGTGATTTTATTTAAATTATTTTGAATACCATTTAAATAGCATTTTATAAATTATTTATGTATCTCATTTAAATAATACTCAAATGAAAATATGATTCGAACATTAAAAGTGCTCATTTGTATTCCGCATAGTAAATTTTAAAGGTTTTTTTCTAGACTATTTAATATTCCGATTTTAACGCTGACTGTACCAGAATAATAACAATTCCAAGAGACGAAACAACTTCCATAAACAAAGGCCAGGGTTAAGAGTGATTTATACTATTAACAATGCCAATATTTAGATATACCGATCTCTCTATCTATGGATCTCTTCTAGAGTTCTGGGAAAAGTCTCAAATCCGTATCCGTAACATATACTTTAAAGTACGTGCAAATAAAATTATATTCATAATATAAAATATAAAATGAATTCAAAAGAAATAGGATAATAATATTTACAAGAAATAGTTTCAGTCCGCGAAATCATAGGAGGGTGCAAATGCTAGGTACCATATGTCCTGTTCTGTACCCCTGAAAACGTATAAAACGTATAAAATTTCAAAATAATCAATTGAGGAGTGAAAACGTAAAAGAGGCAACAAACAAACACAAATAAACTCATTTTCTCATTTCAGCTGAACTTTATCTGGTAACCACTGAAACAGTAATCATTAAAAACTTTTTTAACGCCAAAGTTGCATGATCAAACAATTCGATTGAGCTACAATTTGTAATTAAATTAAGTAAATTTTATATGAAACTTTTATTAATTTATCCATTGCCATCATCGCAATAAGTTAATAAATATTTTATCGGCGACGTTTAATATTGAAACAAAAAGAACCCACGACGGTCGTCTTCATAAACGAAAAATTTACTTCCGTTTGATATTATTTAAATTCCATTTATGTTAATTTGAAGTTCCGCTTTGTTGCTCCAGATTATCGAAAATATATAACGATATAAAATATTTGAATCACTGGTTTTCTTATAATTCTGTCAATTTAAAGTAAATTACAATATAATATCCTAATAATAATTATATATTTATAATAATTATATTATATATCGCCGATAAAATATTTATTAATTTATTAAATATATATATATATATATAATAAAGGATATTAATCCTGGACCATTTTTTACACACGGCCATCTGATCCCAAATTAAGCTTGTACAAAGCTTGTGCTATGGAAACCAGACAACTGATATACTACATATATTACTTTTCTTTTGTAAATACATACTTATATACATAATTACACCCAGACTCAGAACAAACAGACATGAAAGGCAAGTATCTATCAACCACGCCAACCGGCTCGTCAATAAAACATTAATCCTGCTTGATTTGTTTTTATTTGTAATACTAATGTTACCATGTAATTAAATCCAAATAATAAATCTAGAAAGTTGTTCGATCGATATTGTCTGGGCTATGTAAAACTTTAGTCTTCGTAAGCGGTTGGTTTGTTAGCGTGAGCTATTAATATACCGGAATATCTCAAGTTACTTACTCCACTGGTTGTTGTTACTAACGAGATACCGAACCAATGAGGTGGTCAGGCTACCTATCTAAATTACTAGCTCGTCTATATTAACGTACTTCGTGTACTAGTTTTAAATTGATTTTTATTGTGTTGACCTAAATTAACAGGGTTTTCGGTTTAGTTCGATTTTATGGACTCAGATTACGTATTTGATAGTAATATTTTTTACGTTTATGCTTTCCGATATAGGTTTTTAAATATATTTTATTTGCTCTATCCTGTGTTATGATTTTAAAATCTGTGATTGCGTTTACAGGGCTTAAACAATTTATTTAATAGCTTATAGTTTTATCAAAGTACTAATCCACATTATGTGTAGTGTTATGCTTAATATTCATATTTTCGATAGATTTTCGTCAATAATCTTTTCAATCAATATTTGATATGTACGATTGTTCGCATTGTAAAAAGCTTATCATATTGATAATTTATATTCTACAAATATATAAAACGGATACACCGTTTTATATATTTGTTATTATTTATAGATTGCTATAATATTTTATGTATATAAATCCAATATAACAATCCGGTCTAGGTAGGTACCATCCACTCATCATATACTCGCCAAACAACAATACGTAATATTGCTGTGTTTCGCTTTGGAGGGTGAGTGAGTCAGTTTAACTACAGGCACAAGAGATATAACATCTGAAGGTGTCGCATTAAAGACAATTGGTCGTGGGTTCGATTCCCACCCAGGAGAGACATTTGTGTTTATAAACATGTCTGTTTGTCCTGAGTCTGGGTGTAATTATCTATATAAGTATGTATTTACAAAATAAAAGTAGTATATGTAGTATATCAGTTGTCTGGTTTCCTTAGTACGAGCTCTGCTTAGCTTGGGATCAGATGGCCATCTGTGAATAATGTACCAGGATATTATTATTAATTAGCGGTAGTGCTGGCCACTTACCATCGAGTAACCTACTTGCTAGTCTGCCTTATATCTACCTAACACGAAAAGAAAAAAGTTAAGTACACAATCCAAATTAAGCAAAGTTTCAATTTCAAAGTTGATATTGAGAAATATTATTATGTAATACGAATGCAATTTGACAAATCATCTACTGTTGGTAATATTTTACTATTAAAATGTTGTTTACCCAAAGCTACCTCAAAGCGGTCGACACATTAGCCACGAAACATAAATCTCAAATGTACCACGAACTGTGTACTTTAGATAACCTACACTGTCAATACATCTTCCAATGTGTCTTTGAATAGGAAAAGACATAAAAATAACCTCTTTGATCGGAAATGTGTAAAGTTTTAAAATAAATCATCGCTCCCGTATTTTATTTGAACGGTGTATGAAAATGTTACTTCATATTTTAATATTGCCTTTGAAAATCGTAACGTAGCTGAAAGTCAAATATTGAACGTTGTAAAACTCTCATTTTATATTAAATATTTTTTATAATTTCAATGCTTCTTTACTAACTTTATAAATATGAATGTTTATATTCGGATGCTTGTTACGGAATCACGTTTGAACGTTATACGGATTCTAATAAAAAATGCCATAAAAGTTGATATGATCTTGAATAAAATATGAACAGAAAAATATTACTTAAATTTATGTTACAAGCCACCGAACCGGATAGGTAAAGACTAATTTGTTTTTTTTTTGCGCCAACATATTTCAATGAACTTATTTCAAATGTGACATATTGTTCTGCTTTAACTAAAAATATCGCATTTATGATTTTAACTTAACAAATTTTGGATACGCGATGTTCCGCTAAATTATATCTTATCCTAAGGAAATTAAGGTTGAATTTTCTTTGAGTATTTAATAGGATCGCCTTTATGTGTGGGACTTTAAAATTCTAGTCTAGTTTATGAAATTCAATAAAGCGTTGTTTGATGAATATGTACCCGATAAAAGGGTTATGAACAAATAACTACTCCATACAAATATCAGTTAATAATTCAGTCTTATAAATAAAGGCTTCTTATATAGTCAATATTAATAGTTTGTCGTAATATTTAATTAATATTTTTGCTAACAGCGTCAAGGCTGTATTCATGGTGAGGAGCTTCCATACATATTCGGAGCACCTCTGGTCGGTGGACTGGCGCATTTTCCACGAAACTATACTAAATCTGAAGTGGCGCTGTCTGAATCAGTAATGCTGTATTGGGGAAATTTCGCGAAGACTGGGTAAGCTATTGTGATGATATTTGTTAAATATATACTTGAATAACCTTTACAAGTATATTTTTTTATTGTATCACGCAATGGTTATATAAGTAAGTAATAATATTTCAATATTCATAACAGAAATCCAAATGAAGCTCAAGAAAGTGATCCTATTAGAGCGGGCAGACAAGAAAGGGTAAGAATGAAGAATATTGAATGGACTGCATATGAAGCGGTGCATAAGAAGTACTTAAATATTGACATCAAATCAAAGCTAAAGAATCATTATCGAGCTCATAGGTGAGTTAGTGAAGATAAATATATCATTTTTATGCTACCGTTGTTTACAATATGTATATGGCTAATAATCTCCAATACATTAATTCAAATAAACTCCATGCAACCTCTTAGGCTTTTTTTTCTATAATTTTTACGAGCTGTTTTTACTCTTAAATTTAATTTGTCATATTTGACAAATACTAGTACTATTGTACTAATTTACTAATTGTAAACTAGATATTGTATTGTCCACAGACTGTCATTCTGGTTAAACTTAGTACCAGATCTCCACCGACCTGGTGGAGAAGATGTCCCTCAATCACATCATCAACTAGAAAATGAAGAATCTCCATTGCAACCTACTCTTAAAACATTTACACCACCTTTCAAGAAAGTTACAGAAATGGTGTTAACAGATTCCGGTGTAGCCACCAAAGTTCCATTACTGACTGTTTTAAACGTAACATCACCATTAAACTTTAATATTGTAGGATTAAATGCCGTTACTCAAAGTACTATAGCAATCTCTGAAGTTCATAAAACTGATGGATCAACGACATCTCCTCCTGAAGACGGTTTTGCAGCTTACTCGACTGCATTGAGTGTAACTATTGCCATTGGATGTTCATTACTCATACTTAACGTTCTCATATTCGCTGGGGTATATTACCAGCGTGATAAGACGAGAATGAATGGTCAGGATGGCCATGCTAATGGCTCGCATTTAAAAAAACGTGTAGAGAATGGTCAGATGCCGAACAATATTTGTGGTGATCTGGAAGGGGCTCTAACTTTCCAAACAAGTTTGAAAAATGACCCCGCTACAATTTTAAGCCATCATCATACACACTCACACCATCAGCTACCTCCACCAGAATTTGCCGATCTCCCTAGTAATAATGTCGCAGGTATGGCTACTTTACCTCGAGCCCCTCCACCTCCTAAGATAGGGAAAAGTAATATAAATACTCTAGCCAGTGGTCAACTGCAAGAAAACCAACCACTTTTATCAGCTCATCAAATGCAAATAATGAATACTAGCACACTGACAAAGAAGAACACTCAGTTAAACGCGAAATCGAATGTTACGATGGAAGAGTTGAGGGTGTGACGCCAGCGTGCCTGACTGCAGCGCGCCGGCAGTTGCAGTGATGTGGTCCACCACGACGAGATCGTGTGACTCCCGCCGGACCTTCTCAAGTGCGTTACAGATTATATATGACTTTAAACGCGCTTGCATCTAGAAGGCGTTAATAGTGACAAATTTAAAAGACGTGAAATTATTAGTGAAAATGATGTTACGAACATTCTATTTAAAGTAATATTATTACCATATCCATAAAAGTTGATAGTGAATCTAAATCTGATTGCAGTGTTTAACGATGTACTGGACGTTATTAATGTATTCGATGTAAATGTTTGTATATAAATAGAATTTAGACTAAGTTCGTGTACATAATATATAATAATGAGGCTCAGCCGCATATCCATCCTAATAATGAAGATTTACTAAAAGTCATACCAAAATTGCAAGTCCTTTCTGCCGCTGAAATCCATAAGAATCATTTTAGATTTTTTTTATTACAAATCAAATTAAAAAATTTAGTCTTAATGTTAATATAACTGAAATATTATATGAAAATTGGAAATACGTAGGAATTAAAGAACTAATTATGTGTGAAACACCAATTTTTCACCCAACTGATGCTATAGAAGTAAGCAATAATAATTATTATGATTTGTCTTAATTTTAAATTAAAAAATGCTAGAAACTAATGTACACAAGATTATACCACCGCTAAACAACGGTACGCATTATGGCTACCTACATGTATTCTTTAATCATTTTAGTTGATCTTATAAAGATTTTCAACAAAATAGGTTTCTTTAAAATATATTGTTGCATTATTTTTTACATAGATGGACCAATAGTTTTTGTAAATATGTAAATAAATTTAGCTAACGGTATAACAGGTTGTAATGATGCATTAATCCTTGTTCTATTTACAATGACTACGTCATTGACTGATTAAATAGAAACTCTTTGTTATAATGTATATCTTAAATTATTGAACTACCTTCACTTTAAATATTTTATTAGAAACCTGCAATTTTTTAGATTGATAACTTTGTGAAAATATTTATCTATAATTTTCTTTCTATATTCAATCTGATAATAAAAGTATATTTGCAAATATTAGCTATTCAGTTTGATGCAATTCTTCTGATACTGACAAAATTACCTCATCTGCAATACTATTGGGTATTTTCCTTTAACAATATGTAATTTATTTTACTTATAGTGGAGATTATATTGTTTCCGACTCGCTTAATCGTTCATTAAGTTACTCATATATTACTTCAATCGTCTCGAGATATTGTGTTTCGTATGAATGCCAGACAGTTTCAATTTGTTCTTAAGCGAATTTTTGTTGTTTCGAAATAAAAATTTCAGCTGTTTTTACTATGGAATATTTAACTCTATTTTACAGTAGTTATTACTTATTTTTTATAACATTATTTTCTTCTAGATTGAATACCTTATTATTATTATATTTCATCTTAAAATATGATTACGTATCGAATTTTCAATAAAATGTTTTGGCTAGCATCAATTGTGTTTATAAATAATTCGACATATGAATCAAATATTGAGTCTGTTAAGATACGAGAATTAATAAAATAATGCAGACTAAAAACTTTTAATAAAAATCAATTAAAAAGTAAAATATGTTTCATTCGCGTCCTATAAACCTTTGTCTAGTATAGTTGAACAAATTTAGTACAGTTAAATCATCAGATTTGTGAACTGGTAAATGGAAAACTGGCATTATCACACTACACTTACCACTTGTAGTACATCAGATACACTTACGTTAGTTGTCAAAATCAACATATTTATGTAAGTATTGCTATTTTCGGTGAAATAATGATACTTTATATGTAAAAGGTGCCCAGAACTAGATCTGAAAAATGTAATTATTAAAATAATTATTTGATTAATAGACAAATAACACGAAATGGTCCCTCTTTTTTTCCATGCTTATATCTATTATAGCCTTACAACATATGTGAGCACCTGCTCTTCGAACTGACAAGTAGATATGACGATCTAAAGAAATTTTAATAGAAAGAAAACACATAATTGTAGAACCTAGAAACGACGTCTTGCTTCTTGCACAAAGCCTTGTGAACCAGTTATTCAACAATTTTACTCTACCATTAGTGCTGGAATTCAAAGAGAAATTCCAACCGAGCGCTTTACGATTCCTGCAGTACCAATTAAAGTGTTACATTAAATACTCGTTTAAATTTCCATTTCTTCACCTCGCACTTATTACGGAACAAAACGAATTTAATTCTTACAGGTTAACAATATACGTACTGATCCAAATGGCTAAGGGTAGAGGGTCTCTGTATTCATTTTTATTATTTAGTTTGATCAAGGATCGTCATTGGAAGATGTGTCCTTACATATCTTCCAATTTCCAAAAAAAAATGTTATTATAATTCATCTCGTGCTTGACGGTGAAGGAAAACATCGTGAGGAAACCTACATGTGTCAAATTTCCAACCCACACAATTCACCAACCCGCATTGGAACAGCGTGGTAGAATAAGCTCCAAATCATCTCCTCAAAAGAGGGAGAGGAGGCCTTAGTCCAGCAGTGGGACATTCACAGGCTGTTACCGTCATTGGACGATATGTACTTTATACAATAAAGTAACAGGCTGTTAATCTTGTTAATGTCCCACTGCTGGGCTAAAAAATGTGCTTTATACATTTTTTCTTAATTGAAAGCGTTTAATAACTTTTTCTTTTCTAATGCGTATATTCTAATGCATACGACCCGACCGATTAAAACCTCTTGACAATATATTTTATGTTACTGTGTTTTAAAACTAAGTCTCAACTAACCAATTTTAATTTTTTTAATAAAACCAATTTACATAAAAATATACATATGTAATAAATGTAGATAATTTATGTTGTTAAAAGTAATTGTAATTTTTACTTTCGGGTTTTGTAGTGCGTCGATTATTTTTTCCTTTTTTAATATCCTGAGAGACGTTATTCACGCACGGTCATCTGATCCCAAGCTAAGCAGAGCTTGTACTATACAAACCAGACAACTGATATACTACATATACTACTTTCCTTTGTTAAATACATACTTATATAGATAATTATACCCAGACTCAGGACAAACAGACACACATGCACACAAATGTCTGTCCTGGGTGGGAATCGAACCCACAGCCCCAGCAACTACGCCAACCAGCCCGTCAATTATATCTATGGATATTGGGTTGTATGCATATACATGTGGTTGTGTGTGTGAGCCTTGTCTTGTTTTATCATCTTTAAAACAGGGTTGAAACTTTATAATATTAATTCTTTCGAAGTTTCATGATTGTGGTCTTATAATTAACATTTTACAGCTTCAAATGTCTCATTATGATTTTACAAATATCATCGCATGACACTTGCAATTTATACCACACAACAAAGCGGCTCGCTAACAGAAAATTACATCGTTAGAGTTAATGTTTCATCATTTGTTTACAGCGCCCGAAACTCGTAAACTTCCATCAATTTAGATAATAAGTGATAATAGTTTCGCGGTCACGAGTTATTTCTCGCTTTTAAGTTTGCCTAAAACATTTTTAGAAGATTGCTATAAATAAGACAATTAATGTTACCATAGATATTTTAATACTGTAATGTTGTTACTTCTTTTTTTTTTATATTTGCCGGGAGGGCAAATGACTCTACTCCACCTGATGGTAAGTGGTAGTAGAGTAAAACGCGACGACGGCCAGTACAGATGGGAAAAACGTTCTGCACTAGCCGCCTTCGCCTTGCCGGCCCGCAAGATGCCTCTTCACGCCTCGTTTGAAGGAACCCGGGTTGTAAGAGGAGGGAAATACGTGAGCTGGTAAGGAATTCCATTTTTTGGAAGTGCGACAAAGAAAGGAGTTGCGAAATTTCTTTGTTCGCGATGTAATTGATGTCACAGTTAGGCGGTGACATCGAGAACCAGCTCGCGTGGACTTAAGAAGGAAGGGGGAAGCAGGAATTAGAGAGAATAATTCCTCAGAGCACTCGCCGTGATACAGTCGATAGAAAGCGCTCAGTGCTGCTATCTCACGACGCAATTGTAAAGGTTCAAGGGTGTTTGTGACCTTTACGTCGCCAATAATGCGTACTGCACGTCGCTGCAGCCGGTCCAAGGCCTCCAGTAGGTACTTAGCGGAGCCATCCCAAAGGTGCGAGCAATATTCAATGCAAGACCGTACCTGTGTTTTGTACAGCAGGCACAGTTGTTGTGGCGTGAAAAAACGCTGCACCTTGTTCAGAACTCCCAGTTTCCGTGAAGCTGTTTTTATAACAGCCTCGATGTAATCCCTTGGACTAAGGTCGCAGCGAACGTCGATCCCCAGCATGGCGATTTTGCTTTGTATCACCAGTGGAGCACCACAGAGGGAGGGAAGAGGGGAAAATGCTGACTTTTTCGCTGTGAGAGCGCATACCTGTGTTTTCTTGGCATTAAACTCAATAAGATTATCAGAGCCCCATTTGGCGATGAGCTCTAATATCCTATCGAGTTCAATGACAAGATCCTTCCGCCTCTCCTCAATTTCCGCTCGCCCAGCCACTGCGCGTCCGTGGTATTCACCATGCACTGTACTACCGTCTGCATAGCAATGTATGTTCCCAAGAGAGAGCATATCATTGATATGCAAAAGAAAGAGTGTCGGAGATAGCACAGATCCCTGGGGGACCCCAGCATTCACTACATAGAATTGTGAAGCGCAACCATCTACTAAAACACGAAGGCTACGCTTGTGTACGAAGCTGGCAATCCAGGTGCATAGCTGAGCAGGCAGACCATATGCCGGTAGCTTGGAGAGAAGACTTCTGTGCCAGACCCTGTCGAAAGCCTTGGAGATATCGAGGCTGACAGACAACGATTCGCCATGCTTGTCGATAGCTTCACCCCAGAGGTGTGTTACGTACGCTAGAAGATCACCTGTGGACCGTTTTGGTCGAAACCCGTACTGACGATCATTAATTAAACAATGATCTTCTAGGTAATGGATCAGTTGGTTGTTTAAAATCCGTTCCATCACCTTACAAAGTACTGAGGTGATAGCTATTGGCCGATAATTTGCCGAGTCAGATCGATCCCCTATTTTGGGAACCGCTTGCACATTAGCTCTTCTCCAAGCTTCCGGCACACATTCCGAAGAGAGAGAAAGTTGGAACAGGCGCGTTAATACAGGAGACAGCTCCGCTGCGCACTTCTTCAGCACTAGGACTGGTATTCCATCGGGACCGCTAGCTTTCCGTACATCAAGTGATTGCAGCTCCGCAAATACTGTAAATGTCCCATTGCTAAGGCTTAGTCTTCTTTTAAGGGGATGGCTTGGAACTTATTCTAGGCAGCTCCAATGCAGGTTGGTACACATGTGGCAGTTTTTTCTACCAACACATGCAAGTTTCTTCACGATGTTTTCCTTCACCGTCGCGCACGAGATGAACTATAATAGATTTGTGGATCTCCAAAATGCCTTTATAAAACTTTGCCATCAGCATTTGTTTATTTATATTATATAAGTCAAAGTAACCATATACAGTCATGTTCATATAATAAAAGGGGAAAATGAAATGAAAACTTAGTTTCAATTCATTTAAGATGTATAACATTTTTTTCATAAAGTCAATTATAGCATTAATTTTGGGAACTTTTGGTTATTCAACCTGTTTTGAATTTGCATATTGGGTCAGTATATAAAAAAAATCGCGTGAAAAAAAAATCATAAGATGTAAAAATAATTATAATTATTAAACAGCATTATGAACATGAATAGTGTGAGCTTATTTTGGTATTGCTATATTAATGGCTATTATATCAGTCAAAACACAGACTATTTGGACCACGTCACGTGCGACAGAGAAGACACGAAGGCAATTGATCGGCACGGTCGGAGGGCTATGTTATATAATAAGTTGGTAACATATTGACCTTGATCTCATTTTTAATATTTTTATGGGGTTATAATTATACGTGTGTAAAATGAGGATGAATTTATACGATGAGATGAAATAATAATTTTTAGTAATAATAGCATTAGGTATCAGTAGCAATTTATACAAATTAAAAAATTAAGAAACAAAATAATATCTATATAATATTCTTACCCAATATCGCCTTTCGATTTAACTCAACTGATGCTTCGAAAACTCTTATTATATTTCAAAATCATTTATTTTCGGATAATTAATGAATTATAAAATAAAATTTGTAAATAATATCTAATATATAAATAGTGTCACCAGCAGTCATATGCACAGCATCTTATAAATACATTCCACGATTAAAAATGAAAATGTTTTAGTTCTTGATATTTAATCAATGATATTCCATATTAAATTATAATATTACCTTATATAATATATATAAGCAAATTGCACAGAAGCTGGGCTAAGCGCTGACAACGCGACGACAAGCGCGACGTTATCTTTTAAACAATCTACAAACGCTTACGAAAGATAATAAGTATGCAAAGTAGAAAATAACTAAGAAAGAATTATTATTAATAAATTTTAACATATACAGTATATACAAACATATATAATTTATATAATTACAGATCCTAGTCTTGGATTCAAATTCCGGATCAGATTAGATTTTTTTTCCATATAATAAATTTATTTACGAACGAAATTAAATGACGTCAAAAAATATTTATCGTATTTTGAAGATGAAATCGTAAGTTCAAACATGAACCTTAATAAGAGGATTAGAATTTGGACGATTTTAAAATTCCTTGAAATTATATAATTCCACCGCTTGAACTTTCTATCGCAAACAAAATTGATAAAGCGTATAAAGATGATTTTCTATATAAAGCCACACGCTATAACTTTAACTTCTAACACGGGTTAAGTAACCCATAGAAACGACAGAAAACCATTACTCTCGGAACATAAAACATTCCTCGGGAAATCAATTGTGACACTAATCTGCCTGACATTGACGAGGGTGCTTAAGGACAAACACACGTGTGCTACTTTCTTGAAGGTACTTTAAATATCTGACCTTGAAGTTTCAAGTAATTAATATATAATAAAATTCAAAATGGTGCCCAAGTTTCGGAGATAAGGGATGCGAATTCGGATTGTAATTAGAATTTTAACATCGAACTTTTAAAGAATATGAATTTCAAATTTAAACCAAGATATTTAAATACGTACATTTGTTACTTCTAAATAATTGGTCTTATCATAATAGTAACTATTTTTTTTTTTATAGAATAGGAAGGTGGACGAGCATATGGGCCACCTGATGGTAAGTGGTCACCAAACGCCCTTAGACATTGGCATTGTAAGAAATGTCAACCATCGCTTATAGCCAATGCGCCACCAACCTTGGGAACTAAGATTTTATGTCCCTTGTGCCTGTAATTACGCTGGTTTACTCACCCTTCAAACCGGAATACAACAATATCAAGTATTGCTGTTTTGCGGTAGAATATCTGATGAGTGGGTAGTACCTACCCAGACGAGCTTGCACAAAGCCCTACCACCAGTAAAAGTAATTTTATATATTTCTAGATATTTATAAAGGGAAATTAACTACGACCGGCAACTAACAACAATTATAAAAACAAATTAACAAAATATATAGGAAATAAACTGGAATCACGCGAAACCAATCCTATTGACATATGTAAAACATACAATAATAATTTTAGTAAGATCGTTATAATGGTCCTCAAGTGGTTAATGCTGTGCACGCTTGTCATTATTGTACATATCAATAAACATGTCACCATTAATTTATTATTAATGTGTATCCGAAACAGCCTGTGAATGTCCCACTGCTGGGCTAAAGGCCTCCTCTCCTCATTTTGAGGAGAAGGTTTGGAGCTTATTCCACCACGCTGCTCCAATGCGGGTTGGTGGAATACACATGTGGCAGAATTTCAGTGAAATTAGACACATGCACGTTTCCTCACGATGTTTTCCTTCACCGTATTAATGTGTATGTTTATATATATTTATTATGAGTGTACCCATGAAGTAAATAAAACCGGTTTGATCCTAGCCGCTTACCATGTGAGATGGGTACTCAAAGTAATTCGTTTGTAGCCAAGATGCAGAAAATGGCGCAGTTAGATTAGTCTCGGTTTGTCCGCCAGTTTCTCAACGATCGTTTACCCCTGACCGTCCAGATTTCCTTGCGAAACGTATTAGTCAATTCGCAAATATATATAATTAATTTTACAATACAAAAATATATATATATATATATATATATATATATATATATATATATATATATACATTGGTGTGTTTTATTAGTTGTTACGAGTCTATTTGGGGAACTTTTTTTATCGCTGGAAAAACACATCAGGCGTTTCCCTCACGGAAACAGTAGGTGGGTATGTGGATTTCGCGCAAAAAACCAGCCTTTCCGTCTTAACGAGAAACGCCACGGAATCGCTTGCGCATGCTATCGTATCGGTCTGATTGCCAGCCCGCCTATGCGGGCCTCAATTCTCTAAGGAGGTTTCCCCAGGGTACTGTGAACGCCCTAGTACTGACGGTGCCTATTGCGGCGGGAAAGAAGGTGCGCGTAGCGCCTCTTTTTTCTCTCCGGTCTTCTTCGGCGGAGTGGTTCTGCAGCGGCGTCCTCTTCGCGCTCCCGCTCCACAGCCTCCTTCTGCGACATCACACTTTCACAGAAGGCCATCGCGTTGGATCTAATTTCATGTAGTCGTTTCAATTCACGCATAAATACATACGTACATATAAGCAACAAAATTAGATCATTGGCCAAGACTGATATATATTTTGCGATTTTTATTTTTAAAGAATCAAAAAATTAAAATATAATAACGTCCATTGCTATTAATGTTAATATTCCTATATACGCCCTCTAATTAGGCGTAAAGCTGGTGGGGACGACATTAGGCCAAGGGATCGGGATCGAACCTGTACCATTTATGTGGCTAGGCAGCCCGTAATCCATTGGTCGCTTTTAAAATATTTTTATCAATTATAAATTCGGACGATTTATCTGAATATGTTTCTCGTGTGCTATTTTCTAATTGTTAACGACCATCTTGTGTATTCTGTATGTTGGTTGTATTTGTGAAATTAATCTCTAATAATGAAACTTGTTTTTACCGCGGGGCAAACGTTTTGTATCACTGATTTAATAAAGAAAGTCGACGAGTTATTATTTTTTTTCTTGTTAATTTTGTTTAATATGAATAATATTTTGCTTTACCTTATGATTATGAATTATATAATATAATTAATTGCCTCGTTGATCTTTTTTATGTTATATCATCATCAGGTAACGAGGTCCTGAGTTCAATTGGGCTGGGCTAGTAAATGATTAGCTAAAAATACATTGAAATCTATTGATCGATTCTGAGAAATCCCAACAGTAGTGCTATTCTGTAAAAACTAACATCTCACTCGTGAAATATTAAAAACCGGTATACAGTGTTTTTACTATTTTGATGCGTGTCTTATTTTAATGTTATAATCAATTATTGTAGCCAATTTTCTATTTCTCATTATGACATATAGCAATCGTGTTATGGAACTTGTTTTATTATTAAAATATTTATGTATATACTTATTTAGTAATTAATAGAATATTTTTATAACTAAAACTCGCTCACATCAAAACCCAATATGTTAGAATATTGAAAGCCTTTACGTTTAATATTAACAATGACGTCATGGTTCAAAATTAAATCTTTTCGGCCACAAAGCCTAGCCTGTTAATATCCGGCGAACAATGCCGATGGTGCCGTTGAAACAAAAACGGAGATCATGCAAATGTATGAACGTGGATATATTTTTTTGTTTTCATAAAAAAATACCAATCAACGAGCCAACTGGATGTCGAAGTAATTCTGAATACAGGATTTTATGAACCACCGTTCTTAATACGTGAAGTATATTTTTTTTTATTCAATTCTTTTTATGCGATTTATACTCATAAAATAATTTGTCCTGACTGAGTATCGACACATAACTAAAACTACCCAGTCTAGAAAACCGAAATTTGGAACATAGATTTTTTTTTACACTAAGAAATTATTTTTTGAAATTTCAACTTTAAGGCGAGGCAATTAAAGGAATTTTTAAATAAAATTTACCTACCTGAAGTCGGAACATTCAGATTCAAGGGGTCAATAAGAAAGTAAATGTCACACTCCTAGGCTAAGGGTTAATTAGGATAGACAGTTTATACCCGATACACATATGTTACCTCACGATGTTTTCCTTATAGGAAATATATATATTCGATAGGTTTCGAACAATCTTCGATTAAGATTCACATATCACCACTGAGCTGTCTAATGGACTAAATAAGAAATAAGTAATTTAAAAGCCAGATTGTGGGCTTCTATTGAAAATGCTCAACTTATATAAATGAACACTACTAACTAACGAGGAATTAACATATAACCTATGTTAAGATATATATTCATATTATATTTTATGACATGCCAATATTTATGAGATAAAATTATTTTAACTTAATTAAAAGGCATTACATTATAATTCTTCATTTAAATAATACTTATAAAATTGACAAATAAATGTCAAATATTTATTGCAGGAATTCTTTTACAGCGTAAAAACATTTGTCAACCAAGCAGTCAAGTATTTTTTTCATAAATCTTAAATAAGGCACTTCGTTAATGTCGGAAGGCAACTTATTATAAATTTTCACTATCATACGGTCACAACTCTTTGAGCAGAGAGCTGTTTAATAAAGTGACATATACAATTTATTTGGATATCGCTTATTAAATGATACAATATTCTGATTAGTCTCAAAGTAATTGTTTTTGAATTTCTTTACGAAACAATCTGCTATGTAGATGCATGGCAACGTTAATAATTTGATATAATATAAGACCATGTAAGTGCGAAAACTCTCAGTGCAATAAATATTACTACCATCGTTGTGTATGATTATAATCGTGTCTTGTTATTCATACGTCACTTATCAAGGAACGTACGATATGCTTCGGACATATCGTGTCTCCTATTATCATGGAGTGGACACGCCGAAAACAGATGGCAACGTGACAGGTCAGAAGCGTTACATAAGAACTTTGCAGATAAATAAATCAGTAATGTGATTGAATAGCGAAACACTAGAATCGTTTATTTTTTTTTAATGTAAAAATCAAAATATAATTCAAGTAGATTCTTATTGTGACACTTTTGAAGCTTATTTCACCCAGCTTTCTGGTTTGGTATATAAATGACAGATCTTCAACTTAGACCTATTTTCTTTAGGATTTTTTTATTCACAAGCATGAGAAATAGGCACATGATACAGTAATGCTTGCTTGATTTTTAACCCGTAACGTTTTGTTTAGATTCACGAAGTTAGACCACTTTTATGCTGACTCTCTAAATAAAATATGTTTCGTTTAAACAAACGAAATATATCAAAAAGCCGAGATGGCCTAGTGGTTAGAACGCGTGAATTTTAACCGACAATCGTGGGTTCAAGCCCGGGCAAGCACCACTGAATTTTCATGTGCTTAATTTGTAATTATAATTCATCTCGTGCTTGACGGTAAAGGAAAACATCGTGATGAAACCTGCATGCGTCTAATTTCATTAAAATTATGCCACATATGTATTCTAACAACCCGCATTGGAGCAACGTGGTGGAATAAGCTCCAAACCTTCCCCTCAAAAGGGAGAGGAGGCCTTAGCCTAGCAGTGGGACATTAACAGGCTGTTACTGTACTGTACTGATATGAATCTTACATCCTTGGATTAATAGTATATAGCATTACACGATGTTAGTTTTCGTCAGCACTTCATCTCCTCGTGAATGCTAAGTCATTTAAAACTATGACTTGAGCTACAATACATTCGTTTTGTCAATTTATATGCTATGCGTGGGTTAACGATTTCACTAAGGAAAATCTGAGCGTTTTTTATATTTTAAAATTACCTTAATTCTGCAACAAATCTTTTGATGTTTTATCAAGTTTCTATTATCTTACAATTGATTAGTTTCGTAACTAGTGCTATAACTAAGTGAACGCTGTGATTATAATGCCGCATTTTTGTTAATTTTTTTCTCTTTCTTTGATCATTGATATGACATTAAAGGAGACAGCATTATTTAACTAATGACCCCAAAACCACAATCATAGATAAAGATGTTTTTTTTTTAATAAAGTGTTCAAGCAGTCATATTATTTGTAGTCAGTTAAATTTTTTTGAGTTTTAAATTAATTTTTCAACACATGAGTCATCAATTTGACGTGCTAATAAAAATTTTATCTATCTTATATTACATATTATATTGGTACTAAGCAACGTTATAAGTAAGGCCGTAATACATTAAATTTATTTATGTTGAATAAAATAGATGCGCTTAACAAATATTCCTTTATTCGGCTCTACGTCACCCACGGGTGAGTGAGAGTGCTTCTATTCACTCTGCTAGAATCAGACATTTCACACCATTAATCCTAACTGAAGCTACATTCATAGATTCCATGCAAGCGAACCCGGTGTGTCGCTAGTGTAATAATTTCATTTAAAGCGTCTATCTGGCTTTTACAACAATAAGGACATAATAACAAACGAAATTCATATGACGATGATTAATTGTTCCGTTTGCAGATGTTCTCCGAAATATTTCTAAACGCACATTGTTATATTGTATCGCGTGGCTTCGTTGTTGAATTAAGTGATGTCACGTTGTGTACACGAATGACGAAAATGTTGATAAAGCTTTTTTAAATTATTTTAACCCATTTAAAAAAAAGGATTTATGTTTTTTAGACGCAGCTATTTATCTTAGTATTTTATTAATTTTAAATTGTTTATTTATTTATTTAAACGAACAGAAAGGGAGACAATAGATCTGTAAGAAATATTCGTTAAATTGAGATCGTAACATGATATCTAAAGTCCCTATTGCCTGTAATTCTACCGGCTCACTCATATTTTAAACTAAAATACAATTCAGTTTGATATTTGGGCTTGCGCATTGCCGTATCGCCGAAAATATCCTACATACGTAACTTTAAGGGAAATTATTCTAGACTTATATATTAAATTATGCTCATTAAAACAGATAAACAGGCGGACTAGCATATGGGCCACCTGATGGTAAGTGGTAACCAACGCCCAGGACATTGGCATTGTAAATGTTAACTATCGCTTACATCGCCAATGCGCCACCAACCTTGGGAACTAAGATGTTTTGTCCCTTGTGCCTGTAATTACACTGGCTCACTCACCCTTCACACCGGAACACAACAATAACAAGTACTGCTGTTTCGGGGTAGAATATCTGATGAGTGGATGGTACCTACCCAGACGAGCTTGCACAAAGCCCTACCACCAGTAAGTAAGTTGTTCCATTTTCCTTTCTCTTGCGTTATTTGTGTGTATTATATATTTAAGAGTAGCTTATGAACCCGACTTCGTCCTCGTTAAAGTCGATAAATGCAACAGACACACGGTTTCAACTGATTTATTATATGTAAGACGAATTTAAATTTACCTTTGAATGATGATAACTTTTTTCACTCTCATCCGATTTCTACGAAACAAAGCGTAACTCTTGCTTCAAGGTAAGCTTAATCTACCTGTTAAAACTATTAGAAAATCTGTTTAGTAGTTTCAAAGATTAGCGTGTACATACAGACAGGCAAAAAATTTTAATCATCATTTCCTTCTTTTTTTATCGCCTACACTGTTATAAATGTTTTATAAGTAAAGACAAGAAACCTTATAATTAAACATTTATTACGAATGAAAAATAATGATTATTTCCTTACACAAACACATTTTAAATAAATTACAATGTAAGTGTGATGTGATTACAAAACGTGCCGTGAATGTTTGTGACGTCGTAATTACGAGATGAACTACAAATAATAATTATCGAATCGTATCGTTTGTTTCTCTTTGGATTTACACGAATACTACTAAACTGATTGGTATAGAATTTAAATTTTATTCAGTTTATTAGTTAAAGGCTAAAATATTTATGTATTTATAATATACATTATTCTTACAAATGTGAGTGAAATTTTTAAATGTCTACAAAAATGTTTTAATGGTATAGGAATTTATACAGTGTTAATGCATAAATTGGAACGTAACCATGAATGTTAAAGTTCACGCGTTTTAACCACTGATCCATCCCGGCTCTCTTAATATGTATCTTATTTGATTCAAAATATTCAAGAGCTGAAATGAGCTAGTGAATAACCCAAGATTATGAATTCAAATCCGAATAAGCATTCTAAGTGTTCTTATGCTTAATTTGGGTTTATGTATCAAACATCAAGCGCTAACTGAAAATGTCGCAATGAACCTGCATGTGTTGGAATAAATATTCAACGAGAATATCCGATCATTTACATTTAATTATTTATTATTAACAAAACAAGAACAATCGAAACAGCTGAAAGAACTTAAAAAAGTTCGTCTTCGAATTTATAAAAAATGTTATTAAATTAACGGTATTGAGAATACTATTGCCTGAAAACAAATTAAACAACATTGAAATAACCTTAAAAGGACAAAAATACCTTTAAAGTTTTTGCTAAGATTATCTTTAGGCTTAACAGGCCACATTGGATAAGCATGGCGGAATAGGCTCCAAACTTTCTCCTCAAACGGAGAGGAGGTCTTAGCCCAGCCTCGGGACATTTACAGTTACTTTACTAAGGTTAAAAGTTAGTTATATATTTTAAAGTTAAGGGGTAATTTTCTTTTGCGATTAAACAAAGTTCTCGGGAAGTGGGAGAACCATGGTGCTAGCACTAAAGTAAGCTGTATTGCTATATAAATAAGTTACTAGGAAAATCGTTATATTAAAACTACTCCTCTTGTTGGGGTTTCTATTAATGAAAAGCAAACATTGATTAGTCTAATAATAAATTTAGCCTTATATAGATATTTCTCTGAAACACTATAATATACGTCAAAGAAAATATATATATAAACCTCCTCAGCACCTAACAGACTAGAACAAATCTAAATGCAATTAAAGTAACTATACGCCTTCAAATGATCAGAGAAATTAAATTTTATCTCACCCTACTCTTATTGCAAGTCGGTTTTAATGATGATATGAAAATATTAGTAAAGTTTTATTTATAGTTATATATACATAATTTGAAGACACGACAAAGAGCTCTTGAACATGCTTAATATGTTCTTATCTACCCGAGACCAGGGCGCCGAGATATACATACGAAATAAACAAATTAACCTTTAAATTAGAGAATTCCTTGTTCATGACAAAGAGATGTTTATTTGATTGTGAAAAGGAAACTGGGCCCAAATTTAATTCAACATTTCGTTTTCCTCATATCATTTAGAAGAGGCGATTTAATTATTAAACCGAATTATTTAGAAATACGAAATGTGACAACAACATACCATACCTATTTTATTTTTTCGTATACAAGCTCGGGTAGCTTGTTTTCCGGCTTTGCTCGAGTTGAATAATGACCTACATAACACGTTTATATCGTAATACATTTGACTTTGTTTCGACTGTTTAACGCTTTCAGGTTTTTCTGACATCCTCAATCATCGTTATTTCAGACAATTTACACAAAACCTTAATGCATTGTACACTTAAACCTTATTTATGAATCAATCCGTCTATTGGTGATAGCCGTATGAAAATCCGTTCAGTACTTTTTGAATTTATAGCGTTCACACAGACAGACTAGACGAGATGGAGGAGTTTTATTTTTCACTATTAGCGATATTTAAGGCTTTAATTCTTTAAGCTAATAAATAAATAATAACATATTCAAATTAAAACATTTTATTACTGACAAACGGCCTTTGGACAAACAGGTCTGAGCGGGTATCTAGGTACTACCAAATCAAACAGCAATTATTATATTTAATATTGTTATGTTCCAGTTAAAACAATGAGTAAGCTAATGTAACTACAGGTACAGCAGACATATCATCTTAGTTCCCATTGGTAGCGCATTGGCGATATAAGGGATAGATAACATTTCTTACAATGCCAATATTTAAGGCAGGTGGAGAACATTACATTTTCAAAAAAAAAACATAACACAAAAGTAGTGAGAAATGCTCGTGGTAGTCCTTTGCATATATCGTTAGCTCTTACACGAATTCCCGTCAACTTTCTGATCCTATAAAAACATGCAAATAAAACAACTGCGAAGGCGCCGAATTTAAAAGCATTCCCAATCCCTGTAATGGCTAAGCAAATACACCTCGATTGTTCTTATCCCATCGACTTTTAACGAAAGGAACTACAGATTGCCGACGTATTCACTCTTTGAGTGAAAATGCTTTTAATTTTTTGTAGAATAAGTTTCATAAACATTCCATTGAATTAAACTTAATTTTAATTGTCGTACCCATTTCAAATAAAGTACATATAATTTGAATGAATAATTTAATATTATAATCGATTTGATTTCCTGATCTATCCTATCTTCCTGAACTATCAGGTTGATAATAAAAAAATCATGCTTGTAAACTTTTTGAGTTTATCCCGTTTTAGTTTATTATCAAGTCAAGACAAGTCCCACACATTGACAAATCAAAAAATTGCACTTTTTATAAGAATGCTGCGTAAGTTGTACGAGTACCTGTATTTTTGCACACATTAGTGCACATGTTATATTTTGAATAAAAATAAAAACAAAAACAACTTACTCTGAAGTTGGTACTTTTTATAAAAAAATCACATTTAAAGTTTGTCTCTTGATATCTTGAATAAAATTACTATTGACATTTATAAGTAATAAACTGTGTGCTTTATTAATAACTCAACACACAATCGTTGCATGTGGTTATTAATTTACATAAAAAAAAAACTATCAATGGAAAGAAATAATACTCGTCTACCCTCGTTGAAAAAAAGCTGATGTTACCGAAATCAGCCTGAAGGACATTATCTATTGTATATATATATGTATGCATGCATATGCTTCGTTAAGTTTAGTACATATATAAGGCTGAAAATCTCGAGGGCTTGAGTTCAAGCGACGGGTGAGACTAATAAAATGTTATGAAGTTTTTCTTACAAGAAATTCACAATAATTTGAATAAGTAAATAACAAATATAAAAATAAATAAGTTGCATAAACTTAATTAGCTTAATAAATAACGTTTTTTTGATAACATACAACTGCACTTTTATATAGAAGGTGATTATATAGTACACGTATAAGGATATATATCTATAATTACATTTTAGACTTCGTTAGCATTATACTAGCTAAAGAAACTCTAAGCGAAAATATTCCACGGATTAAAAGTAAACTTGTGAAGGTGGTTAGCTGCGAGATATACATTTCATTTCAATTGTAATGTAACAAGCCTGTTATATTCTACTACTACCAATGTTTAATTTTTCTTAAGAAAGTGCGTGGAGCTTAATCTACCATCTCATGGTCTTGCAGTGCATGTTATTATTTTATTCATTAATTCACAAAATAATAAAATGTGACTAAAAATATACATGAAATTAACAAATATTAAATTCACAGACGTCATGTGAACTGAACTTTGGTAATCTTATTGTTTATTATAATAATAACGTTTATAAGTATAAGTTATATGCGTGTCTTATAATAAAGTTTTTAACTATAAAAAAGAAGAAATTCGCATACTAAGCCGATGACAGTAACAATGCGGCGGGAAAACTAGTGAACGGAGCACAAATGGCGACGATAAAGGAGATTCTGGATCATAGAATGTTGATCTACAATAAAGACACTATTACAATATTATCAAACTAAGACACGGACGGCACATCTGTCGATACTACAAGACAATATAATAAAAAAGTATATATATATCGTTATACTAATAAATATATAAAGTGTAACACGGATACCGAGGACCGAGATTGATCCAAATAAAATACTTTTAGTTTGACATTGATAGTTCCAAGACAAGTTTTATATTATAAATGGAAGTCTTAAGGCATTTTCCAACAAAAAAAACTTACTCTGAAGTTGGTACTCTTTATAAAAAAATCACATTTGAAGTTTGATAAATTTACTATTGCATTTATAAGTAATAAACTGTGTGCTTTATTTTCGATCGCATTCAATTTAGTTTATACATAATTTAAAAAAACAAAGTAAGCCTGTAAATATTCAAATGTTCCATAACTCTCATAATCCGATGTTACGGCCATCCGACGCGACCAGGAAGAGTTCAGGAGTAGTACCAAAGGCACAAACTTCCAGAGTGAAGTTCTTATTTGCCAAACCTGGGAATTGAACCCAGGACCTTTGGGTGTGTGGCCCTACATCTAGCCACTAGAGAAGTATTTATGATACAAATAATAAGCAAATGTAAACTCAATCATCATATCATCATTATCATATCAGCCGAAAGACGTCCACTGCTGGACAAAGGCCTCCCCCAAGGATTTCCACGTTGGTCGATCTTGCGCTGCCCGCATCCAACGGCTTCCCGCGACTCGTTCTAAGTCGTCAGTCCACCTTGTAGGGGGCCTGCCCACGGTGCGTCTTCCGGTTCGTGGTCGCCACTCGAGAACCTTTCTGCCCCAGCGGCCGTCGTTCGGAAACTCAATGGTACATGCCAAATTTTGAACCCACAGTCTTCGGTAGAGATTCACGAAAATTCATGGTAAAAGATCCATCCCTTGAGCCTCCTAGACACTCTAGTAATAAAATCAAGCGTTTCATAAAAATTGGGTCGTTAAATATGAGTCAAATAAAACATTACTAGACTAAAGTCTGTCATTTCTTTTCAAGTATTATTGCTTTGTGTTATGGCTTCGTATCACGGCATTGTCATGAGTGTTTTTATTGCTTTTATTACAAGTCGCGTAGAACACAAAATAAGGCGTTGATATTCGTCGAATTTCACGTTTGACTTTTTAATTAGTACATATCTTACGCAGAGATCTATTTTAGAAATTATGGCAAAATTAACAGCGTGTGTAAGTGTGTTTTATTCCCTTCAAGGTTTCGAATCCGATACAAGAGACTTAAACGTATTAAAATTATTTACAACTTAGTAGTAACCTAGTTCTGTAGGTACATATGTACGTAGGTTATATATTGTTCGTTAAATTGCAACAAAAATGTTTTCCTTCAAAAAAACTATAAAAACATACAAAAATATAATAGAGGTCGCAAGTTTTGTGACTATATTTTACACTTCATTTGAAATTTCGTGTAAAAATAACTTTTCGAAATATCTCATAATAGACTTTATAAAATAATTTTGCGATCATAAGAAATATCTATATAAGAAAGACGGCGAAACGGCAGCTCGTTCATAAATCACAAAGGAGGCGTTATTAAAAATAAAAAATTGTTTGTCTAAAAACGTCGATCGGTTCCGTAGCTATAGCGTTACAGGCTTATAAATAGTTTTTGGCGATATTGTATTAGTAAGTTGGTTATTTGGTGTTATCTTAACCAATTTCTTCATCCAATTCTTCGACAGCATATCTTAAAATTTCACACATAACGTGCAAGTTTTTTAACAATATTTATCTTATAACGCGAGTAAAGAAGTTGACAAATATTAAGGGATTGAAAATCTTAAATTTTGGCTGATATGGTCCAATTTGGCTTAGGATATCACAGCTTGATATTGTAGTCTTGTTTTTATCGATATATTTTAGATTGCTAATATGTAGTTACATTAAACGCTTCATGAATTGTTGTTATTTACTTATCCTTACGAATGTTAAAAATGTGAAAATGAATTTGTTTGCTTGTGACGCTTTTATGTGTTATGTAAGCAACCGATCATTACGATTTTATTTATTGCATATGTCGGCGGATGAGCATATGAGCCACCTGATGTCAAGTGTTCACCAACGCCCATAAATGTTGGCATTATAAGAAATATTAACCATCGCTTTCATGGCCAATGCGGCACCAACCTTGGAGACCAAGAGGTTATGTCTCTTGTGCCTGTGATTACACTGGCTCCTTCAAACCGGAACACAACAATACCAAGTACTGCTGTTTTGTGGAATGTCTGATGATTGTGTGCTACCTACCCAGACGAGCTTGCACAAAGCCCTACCACCATTGATACACTTTACCGAAAAGGACATAGGGTACCCAACACCCCCATCTCCTTCTCTGCAAGAGCAGTCGTAGGCAGAAACTAGTTATTAATAAAACAGGCGACAAAATAATCTGACAAAATCAATAGACAAAGAAAGTGAAAATATAAAATCGTTGGTTGTCGTATTTTAACCTTCTACCTTCTAAAATTGCCTTCAATTGCTGCACACTAGCTTCACAATTTCTTCGTTCGAGATCGAATTTCTTTGTAACAAATACGCTGTAATAAATATAATAGACTTTCTTATTGAACTATTCTTTCTGAGTTTCATTACTGATTTTTGTTGATTAATGCTCGACGTACTTCCGGATGTCTAATATTACGAATATTTATAATTCATTTAGTTAAAACATTTTTAATAAAGTAAATAAGCGCACAATTAAGATATTTTATCACAGACTAAATCTTGTAAACATTTTTACGAGATTTAAGACATTATGAGATTGAGAGATTTTTTTTTAATAATTTATTTTTAGGTCATTTTTATGATGTATGTAATTGTATAAAAGTGTTTTTAAACCTATTCTCCCATCATAAATATTTGTTGAGTAATTTGATTGAGAATGTATTTTAGCTATATTTAAAGAAAGTTGAGCTGTTTGAAAGTAAGCTATTTCTAGTTATTGAAAGTATGTGAGCAAAGTTAGTATCTTGTAGTAAGTAAGTAACAGCCTGTAAATGTCCCACTGCTGGGCTAAGGCCTCCTCTCCCTTTTTTTTTTTTGAGGAGAAGGTTTGGAGCTTATTCCACCACGCTGCTCCAATGCGGGTTGGCGGAATACACGTGGCAGAATTTCGATGAAATTAGACACATGCAGGTTTCCTCACGATGTTTTCCTTCACCGAAAAGCACGAGATGAATTATAAACAGAAATTAAGCACATGAAAATTCAGAGGTGCTTGCCCGGGTTTGAACCCACGTTCATCGGTTCACGCGAAGATTCACGCGTTCTTACCACTGGGCCATCTCGACTTATATCTTGTGATTTCAATAAAATAAATGAAAAGCAGCATCATCTAGAATTAGGAGGATACCAATCTTCTAACAAATTCACAGCAGAGGTATCTTGTTTGAGTTTTTTAAAATAATATCATAGAAGATTTTAGATATACTAGATAACTAGACGTTTTTTTCAGTTAGTATTTGTTTTACTCAAATTAATTTCATAAAACCTTAAATAATTTGTTATTAGTGGCCATTATAAAGTTAAATAAATAGAATAACGAAAGTACTTATAAATTCTTTTTAAAAATATACATGTATGAGATATTAAAACTGCTTCTTAAAATGTTAAAATATAGCAATAAGCAGCTTTTAGAGGTGGTTCAATAAATGCGACCCCACGAGACTCGCTCCATGAATTTGTGCTTTCCACCGAACCCTAATAACTTGGGGCACTGGAGCTAATACATTAGTATGTAAATGTAGGATCACATCATCAATCTGACTCGCTGTCGGTTTAGGTAATGAGCATTCTTCATGCGTTAAGAGAGATTGGAATATTGAATACGAGATGATGTGTCCTGACTTCATTCACGTGGTTGAATAAGAAACTATCTTTATCTTTAAAAATAAAAAAATACGATGCTCTCACTCAGACTCACCCTAATCCCAATTGTGTGTTATTTTTTTACATAATCTATTATTATTTAAATGATCATATTTTAAATAATCTGTGTATTATTTACATAAATAATGTATTTACTATATGGACACGATAAAAATCATCTTGTATATATACTTGCTAAAACCACAAACCATGATTAATTTAATAACGCTAATAACGTGCAATCTCGGTGGCTCGGAGCCATTAATGTTATTGAAAAACCAGGCCTTTTAACTTAAAAAAATGAGTTTTTTTATTTGCATAATACATTTTTAGCATTAAATTATGATCTTATAATGATCTACATTATAATATAATGAAGGCCTGTTTTACAAATTGGATATAAAGGTGTTTTATTATTAGACTTCAAAATTTATTATTTATTAATGAGACTATACTTGAGTTTGCTCAGATTTTCATGTACTTTATAATTAATTTCGTGCTCGGTGGTTTTTTATAGTGTATGTAAGCAGACGAGCATATTGGTCATCTGATAGTGAGTGGTCATCAACGGCCATAGACTTTGGCATTGTAAGAAATGTTAACCATCGCTTACAACCTTGGGAACTAAGATGTTATGTCCCTTATGCCTGTAATTACTCTGGCTCCTTCAAACTAGAACACAACAATACCAAGTAGTGCTGTTTTGCGGTAGAATATCTGATGAGTGGGTGGTATCTACCCAGGCTAGCTGTACAAAGCCAGTTAAGGGAAACATCTTGACAAAACCTGCATGTACCAAAATCTACAATGAGGTACATACGTATCCTTCAAGCCGTGTTAGAGCAGCATAGTGGTTAGGCTCCAAATCTTCTCAAATACAGATTAAGCTTAAACCCAGCAATGGATCACTGGCTGTTAATTAACTTTTTTACTCGTACTTCATATCAACCACTGGTCCTCTTAATAAGACAAACGAAGTCAATTCTGAAATTATCTTATATTATAAATGTACTTCTCAAATTACGTTACGAAGCCACACGTTACCATCTTGCCACGACACAAACTAAATTATTCCACGATGTCACTTTGACTTACGACACTCGAGTAATATAGGGGTTAAAATTAATTAATTATACCTTGAATTTGGCAATGCTGTTATAATACGTTACTTGACACGACTAATGTTGCTTTATCGGGTTTGAATATCGACTTGTCTTCATTATGAGAAACATATGCAGTTTGATATGTTATTATTATGTCAATTTGCTTGAGTTACTTTTGATCAATTGTTTTATTATTTAGGACAATCGATAAAATACTATGTGCTCCTGCAGATCCTGAGATTAGTGTGTTCAAGAAAAAAGTCTTTGAAAAAATAAGACTCAAATTAATTTATTTCTTAATTTAAGAATACAACGAAATATCCCTAGCAAAGAAATATGTATAGAGTGTTATGTTATGTTTCCTTATATCTGAAAAGAGATACATAAAAAATGACAATAAGAGACAGTATTAAAACCATTAAGGGAGCAGTCGAATAGGAATAGCGTCGTTACTATATCCTAAAAAGTTTTTTTTTTTTTTAATCAAATAACATTAATAAAAATCATATTTTTTACACGTAAACTATACATAGTTTTAATCTTTTTGTCGTTTAAATATCCTAGTTTGTTTTGAATTAAATGGAAATGAAGTTAATAACATGCCCTGCGGTGATAAAAAATAAAGTGAAGAAACCTACATAATAAGGATGAAAATCAGCCACATATTAATTAATTAACTCGTATTGCAGCAGCGTGATGGAATAAACTCAAACCAGTAGCTTCGAACGATAGGAATACAATATCTTCAGTCAGCTGTGTGAGTGAATTTTCAGATTGCCACTTTTACTTTGAATATAGGTATTTAATTTAGTTTTCTTTATTTAATAAAAAACATTACAAATAGTTCTTTGTCTATTTGTCGTTGGAGTTATCAGATATCGATGAAAATCAGCCACATATTAATTAATTAACTCGTATTGCAGCAGCGTGATGGAATAAACTCAAACCAGTAGCTTCGAACGATAGGAATACAATATCTTCAGTCAGCTGTGTGAGTGAATTTTCAGATTGCCACTTTTACTTTGAATATAGGTATTTAATTTAGTTTTCTTTATTTAATAAAAAACATTACAAATAGTTCTTTGTCTATTTGTCGTTGTAGTTATCAGATATCGATGAAAATCAGCCACATATTAATTAATTAACTCGTATTGCAGCAGCGTGATGGAATAAACTCAAACCAGTAGCTTCGAACGATAGGAATACAATATCTTCAGTCAGCTGTGTGAGTGGATTTTCAGATTGCCACTTTTACTTTGAATATAGGTATTTAATTTAGTTTTCTTTATTTAATAAAAAACATTACAAATAGTTCTTTGTCTATTTGTCGTTGTAGTTATCAGATATCGAACTAATAATAAGATACCTTACTCCAAGTCTAGTTCAGACTGAGAGAAGAACCAGCATTTATATAGATCAAAGGCGAAGCGTAGCCATTCATAAAGGCAATAACACAGTTTTGTACAAAGAGTCATATTTAATACGTTTGCTAATCAATATACTCAAGAAAATTGGCGTTTCAATTTCATTGATAATTCGTAATACTTCTAATGTATTAACATTTGTAAGTCGACTTTTAGTCAAAATTTAGGTTTAATTGATTATTTTTATAACTTTTGCTGAAAAGTTTGCTAAATCGTCTTTAAGTAACATATTTTAATTTTGTTTTTGAAATATTTTACTGGCCTGACCTGGCGGTCAGCGACCACCAGTCAAAACATTGTAAATTAAACAAGAAACAGTTACATTTATATGTCATACAATATAGGAATTAAATGAAACTGAAGCTATTATTTCTCAAGAGTGTCTGTCTACAAGGAAATAGATTTCCCGATATCGTTCTCTTATGAACAAGGCGCAGAGGTTTCGACTTGACAGTTCAGTTATTGCTTGCCCAACAGTATCAATTTGCTCTTATAATAGTAAATTGATATCCGTACTGATCCATCGCTGTCTTTCTGTCTATCAAATAAAAAAAAAAAAAACAAAATAATTTCATTTCGTTCCCACCACTTCACTTAGTCAATCAACACATCAATTAACCGTCTCTCACCCATTCAAATTCATTCAATTTTTACAGGCTGTTACTAGTTAAAGAATAAAAATCGAATAATAACAATAATTTTGTACAACTGGTACTAGTGGTAAGGCTTTGTGCAAGCTCGTCTGAGTAGGGTACCCGATATTCTATCACAAAACAGCAGTACTTGGTATTGTTGTGTTTCGGTTTTAAAGGGTGAATAAGCGAGTGAAGAGTGAGTAATTACATGCACAAGGGACATAACATCTTAGTTTCCAAGGTTGGTGGTGCATTGGTGATGTAAGCGATGGTTAACATTACAATGCCAATGTTTATGGGTGTTGGTGACCACTTACCATCAGGTGGCCCATATGCTATATATATAGGCGGGCGCCTACCTAAACCATACAAAAAATATATACATATATATTAAACCATTTAATAATTGATAATTTTAAAATACAAAACGAATAACTTTACGAAAAACCTGACGCAGGATACTAAAAAAATTCGGGTGTTTTTTTTTTTAAATATAAAATGGCAAAGAACTTTAAGTGAGAAAAACATCAAAAGTATGAACCATGCGATTAAGTCAACGAACACCAGACGCTCAGGCTGTGAAGATTTAACAATAAATACTAACGAAACCGATCTGAAGAAGATATGATGGAGAAGGAGAAGACTGGATGTGGAAGGCGGAGAATCGAAAGCTGTGCCGCCTCTTGGGAGAGGCTTATGTCCAGCGTGGATGCGTGAGCCTCGCGTGACCTATTTCAGACGGCCCTGAAGAGGACGGCAGCCGGGATGGCCTCGTGCTGCCGTACGCACTAGTGAGAAGTGCGGAGGGTGATTACCTTCGCCTCTTGAGGAAAGCTCCGCCGAGCCACGAGCGGAGCACAGCACGGGCGAGGCCTTGGATGCGTTATATCAACACGATCCCGCAGCCTCTCCGATCCGTGCCGAGGACGGCCATCGCAGTGATTTTAGTGGGTAAGAATCCCACATAACCCAGTTCCCCCCCTCATGGGAGCTGGGTACCTTTCTGAAGGTTTTCACTGCGTGAAAAAAACAAGGCTTATGTCCAGTAATGTATTGTGATTGGCTGATAAATTCATTGATTTGAAGCTCGCAACACATTTTTCTAACTAAGATTTGGCTTGACAAAATATTCAGCTTGGACTCGAAGCATATTTATTTCTTAATACAAGACTTAACAAATTTGCGTAATAATTATAATTTGCATCCACTTACACCGCGTTATCTCATATTGTCCCGGAATAAATTAAATGGTTTAGAGTATTACAAAGTGTGGCTGTTCCTTTGCAAAAACCACCCTCGGTCTCAAATTCGATACCTGATAACACCAAGGTTCGGATGTCTCCGATCGGACGATTTGAACCGATTGCTTTCCTCTCGTGAATATTAAACGAGCCATCTATCTTCGTGATACAGGATGTTTTAAAATCATGAAAAGTTTTTTTAAAAAAGGTACTTCGAAAATGATTCATAAATTAATGTAATAAGATTAAAATTTTATGACAATTAATTAAATTAACAATCCAAACGTTAATCAATTTTTTTATTATAATCCGATGCTAGCAGTCACTACGGCTTTTATCAAAACTCTACTCTTAATAGAGGGGAGGATACAGTAAGTTTTAACTATAATGTAAAAATACAACTGCTACCTTTTTAAGCATTTACGATGTATATTATAAATTTTACATTAATTAAATTTTATTAATAAGAAGCCGAGTGATAAGAACGCGTGAATCTTAACCGATGATCGTGAGCTTAAACCCGGGCAAGCACCACCGAATTTTCATGTGCTTAATTTGTGATTATAATTCATCTCGTGCTTTACGGTGAAGGAAAACATCGTGAGGAAACCTGTATGTGTCTAATTTCACTGAAATTCTGCCACATGTGTATTCCATCAACCCGCACTGGAACAGCGTGGTGGAACAAGCTCCAAACCTTCTCATCAAAAGGGGAGAGGAGGCCTTAGCCCAGCAGTGGGACATTCACAGGCTGTTACTGTTACTAAATTTTAATTTCATAGATTTTCACTACGCCGGTTAAATAAATAAAAAGTATAATCACGGTCAAAATATCATATAACATAATACTTATAACCCTGCAACAAACATTTATGAGTAAAGTGAAAGCTAATAAGTAATTAGCATGTACATAATTCATACATCACAGATAAACAAACGCGATAAAAGAAAATTCCAAGTTGATTGAATAAAAATAATTCGTAGGTAAAAATAAATTAAATACGAGAATGATTTCTCTTTGATATATTATTAAAGTAGTTCAAGAATTATTTATACGGGAACGTAAATATAAAATAAATTAGCAATTCCGGCGGGTCGACTTTATGTATATGACTTAATGTAAATTAGTCTGTGTATCTACTCTGGATAATTAGGGTAATAGTAATATTTATTGTACCACTATACAGTATATATTGTTATGTGCTTGAAAGGGGAGTAAGTCAGTGGAATATAAGACACAAGGGAAATAGCACATTGACTTTGTGAGAGGTCGTTAATATATTTAACAGTGTCAGTGTTTATGATCGAATGTGTGTTTGCTTAAAATATGTATATATAAATAAGTATGTATAGCAAAGTCAAAGTCAAAAATCTTTATTCAATATAGAAGCGTTACACTTGCTTATTGATTGTCATTATTCTACCACCGGTTCGAAAATAAACACCTCAGACCTGAGAAGAACCGGCGAAAGAAACTCAGCGGGTTTTTTTTTATATCTCATTTCTTTACAAGAAGTGCAATACATATACAATACTATCCAAATTATATATACCTTTTTTTTTAATTTGAGATAACCTGGAGGCGATCGTTTCATTCCCAGGATGTGCAATCATTTAAAAAGTCATCCGATGTGTAATATCCTTTAGCACACAAGCGTTCCTTAACGATTCGTTTAAATTTCACAATTGAATATTTTTAAACGTTTTCTGGGATCCTGTTGTAAAAGTGTATACATTGTCCCATAAAAGCATTTTACAAATAAGAAAGAAATGTCATTTTATATTATTTAATTTTTAAAGAGTTTGTATTACATTTAAGAAAAAATTATAATTTTCAAATTCATTTGTTATATTTTTTGTTACTTCTATTGCTTTCTTTGTTTGTTATGTCACATTATTCTCGTTTATTACATGTCTCAACCGAATTAAAATCGTATTTATAACCTTCAAGTAGATTATTGACTCTTGAACTAACTGAAATTGTATTCTAAAATATCATTATCTTTTACATCAATCTGAAACAAAAACCGATACCTAACTAACCTTATCGAATGAAAAAATGCCTTTAATTGTTTTACTAAGATATTATCAATAACTTAAATAAATATAAGCGCCATGTCGAACACGCTATATAAGAATGTCCCTCTGCGGTTACTCTATGCTGTAGATATCAGAGGGAACGTCGCACACATCTGCATATGATACGTAACATTAATACGAACAAGATCCATTCAGACTGATTTTTAAAGAACGATTCCTTATGTATAAGTAGTTGTTATATAATATAATAATATAAACATCTAATGTATATGAATATAAGCTATACTTCCTTGGGGATTATTTTGATTGTATTTGGAACGTCAAGGCGTCAGATATACCTATTCGCTAACGCAAGGTTGATGACATGACACACATGCTTCTAAAATTCTGAAATAGCCCTTAAGATATTTGAGAAACCATCGTCATTAAAGTTGAAGATCCTTTGACAGGGCCCTGGAAATATACACTATAGCAGTCCAACATTTCGAGTTTGGAAGAAGGAAATGGACTATAAACTAGATATCAGCAATGTCACTAAGAGCTCCCTTGAAGCTCTTATTAAATGTTTGTAAGTTAGAAAAAATAGTGTTAATATTACCTTGCATTTAATATATAAAGAACCCTGTTATCACATCCGAGAACACAGGAATATTTTTATGTATAGAGGACAATATTTTTAGGGTATTCTATATATGGAAATAATATATATTTTTATTTGTATTGTTGTTTTTTCTTCTATAGTATCTATTCATAGCCGAATGGCTAAGTGGATTTAATAAGTGAATCCCAGTGGAAGATCGCAGCCTAACATTTTGAGACTTAGCACTGATCATAAAAGTAAAAAGTAAGTAACAGCCTGTTAATGTCCTACTGCTGGGCTAAGGCCTCCTTCCCTTTTGAGGAGAAGGTTTGGAGCTTATTCCACCACGCTGCTCCAATGCGGGTTGGTAGAATACACATGTGGCATAATTTCAATGAAATTAGACACATGCAGGTTTCCTCACGATGTTTTCCTTCACCGTCAAAAGCACGAGATGAATTATAATCACAAATTAAGCACATGAAAATTCAGTGGTGCTTGCCCGGGTTTGAACCCACGATCGTCAGTTAAGATTCACGCGTTCTAACCACTAGGCCATCTCGGCTTTTTTTTCGGCACTGATCATACATGACCTTAATTTGTTTTAATAACTATTCTCGTACTTGGGGAAAGAAAACACTACGATAAAAATGCACAAAAATATAATATAACATGGATATGCATCTATTCTTTTTTTTAAAGCGATGGCTGTCCTCAACGCGTATCTGAGAGGCTGCGGGATCATGATATAATGCATCCGCGGCCCTTCCCGTGTGCTCTGCTCTTAGCTTGGCACATTTCTTCTCATGGGATAATTACTTCCCCCATTCCTCGTTAGTGCATGCATATCCATTCTGCACTAACCCAGCATGATCGAATAGACTTCTTAACTTCTTTAGGCATTTATGTGGTATTTCTGTTACGTATAAAAATATTGAAAACACAAATATAAGATCATTAGTTTTAATAAAACTAATAGTAAATAATTGTAATTATGACGTAATTAATGCTAATATTACATGCGAAATAGGCCTTTCGTTAATAACATAATTGATGCTAGTGATGAAGTCGCTGACGCTGAAATACAAAAAAGTAGTTATAAAAACTTAAAAAAACAACCTTGTAATTTCGCTACATTTTCCTCCGCTCTTGAAGTAGACTGTTAGAGATTTCACGTAACTTAATTTTGTTTAAAACTAAAACTACCAACATCACAGAAGACTCGTTTCGATTTTTTTTTTCCTCTCAATAATACGTAACTCCCCTGGAACTTGTTATCAACTTATGCAGTTTAAAATGAAGCAACTTTTGTAAGAGCTGCTCAAGTTTTTATAAAACGCACGTTTTTTTAGGTTATTTGTCATATTTGAACGGAAGCGATTTCCACATAGTTTTTTTTACTTTTTCAATAATAATTATGATCGAACACGAAAAGTTATAACATGCTATAAATGGGGCGAGGTTTTTCTAATAAAAATCTTAAGATATTTTTCTTTTTATCTGTTAAAATTAATTCACGGATAAAACTGAAATATTATAATCTTATCTGTGATTTATATGATATTGCTTTATTAGTTCATTTAATACGATATAAATCGAGATGTTAGTAGTTTTGTAACAGCCAGTGAATGTCCCACTGCTGGGCTAAAGCCTCCTCTCCCATTTTGAGGAAAAGTTGTAGTTGTAGTTGTAACAGCCTGTTAATGTCCCACTGCTGGGCTAAGGCCTCCTCTCCCTTTTGAGGAGAAGGTTTGGAGCTTATTCCACCACGCTGCTCCAATGCGGGTTGGTAGAATTCACATGTGGCAGAATTTCAATGAAATTAGACACATACAGGTTTCCTCACGATGTTTTCTTTCACCGTAAAGCAAGAGATGAATTATAACCACAAATTAGGCTCATAAAAATTTAGTGTTGCTTGCCCGGGTTTGTACCCACGATCATCGGTTAAATTTCACGCGTTCTTACCACTGGGCCATATCGGCATTTATATTAGTAATTCGTTGATTGCCAACCAGGTCATACATATTTAATTGTAAATAAACTTTGTATTTCTTTTGAAATAAAGTATAACCTTCTCCAACCTTCTCCTCATAAGGGAGAGGAGGCCTTAGCCCAGTAGTGGGACATTAACAAGCTGTTACTGTACTGTAAAGTATAACTAATAATTTTATTTCCAGTTTTTCTCGGTACAATATGCCAGCAGTCGCTTTAATTTCAATTTAAACTAGTAAAATGATTTAAAAGGGTTTATCAAATTAAACTAGAAAAAGTATTATTTTTTTTAATTACCCTTTTATTAAAAAATATGACGAGATGGTGGAAAGCGTGGACCGTAACTAAGGGTGGCGGGTTCAAAAACAAGCAAGTACTTAATGTGCATAATTTGTGTTTATAATTCATCTCATGCTCAGTGAGGAAATCTGCATATATAAACCCAAAATGCATGATGATGGGCAAGCTCCAACATTTTATTTAAAAGGAAAGACAACTCTTAGCCCAGCAATGGAACATTTAAAGGCTTTTAATTTTACTTCACGTAGCACCCAAGGACTCTCAGGAGCGGAGCAGTAACTCTAAGCTTCAACTAATATAACAAACTAAAGGCACTCGACGTGAGAACGACGACAGTCGACATGGGTGCAACGACGGGCGGCACATTGGAATTAATTATTCGATAATATGCCTTTGGTCATCATGATTAAAACAAACACGTAAATGAAAGCTTATGAAATCGTGGGGAATGGATAATAAAACCACATTTTTGATAAAATAATTATACTTATGATATTAATACGCTATTTTCAGGGATCTTAATTCTTCAAGTAAATATATTTATAACAAATATTATAAATTACATTTACTTCAACATAATTATTCAGCAAATCGTATTATACTTCTCAGAGTGGCACCAAAATTAAAGTCAGTTTTGAGATCTTATATATTATATACGGGATATATATATATATATATATATATATATATATATAATATGGGATTTAATTTCATTTAAAAATTATATAATTAATATTAACGTCAATTTTAAAAAATGCTGATGACAATTCATAACTTTTTTCAAATTATTTTTTGAAATATCTCGCAACACGTTAACTTTTAATCTCCAACTAGTTAAAATATTGAAACAAAACAAGTGGTACTTCAAAATTTGGCTGAACATACGACTCGAATAAAAAATCGCACAACAGATATAAAATTGAAATGGCACCTTAGAGTAATACTTTACTCTAATTATCACCAAAATCGGTTTATAACCTACTAACTTAAATACTATGAACAGGCGAATTAGGTTAAAAACAAAAATGTCATAAAATTAATTAAATACTTATTATGTTAACCAAAAATTCCTTTCAAGGTTCTAATATTAATATTCTGAACCTAAAGCTTTGTGCCGATAGGCTTAATTTGCATATACTACACAGGATTGCAACGGTACCCTTGTACCAACTGAATGTTAAGTGGAATTTTGATTATTAAACGAATTAGCAGTGACAAGTTTGCTAATAACAATTTCTGATGCCCACTAAATATTCTTGCAAGGGTCTTGGGATTCCACTCACTTTGATTAGTGGACATTCATTATGCTTAAGATGAACTAGTGCATTGCTTCCTTGGTGTAGTTGCTTTGTATACTACTGTATAGTAGTAGCCTGTAAATAGCCCAATGGTGGACGAAGACTTCCTCTCCCTTTAATCAGAAGGTTAAGTAAGCTTATTCCATCACGTTGCTCCAATGTCGATTGATAAATACACATTTGGCAGAATAATATAACAATATATACAGATTATTTTATAACCTAGCGAAGAGTAGAATACTACTACTACTATCCATCTGATTGGAATTAAATTAAATCGTACAAACCTATTTGTAATAATTTCTATGTAATATCTTTATTCGTTATTGATTGAAATCTCTATGACGAATAAAGATTTTATATTTATATTATATATTAATTTCAGTAAAATTAGACACATACAGGTTTTTTCAGCATGTTTTCTTTCACCTCCGAACACGAGATGAATTATTACTATACAAATTATATAATACAAGACCAATTTATATACTAAGTATTGAAAAAATTTGATATGATTTGTTTTGTATGTACCACAAAAGTCTTTAAGTCGGTCATTTAACTATTGGTTTGAAAAGTGACTCAATTGTTTTAATTTATTGGATAACGCTCAACTTAATTATTATAAGTGATTTCCTCATTGGCTTTTTGACTTGTTAACACAGCTGTAGATCTTGAAATCCGGGATGAGCAAAAAAAAAGCGATTGCGTTTTTATTTAAAGAAATTCTTTAGTAACCTGGCGTGTTAGATTTGCAATATTATAGGAAAGAAAATAAATACGTTGGTCCTAAGTATAGAAGCAGAAATTTGATGATAATCATAAAAGATATTGATTTACTTAACGCTCAAGTTACTAATTGTATATATGTTCAAGCTAATTTTGTAATCCTATTATGGTTTTAGTTACATGTCATATAATGCTTAATAAAATAAGATATATATGTTGACTTTTGGATTACCAAATAAATAAATAAATACCTAAATATAAATAAAATAATATAGATATATGTATGTATATGTATTTATATATATATGTATTGATATATGTTGTATGGTTTATAAATGTATATATGTATCTTTGTGTATGTATTGTTTACATTTATATATATGTTGTATAATGCACTCGCCCGTTAGGTCCTGCCAGCATCTTAATGCAGGGTTGTTTGGAAGAGATCACTACTTGAGTGATAAGACCGCCCTTGCACGCATCATGTTGAGGTCCACAATTTTATTTACATAACATCGCTTCTCTTGAACTTTGGTTTTTCTTTTTTTTTTACTTGGTTTGTCTTTTCTTTTTTCGTTGTGAGTGTGTAATAAAGTTATTTAATAATAATAATAATAAACAAACAAAATCGCATTCGCAGAGTTAGTTATGTTATTAAAACGCTATGATAATTTAAAAAGAGACTGAATCTAATTCTGTAAGTTAACGAAGCCTTAAATGAAGATATTAATAGAAGGAATATCAATGACTTTCGTAACCAAATTTCATCCATATGAGCCTAACTATTATACTAAAGTAGTAAATCTATTTTTGTATGCCCTTAGCACCTGATTGAGTTATCGATTAGGGCTATATTGGTAAGCTGGTCAGTGTTCATGTCACTAAGTTACGTTATCGCTTACAAATATTTTTATTATTTCTTTGAAGTTTATCATCATATCATATTATTCATAATATGGTCTTGTTATATTTCTTTGTCTATTCAATAATTGCTTTTCAGTTCGTCGTTCGTCGATTTTAATTTTATGTGAATAAGATTTTATAACAGCCTGTACGTATACCTCTACTAGCTAGGTTTTCGATGATATTCCACCACGCAGCTCCAATGTGGGTTGGTGGTTAAATATGAGGCAGGCTTTCATCCGACATATGTATGTTTCCTCGAGATATTTTTCTTCACCACTGATCACGAGATAAATTATAAGCGCAGCACTTGAAAATACAGCAGTTCAGCTATGATCATAATGCGTGCCAAGTTCAATAGAATCGATAAATAACTTTACAGGCAGGCATGTTACTATCGAAATACACTTTATATAATAAAATGAGAATCACATTAATCAAAACACCCAGTACAGAGTTATGTGTGTTAGAATTGACTTACACTGAAAAAATAAAAAATAAACATTCTCTATTTTCTTACTCAAATTTCGATGTTACCAAATTTAAAATATTACTTCTTTGATTAGATTGGCCAATGACAAAGAATCGTCAAAATCGAACCACTCTTTAAAAAGTTTTGCGTCATACATATAAAAGTCATGCATATGTGACGAATTGTGAATCTCTTTCTCTTAAATTTAGTGTCTGTTAAATATTTTGTAGTCTTCTATATCAACTTTTAACACGTGCGTGTTAGAAGACAGTGTGATAATCAATGTGAAAATTTATTATCATTAGTGAGAGTCTAGTTAAAAGTAGTGAAATCTAGTTGAATATTACGGCTACTATGCAGATTAGTCGGCGGGTCTTAACGTAATCTCGACGTAACGCGATGTCACTGGTGTACAATAGGATTAGGAGTACTGCATAGTTCAATCTTGTTCTAGGGCTGCCGGTTCGAATTATTGCAATATATAAGCTCATGAAAAGATAGTTCATGAAAATTTGAAAATAAAAATCATTGTACTAATGTCTAATTATTTTGAGTACAATTCTAGTAATTATACAGATCGATACATTCATCTTAAGGGTATCTTTGAATGTTTGAACAGTTGGCAACCCGAAGTTACCTGATATTGGATTGAACAAGTTTTATTAATACACAACTTTGTAGTTAAGAATTATTAAACTGATGGTTGGAACGGAGCTGATACTATATTTTAATTAAAAATAAGATCAAACTTTATTACTTATTTTTCAGATTTTCCAACGATGACGGAACATTCACTTGATACGTCACTTTGTGCAAGCTCGTCTGAGTAAGTACACATATCATATATTCTACAGCCAAACAGCAGTAGTTAGTATTGTTGTGTTCCGATTGGAAGGGTGAGTGAGGCTTTGCAACTGCAGGCACAAAGGACATAACAACTTAATTCCCAAGGTAAGTGAAGCATTAGCAATGTAAAAAATGGCTAATATTACTTACGGTCTCAATGTCTATGGGCAGTGGTGAACACTAACCATGAGATGGCCCAGCCCGCCTACCTTTATTATTTTTTTTTTAATTATAAATAAACTTGGATGTAACAAACGTTGATTTCATGCAGTATTCATTGTATTATAATTTAAATAGTTATATTTTTTATGAATGTTTATTAAAATCAGTTGAACAATGATATGCATAAAAAGGACAGCTGTATTAATAAGTATAGATTGTATTTTATTTGTCGTTTGAATCCTGAACACAATTTCCTGTCCAATGGATAATAAAAATAGTAAACTAAGTCTTTCTATTTTAATTAAAAAATCCTTTCTTCTGCCTCATACTAAGCACAATGTAAAATGCAGATGCTACAACTATTTAAAGTTATTATAAGGCTCTATTCCTGCTAACAAAAGTCTTAGGCTTTGTCCAGGAAACTACGATATTGTTTCCGTTATAAAAGTTTCATTTATCTTTGATATCTTCGAAGCATCTTGTTAGATGCCGATGAAATAAAAAACTTTAGTTATTAAAATTAAGGAATACGCTTTTGTCTATAACAAGACACTGAAGATTAGCCACTTGCACCCGTGTGTGCATATTCACAAGAGCAAACTCACTTTCACAGTCCAATGGCGCAGCAATCTCACAAGACCTGAGAGAGGAAAATTCCAACGTCTTTACATGCTTTCTTATGTTCGTAACTAACCTTACTAAAACTACATTAACTAACTAAAATTACAATATTCTTGACAAACAATTCCATATCAATTATTGGCTTTTACTGAAAATTCGATTTATGGATAATGAAAGGTAAGATTGAATTATGTAAAGTTTTGGTAGGAATATTCAATTTTAACAAAGCCGCTGTTTTAATCATCCTCAGCAGATGAATAGGCCTTTAATGACAAAAGTCCCCAATTCCCTCAACTCATTTTCTACTAGACCATATTAAATTAAATTAAAAAAAAGCAAAATTTCATATAACCGCCATCGATAAATCCTAACTATATAGAACCATATATTCTGAACAATAAATAAATGATAAAAATAAGATTTAACGTTGAAAATAATCGAAACCAATATCGTTAAAGCACACGAACAATACATTGAAGCAGAATTTATATCGATTGCGGTAAGAAAAGGTGCAGTGAAAGTGTTGAAGTCAAACGCTTATTGGGTTTCGGGAATTAGCAATAAACCTCTCGCCTTTGTGTGTTTGGTACAATTGCCGATAGTTGTGATTAAGATTTAAGATATTAGACTTGTATTAGAATATATAAGCATTTTGTTTGTTTAGTATTTGTTTTATATTTACTGAATTAATCGTAAGTGCTTATACTATTATAATATTATAATACACTGAAATTGACATTGACAGGAATGTCAAGTCCTGGCTCCATCTGTTGACTGTTTCGATAAACTATTTAATCCCATATTACAATGTTTTTTATCCACATAGTCAATAATAAATAACAATATTTTAAATAACATGTATGTATATTGTCAGTATAAAAAAAAACCTTATATTAAAATTTAAAATGTTTTGCTAGAAATCCTACGAAATTCATGCCGATAAAAGCAATTAATTAATAAGACAATGGTAAGATATTATGGATAGAATAACTCTGACTTATAAAATGAGGATATTTTTTTAACATCGTGCTGACTTTACCTACTTAAACCTCGGGAGAGTAACGTAATTATTTGAATTAAAAACATGGCGTCTCGTTTTAGCCGATTTTAAGAAGAAATAAGTTATTAATTCTTTTAATTAAATAATATTATAAGCGGATTTTATTAGTGTATATATTTTTCGAGTTCTTTTACGTACTGTTAAGTTTTTAGTTTTAATATTTAAAGGCATTTTTAATACAACAAAACCACCTTTAATAAAGTAAAATCAACTCGTGTCGTTAGAGCTAACTAAAAGACACTTATGTGATATTCATTTGTCAATACTATCAACACTTAGGCTCTATCTATCAGCGAAGAGCATTTCCAAGGATGGTTAGCGGTGTAAAAGTGCCAAATCTTAATATTTGCTTTTGCTTATAAACTACGATGGAATAAATTGGATATCTAAATTTATAATTCGTCTCGCGTTCAGCGGTTAAGGAAAACATCGTCAAAAAACCTGTCTGATTCGGCATTTCCCAGCTGTGAGATATTAGAAGATATATAAGCACATTTTAAAATAAGGACCTTGTAAAGTTCTTCTTGTTCCATTGTTATGACTGGTTTTATGTTTAGTTTTTATACTTTTTGTAAATAATTTAATTTCATGAATTATATTAAGCTAATTTTCAAGTCATATTAAGTACATGAAAATTCAGAGGTTGTCTGGGCTTGACCCGCAATCTTCGGCTAAGATACACGCCTTCTTACCACTGGGCCATATCGGCTTATGAATAAATTTTATTTTAATTGTGAATTAAATTCAGTTATTATTAATAATTTGAACTATGCATTTTTATTATCTTTTAATCTGACTACCTTGTTAGTAATGATAAGTTTGACTGTTCCTATCGACTCGAATACTGTATTTTGTGGATTTATTATTTTAATAAAAAAAACTATTTAATTAGAAGACTATGTGTATGAAAGTAAAAACTGGTACTGGAAGAGCAGTTACGTCATCAACCTCGTGCAACCCATCTTTTCTGCAGGATTCGTATCAAGTCACTCGAAGTCATTGTAGTTTTTTGTCGTTCTATTGTTCTTAGTGTGCTTGTAATTAATTAATTGTGTTTATAATTAAAAAATTATCACTATCATCATTTTAAGTGCATTATTATATTTCCAATTTTTCCCCTTTTAAATTTATTATCTTTGATTTTAAATAATTTTAATTTAATTAATTTTTTTTATTTTGAAATGTAACTTTTTGTTAAGACTTGGGGAAGCTGGTTCACTCCTCAACTCCTAACTTGGAACATTTCAGAGAACAGTTGAGGCGGAAATGTGCTCACGGCGGTTTCAATTAGTTCCCCGTCCATTGGAGACTACACGGAACATAATTTAAAATAAAACAATATATTGCTCGTATTGGCCTTTACTTCTTATTTGTTGCTGTCAAGTTGTATTTCTTTATTAAATCTTCTTTCTAATTGTTCTCTGTTACGTTTAATTTTCAATGTTTTGGCTTTTTTCTCAGTGTTGTTTAGCGATGTTTAGTTAAACACCTATTTTTCACTTTCTGTCATCATTGACTTAATATTTGAAATATGAAGACATCATTTTATAACTAAAAAAAAAATTATGGGATTTTTTTTTACATAGCGCAATACAGTAGAAAGTTTTGATATTTAAGGTATAGTTTTGGTCGTTAGTCTAAAAAGTGGACGACATTTTTTGACTATGTTCCTTAATCTATTGTTACAGCTGTCAGCTATCACTTCCAATACTTCATACAAATAAATAACTTTCCAAACCTTGTGATTAAAATTTACAATCATTATATCACATTCCTTAATTATTGATTTAAAATCCTATTTATATTAATAAAATTATTTATATTGATTGTTCAAATTTTGTTATAAATTATGTCCAAACGTCACTTCAAAAATGATATAAAATGTAAGGTAACGTTAAAAACGAGTTGACTATTATCTTCTAATAGGGCTTTTACTATAGTTGATGTTTTCCCAAAACTCGTCTCGACGTTTCATAAAATCTCAAATAAAAACAATGTATATGAATAATTTATCTTGTCTATCTCTTAACTGCAATAAGTTTTGGATGACTAGTTCTTACGTCAATTCGAAAATTAAATCAAACATACATATTTTATGATGTTTGTATGAAATAAAGGTAAACACTGCTCCTACAAAAAGCGAGAAAAAAACTTTAAAACAAAAGAAAATATAAAGAAGAACTTCATTCTCACATTTAGATGTATTTGTACATAAAAGATATGACTATTTGAAATTATATGCTAATACTAGAACGGAAATACATTCAGCTGCGTCAGTTAGTTCATTTTATACAATGACCTTGTTCGACTCAACTCGACCTTCTAGAATCTTCAGCGTTAAGTGTACACTTCATCTGTCAGCTTTCGCGAAGTGCCTGTGTGAGTTCGTTCAAAGTTTTGTATGTTGATTGACGTTCGTCCAAAATACTGTAATTGGACATTTTTGAGCCTTGTGATCGTCAATTATAAATGCAGAGTTTGTTCGTTAAAATGGAATTAACGTTCTGCGCATGGATATTCAATGAAAGTTGGAAATTGGCGATTAAATGAAGTCATTCGTTTAAAATGGATTTGAATCACATTTTTTTAACTTTTATAAGTATGAATTGCTTTCTGTATTTCAACAACATTTCGCCTAACGCTTACCTCCTATTATTTAGATACTATAAATATTCACATATATATAAATATATATAAATAAATTATAAAAAAACGATAGAATGTGTATTTTGTTATTTAAAATATTGTTTCTTATTAATTTTATATAAGAAACTTATTATGCAATCGGTTTTTACTTTTATTTACTAATAATAACTGAGAAATATGTGCCACATTTCAAAGATATATTTTGATTATGAAAAATTGATTTCATGTTCTGTTGGCAATATATACGTATAAAATTTCAACTCAATCGGTTGAGTAAGAATTATATACTATTTAGTTACTAGATTCGACTCACACACATGTAATATTTTATGTACGCTTAATATTATATAAATAGCGTCATATTAAATTTAATGTTGTGTTCCGATTTTATAAATATTACAGAAAATAAACAAGCAATGTATTTTTTTCTCGTTAATTTTCATTCAGTATATAATTTATTTAAATAATGCGGCATTTAATTAATGAAAATACTACCGAGTTTATAGCCGGTTTTACTTAAATCGGTTAAAACTAAAATCATCATCTTTGTCATCATCAACAGCCAATCACACTTATTACTATGTTATTGGTAGTCGGACGAATAATTAGGCCATCATGTGGTAAGGGGTCACCATCATCCATAGACATTGGCGAGGTAAGAAATAATAACGCCACCAACTTTGGGAACTGACCTGAACTCTGGGGACTGTACATCATATCAACCGAAAGACATCCACTGCTGGACAAAGGCCTGCCCCAATGATCTCCACGTTAGCCGGTCTTGCGCTGCCCGCATCCAACGGCTTCCCGCAACTCGTTCTAAGTCGTCGGTCCACCTTGTAGGGGGCCTGCCCACGCTGCGTCTTCCGGTTCGTGGTCAACACTCGAAAACCTTTCTGCCCCAGCAGCCGTCGGTTTTGCATCACTCATCACACACTGGTCGAAGACTCGACTTGAGACACTGCGGTATTTGGGATGAGAAGTAAAACGTGTAGCTTCCCGAACGCTGCCCAGCCGAATTGAATTTGACGATTGACCTCTTTCTCGAAGTTGGACCTACTTAGTTGGATGGTCTGACCTAGGTTGTTAGTTAGTATAGTTGTCTGCAATTACGAGTGCAGAATTTCCAACCTTGACTTGAGTGGGTGCAACATAGATGTTCGACATGATTTTCTTGTCCATGATTCAACATTCATCATTTTTAAACCCACTTGTTGGGAAACCCTGCTGAGGTCATCAAGCATAGTGCCGAGGTCTACCGAGGTCTCAGCCATAATTACAATATAATCGGCAAATCGAAGATGAGTGATGTACTCGCCGTTGATATTGATGCCAAGTCCGTTCCAGTCCAGAAGCTTGAAAACGTAAGCAGTTTCGGAGATATCACGTCTCCCTGTCTTACACCTCTCTGCAGTTGGTTATAGGTTTTAAGTTCTGATCCTGGAGTCGAATCGACATGGTGGCGTTCTCGTATAAGGACTTTAACACCTTGATATACCGATAATCAATTTGGCACCTTTGAAGAGAATTCAGCACGGCCCAGGTTTCGATTGAATCAAAGGCTTTCTCATAGTCCACGGACGGTACGCAATACAACAATACCTGAACGCAACAATATTAAGTGTTGCTGCTTACTAGTAGAATATCTGATGAGTCGATCGTACCCAGATGGGCCTGTACAAAACCCTACCACCAGATAAACACTACACTGCTGGTTATATGCCTCTCCCAAAGTGCGCTAAACCCTGTTTTCCATCTTCCGCATCTATTCGGAAATAGCATTATCAAAAATATATTGAAATATTTTGGCGTTATTTTAATCCATCACAATCCATTACATCCATGGTTCCTCTTAATAAATCCTTAAGCTTATAATTACGATTCTAATGAAATACTTTTAGATTCACGCAGCGGACGATGACTTAAGTCTTTCTTGAGAAATTCAATCAATCTATCGGGCCCCAACTAGAAAGGGTTCAGATGTTTCCACTTAATGGATCGGAATTGTCCACCACGGTCTATTGAATCAGGTGGAAATTAATGCATATTGACTCATGTACTATAATCTCTTATCAATTTAAATATATAATTGGTGTATATAATATTGAGCATTACGCGAACATAAATAATTGAATTGATAATTGATTTTGAGAATTATTTATGAAAAATAATTAGCGACAGTCCAAGGGATTAAATTTTCTTTTGAGACAAAGTTCTCTTATTTTTGGTATGTCTTTGTGTTACAAAGACCTCTTAAAAATAAAGCCCTAAGATGCGCTAAAGCTCCCCACTTTCAGCCATTGACAGCACAGCATTGTCATCAGTTCACATTTGTAAATTTATCCCTAGAAGTGGAAAAAATATGTAGCAGTAATAAAATCAGAAATTACGTCAGACGTAACATAGACACAGGTTACAAACACATATATATATATATATATCGCGAGATAAAACAAAACTCGATTTACAAAACCAAAGTATTTCTTCGGCATAATCGAACGAAACTAATTTCCTTTACAAAGAAGTGCCGGTAATTCCAACCAACAATACCCGTGACCCGGAGAAAATGAGTTCCCTATTCGATCTGTCTTTGGTGTCTGATCTTAAAATGATTGTTCGTTGAAATAAGTGTTGAATTCATTCAAGTATTTGACCTTTCTTCTTGGGTTTATTCTTCTTCTACACGTTTTTATAATGAAGTATCAACTTTGCTATAGATTTATATGGAAAATATCGTTATTGTATCTTGTTGATTTAATTTCCAATGATTAATTGGCAAAAATATAAATTTACTATAAACATCTAAACATTAATTAATTAAAATGTCCTCAATTTATATTCTTATGAATATCTAATAAGGCTAAGTTATTGATATTAAAATAAATACTTAGTAACTTATACTTTTTTTCACAATATTTTCGATCCATTTAAACGTCACGTTTCGATTTACTTCACAAGTTTGTCACGCTTTTCTTCGAAATGATTAGGGATAGTATAAAAATAAAATAATATTTACGAAATGAGGAAAACGTATTTATCGATATTGAAAGGAGAAACGAAAGATTTTACGCAATTTATGTAAATTTAATTTCATCATATTTTTAATTTTGTATTCGTGGTGGGTTGATGTACTCAATTAATGTCCGAAGGCTATGAAATCCTCGTTCGTATACGTACCGCTAAGGCTTGGAATGCCCTTCCGTCATCTTTACCTACAATCAAGAGTGAATGAAATATTCTAGGCAAGTGCGTTCCAACTTTGGCTCAAACACTTTAGCATAGGCAGTTAAGCGGTAGCCTTTAAAAAAAAGCTTGCAGTCATCGGCTTAGATTATAGTATTGATAGTTAAAATTGAAATCAAAATATACTTCAACCATGATACAATTATACCGGTGGTAGGGCTTTGGGCAAGCTCGTCTGGGTAGGTACTACCCACTTATCAGATATTCTACCGCAGAAGGGTGAGTGAGCCAGTGTAATTACAGGCACAGGGACAAAACATCTTATTTCCCAAAATTGGTGTTGTACTGGCGATGTAAGCGATGGTTAACATTTCTTACAATACCAATATCTATGAGCGTTGGTGACCACTTACCATCAGATGGTCCATATGCTCGTCCGCCTACATATTCTATAAAAAAAAAGACTAGGAAAAAGATAAAATTCTGCGACACTCGTTTTTAATTCACATATTTTTAAACTTGATTTAATTTTTCATGTACTGAAACTGTACTTGATTGTTTTGTCATTAGCAATGAAAGTGCTTGAAAATTTTTAACTCTCGTTTGTGGTGAAAATGGTTTAAAATTCAGTTGCAAGAAAACAACTATCACACGCTAAGATATATATCAAATAAATGCACCAAATAATAATAATAACATTATAATAATATATTATTAAGACATTAAACATTAATAAAAAAGCCGAGATGGCCTAGTGGTAAGAACGCGTGAATCTTAACCGATGATCGTGGGTTCAAACCCGGGCAAGCACCACTGAATTTTTATGTGCTTAATTTGTGATTATAATTCATCTCGTGCTTGACGGTGAAGGAAAACATCGTGAGGAAACCTGCATGTGTCTAATTTCACTGAAATTCTGCCACATGTGTATTCCACCAACCCGCATTGGAGCAGCGTGGTGGAATAAGCTCCAAACCTTCTCCTCAAAAAGAGGTGCGGAGGCCTTTAGCCCAGCAGTGGGACATTCACAGGCTGTTACGGTTACGGAAGACATCAATTTTGCCGAAGTATAATATCACTAACAATAAGAAAAATTATAAGAGTTAAGTAGACTATTTATTTCAATATTTAATTTTTAAGTATCTAAATAAGCAATATTAAGCTACACGAGTCATGAACTGGGGCTGAATTCTACTAATGAATATCGATTACGATACGTTCCCGATTAAATTCCGATCCAACATTGAATAATCTATATTAATTCGAATTGAAACCGAACCGACAATACGTTAACATATACCGTTATGTAAAAAATCAACTTTGTTGGTAAGTTTTATGGCAATAGTCGATAATTAAATTAAAGAATAGGAAAACGGATAAATGGCAACGACCACGCTTCGATTCGATTGCGATAAAGTGACAATTTGTTAGTAGAATTGGCCCCCTGTTCTATATACGGCAAGCTTTAGACGATTACAATACCACTAGACCAACCGATCTTGCCACTTCTCGTTGAAATTGAGTAATACATTTTGTACTCATACTTTACGTCATACCTAAGATTTTAAGGACACATTTTCTTTATATAGAATTGGCCACCTGATGGTAAGTGGTCACCAACGCTCATAGACATTGGCATTGTAAGAAATTTTAACCATCGCTTACATCGCCAATGCGCCACCAACCTTGGGAACTAAGATGTTATGTCCCTTGTGCCTATAATTACACTGGCTCACTTACTCTTCAAACTGGAACACAACAATACCAATTATCTGATGGGCGGGTGGTACCTACACAGACGAGCCTGCACAAATCCCTATAAATAAATTAACTTTTATTTTATACCTAAACATGTATGTAAAGCAAACATTCTTTATTATATAATTTTATTTATATAATTCATGATTAGTTCACCTAGCACTACGTAACTACGAATTTCAACGGATTTCTAACCATTAAATCTTCGAGAAAAAATCGTACACAAAAAAATCCTTAAAGGCCGGCTATGCACCTGCAAGCACTCGGGTGTTGCAGGTCCATAAGCGGTTGTAGTCACTTTCCATTAGGTGAGCCTCCTGCTCGTTTGCCCCGTCTAACAAACGGCTAGTAAACTAAGAAAAATAATCTATGAAAGAAAAACAAAGAGATACGCTATTCATCCAATATGAATTTAAATAATTAATATATGGCATCCTTTGACTATGATGATTTATATTTCCGTATAAAAACAATCAAATGAATTCGAAATTTGTCTGTTTAAAGTGCTGAGCTGGGTAGCTTGTATATTAATATAAGACAATAGCACATTTCATATGAAAATGTATGCATGCATTAACTCTGTGTCTAATTATTACCTACCGAAACACCAATTACCCCATCAAAGCGTCATCACTGGCTAATTGGAGTTAAATTACACAAAGCAGCGTTGATTTGTCGAGGAATGATTTTGATAGATAATTTATCATTTGATTGTGTGTAGCAAAATCGCTACTATTATTGTTTACGTTGTCCAATACAGACGAGGAGAGTAATGCGATTATTGTTTTAAGATGAAACATATTTTTTTATTATTATATAGACCTTTGAATTTTTTACAGATGATATAAGCAGCATTGCGAAAGCACTTGCATTCATGACTGAAGAGACCAAAGCGAGAGAGGATCCTTCGGCCGCACTCCCGACAAGTGTATGCGCCCCCAGATGGGCGGGGGTTTGAATCCCGCTCAATGGATCTACGATGTATCCTCCTGTGGCCTCTAGCGTCCGCACTTACGCCTATTCGTGCTGACTTATAACCGTTAACTGCCACTCTCCGTGTTATTTTCCACCTGCAAGATAGGTGAGCGAAGTGTCCTCTTCGCGGATGCTGCTATGCCTGGGCCAGGCGACTTTATGGCAACACGGGCTTGCCCAGTACCCATGCCACCCTCTCCTCTTCCCCAGCAGGATCCACAGGAATGACGAGTCAATACGTGTGGTGCTGGTTTGGCCGCAGGTACCTGGCTTACGGAGGCACTGCTCCGGGTTTATTATTACTTTCCTTCTTTTTTAGAGACTAGGTGTTGCCGTCTCTGTCGTAGTGGGGTCACAGCCCTCCCCTCATCAGGTTTTATTTCACGAGCCGACGTGAGGAAGAAGAACGTAGCCGCTGTGATGTTATTACAGCTTCTTTTAGCTACTGATGAGAGTTTGTAGAGAATAACGATTTTAACGACAATCTGCTACTTTCAAATTAGAAAGTTGGCTAGCAGAGAGCGACGCTGTTACTCTACTACGATCAATATGCCAGAAGGCAAGGAAACAAAGGAAGGGAGCGACATGGGAGCAAGGGCGTGACGCTTGGATAATTTTGGGAAACAGCGTATGAAGTAGAGGAGCAAGGATATTGTATTCACGGAAGATACAGGAATGACACTGGTAGCTATAGCAGTCCGAGGTCGCGTACCCGTGGTGATTCCAACCAGCTATCGGACAGATACCTGGTAGGTCCACGCTCTGGACTAACTGAAACATAATAATAATCAAGATTTTGACGGAAATTATAGTTATGTGTGTGATGCTTAATAATTACTATATTGAAGCAGATGATGATGGAAGAGAGTGGATAGTAAGATAATAGCACTGGATTTTCATGTGCTTAATTTGTGTTCGGCAATGAAAGAAAATCTCGTTAGGAAACTTGTATGTGTTGAATATAAATTCAGCCACATATGTCCATACCACATTGTAACGAAGAAATTGTCTTCTTAAGAGTATATTATATTTAGTCCAGCTGTGGGATATTTACAAGATTTAAAGACTGCGACGTTGATTCTATTAGGTAATAGGGAAGTCAAAATATTAATCATTTCGTATTGTGTCATGGAATAAAAAAACCTGTGTATAATAAACTGTGCAAACACTAAGCTCAATGATAATAAAAATATCATTAAACATTAAAAACATATGAATCCTTTACTTTAAAACCTTTTGAAATAGTAATTTATACAAATCTAATGAACGCGAACAAATATTCATTCGTGCGAAATATTAAATGAATAAACGAAAGAGACTTAATCCTGTGTTAATAATTTAATTAATATTATTTCCTCATTTTGTAGTACCTACGGCAATACCGAATGTTTTAAATATTATATATTAATTATTATCATTGTAAATTCCATTATATATAAACGGTGGAACTTATTATAATATAGTTTATTTTCGCATATGTAATTTTATATAATGACGAACAAAATAATTATTAAGATAATATTTTATATTTAGTTGAAAAATAACATTATTCTTTATAAAATTTACCTTACGAAATTGTTGTTCATTGGGAAAATCTGTGTACTAAGATTTCATAGAATAATAATAACATAACTATCTTGCCTTAATCCTATGTAAAGAACAAGTTCGCTGTATATTTTATAACCGTATAGTAAAACTTTTGTTTCAAAATATTTGCTTATAAGTTAATATTAAGAAATAATAAAAAACTTAAAATATATTTTGAGAAAATCAGTTTGACCGTACTAGGAAAACATAACAGTTTAATGTTTTCGTGTCCGACTTCGTTTTGGCTACAGCAACCTTAACTTGTCGCTCATCGAGCAATGGAACGCGCGATTCTTGGGGTTTCTCTGGCAGAAAGAATCCGAAATGAGGACATTCGCCAGAGAACTAAAGTCACCGTCATCGCGCGTAGAATTAGCTCGCTGAAGTGGAAGTGGGCTGGTCATGTCTCCAGGCACATTGATGGCCGATGGAGCCGACAAGTGTTAGAGTGGAGACAAACGTAGTGTAGGACGCCCTGTGACAAGATGGACCGACGATTTTAAAAAGGTGGCAGGTACGGAATGAATGTAGACTGCTCAAGATCGGGATGGTTGGTCTTCTATGGGGGAGTCTTTTGCAGTTCCAGTTCCAGCAGTGGACGCCAAAATGCTGAAAAAAAAACAAACCCTTAACTTGGAAGACTAGCCAAGTACGCAGAATAGTGTACAAGTGTGCAAGCATAAGCCCTATATGCCTTAATTGATTTTATTATAATGTAAATTATTATTTTAAATAAACAGCCTCACTTCTTAAGATTCAATTAGACAGTACAGTAAAACGTAACAAGTACATAAAAATCTAACTCATCAAAAGCCGAGAGTAGCACAGCACCGGAGGGGCCGCGAATGCGTTATATCAATACGATCCCGCAGCCCGTCCGAACCGTGCCGAGGACGGCCATCACAGTGGGAAGGAATCCCACATAATCCGAGAGAGCCGGGTACCCTTCTGAAGGTTTCCACTATGTGAAAAAAATATTTTTGTTCTTGTTCTGCAATGCAACCTGAATGCGAAGATATAAGGGTTCCACTATCATCTCGGCTTTGTAGATAACAAGCAAGTACAATATCTGATGAAAGACTCAATTAAATTTGAATTATCTATTATTGACATTCAATTTATCCTGTACATATTAAAATACTTTCATTCTATCATACAATAGGTACAATATAAACGAACATATATTATAGGTACTAGATTACTTTAGCCCACGTCTTCACCCCCATGTAAAGAAAGGGAAAGTTGGAGGTGTTGTGTGTTGTGAGGTGGGAACCTTATGTTCTTCTCTGTATGGATGACAACTTCAACTTCTTCTCTTTGACGAGCTGGTTGGAGTAGTTGGTTGATACTTGCCTTTCACGCCGAAGGTTGTGAGTTCGATTCCCACCCAGGACAGACATTTGTGTGCATGAACATGTCTGTTTGTCCTGAGTCTGGGTTTAATTATCTGTATAAGTATGTATTTACAAAAGAAAAGTAGTATATGTAGTATATCAGTTGTCTGGTTTCCACAGCACAAGCTTTGTATAAGCTTAATTTGGGATCAGATGGCCGTGTGTGAAAAATGTCCCAGGATATTATTATAATTATTATCTATGCAAAGTTTAATGTTGATCAGTCGAGTAGTTAAGACGTGAAAGCGAAACAAGCAAACTCACTGTCTAATTTATAACATTACGATACATGAATTTATATCATTATTAATATATGAAGAACAGCAATCTAAAATATTGTACATAAATTTGACATACTATTTAATATACTATATATGACTACACCAATTTTATTATATTTGTTGTGTTTCGATTTGAAGGGTGAGTGAGCCAGTGTAATTACAGGCACAAGGGACATAGCATCTTAGTTACCAAGGCTAGTGGCGCTCATGGTTAATGGCTGATATTTCTTACAATGCCTAGGTCTATTGGCGTTCGTGACCACTTACCATCAGGTGGCCCATAAGCTCGTCCGCCTACCTATACTATAAAAAAAAATTAAATCAAATATATATTCCGATTGGCTATTAATGTGGCTTATAAAAGTGGTCTTTAATTTTTGTTGAAAACTAATTCAAGATTTACAGTGCTATATGGTAAGAATAAACTTCATTACTCACCCGTGAAAAGTAGACAACCGACTTATAGTGATATGCTATTCTGATTCTTTTATTCTTAAAATGCTATAATTATTATGGTCAATGTCACTTGTCACTTTTTGATATTTCACGACCGTTTTTTGCGGTGTCACTTAAGAGAATTATGACAATTAATCGATTCAAGTCTCGATTAATTGAATGGTAATTTGAAATATCAGCGTCCAGCGGTCCCTTTGATAAATTATTATATTATATTCCGTTCCAAGTCAGTGATTAAGCCTATTTGCGGTTCCATTCAAAAAATCATCTCATCTGTACACCATATATCGCCTGAGTCCCATAAAACTCGATTATATCCAGACCTTGTTCGCTTAATGATATATTGATCACATAAAGAATTCGGACAACTTAGTTCGAATAGAAATAGTAGGTTTAACCTTATTACATACTCTCAATTTTATTTTGTTGCCAAAAATCTTTATTATGTGAAAATTTTATTGTATATATAGAACGGTAAGCCGTAATATTCGCTATGATTTTCTAGATACAATCTTCGAATGTAATGTATCATTAACTTTTTATTGTGGCATTGCAAATTTACAATTCATGTAATTAAATGTATTTAACATTTTATTATTATTTTTCTTAACCTTCATAAGTAATCTTACTTGGTAGTAACGCTTCATGCAAGTGCGTTTTGTTAGGTATCACCCATTCATGACATATCTCATGTCTACTGCAACTGTTAAATAGTACCACGTAGTATTAATGTGTTCCACCTTAGTTGAAGCTTCTTCGGTATAATTTCGGTACATAATAAAAATTGCGATTCTCTGAGTCTTATCTTATTCTTACGTCAAAACTTTTTTTTTTCTAAATTACTTTTTTTATATAAAATAGGTGGGCAGACGAGCATGTGGGCCAAGATATATTAACAATCGCTTACATCGCCAATGCGCCACCAACTTTGGAAACTAAGATGTTATGTCACTTGTAGTTGTAATTACACTGTCTCGCTCACCCTTCAAGCCGGAACACTGTAGAATATCTGATGAGTGGGTGGTACCTACCCAGACCAGCTTGCACTAAGCCCTACCACCAGTCACTATGTTCTGGTTTAAAGGGGAGCGGACCAATGCCATTACAATATAAGTTTTCAGGACCATTGTTGAAATTGTGTCATACCTGCAACAAATGGTGTCTTCTCCTTATATTAGGTCTTTACATATGAAATTGGCGTTTTGTACGGGAGGAATATAAAGTCATTTTTTTTTGTAAAATATATTTAATTAATCAAAGTATGTACCGTTGTCGTCTTTGACTTTTGCCATCTCATAGGTAGTTCATTGATCCCTTTACTAAAAAAACCATGGGGACTCAATAAACTCTTTGAAGGCGGCTTGGACTGCCGTATCAGAGTTGAATTTTTTTCCTTGTAAGAAGTTGTTCGAATTCCGGAAAAAATTGTAATCTGTTGGAGCAAGGTCCGGGGAGTACGGTGGATGTCGCAGACATTCCAATTGTAGCTCATCTAACTTAGTGGCTGTTTGTTGTGCAGTGTGTGGCAGAGCGATTGACCAATCTCGGTTGTTTAGCAGCTAGTTCTTCCTTCATGGTTTGAAGTTGCTGACAACAGATATCTGCCGTAATGATTTGGCCAGATTTTAGAAAGCTATAGTGAACGACACCGGCGTTAGTCCACCAAACACTCACAAGTAACTTTTTTTGAGTCAATTTTCGTTTAGGGCAAGATTTGGCTGGGTCTCCAGGGTTCAGCCATTGCGACAAGCGCTTCCGGTTATCGTACAGTATCCACTTTTCATCATAAGTAATGATTCGATTAAAAAACCCTTTATTATTGTGTCGGTTAAGCAAAGTAACACAGCAGTCGACGCGTGTTGCAATTTCGATTCACTCAAATCATTAGGTACACATCGTTCAAGTTTTTTTCCTTTCCCTATTTGCTTCAAGTGGATTTATATAGTTTTATTACTTACCCCGATGTCTGCAGCTATCTCTGAAGTGCTTTTTGATAGATCCACTTCCACAATAGCCTTTAATTCTTCATTTTCCACTTTGGTCTCCGGCCGTCCACGGGGTTGGTTCTGAAGTTCGAAATTTCCAGATCGAAAACGTTGGATAACTTTAACCGCCATAACCGTAGAGAGTACGACCCTGACGTTTCAGAGCGCACACTACATCTATGGCGGTTACGGTCTTCCTCTTCGCGTGCTCGGTGTAAGTGACGGCGTCGCGGATGATGTTCTCGAGGAACACTTTGATTACACCGCGAGTCTCCTCGCTTATCAAACCGGATATACATTTTACACCACCTCTACGTGCGAGACGACGGTTGGCCGGTTTCGTGATAACTTGGATGTTAGCACATATAATAGCACAGAGCTGTTTCTGTAGCACTATCGAACTCGTACTCGTAAATATACCGATATTTCATGTTTTCCATTGTGCGTTAATAAGCGACGCCAAAGAAAAGAATAACGAGGAAAAAACAAATGAATGACTGTTTTCAAAACTCAAATGTACCAACTAAATTAATTAGTAACGGATACAATTTAAAAATTCCAATAGCTAATTTAGTACTCGATAAATAAAAATATTTACTAGTTAGTTTATGTAACAGTATGATAAATGTTTTTACATAAACATTCGAACAGATAACTATATCAGCGTAAAATTCTGAATGTTCTCGGCTGATTCAATCGTCAATATCCAAGTCAGTGACGTAAAACATACAATTTGTCGGCACTCCGCGTATTCGATTCTGAACAAACAACCAGCACGTGGATTCCGTGTAAACAAGTTGGGAAAGTGACTCGATGAGAAAAGTTGACTCGGGAAGATTTGTCAAAAAATGGGTCATGAAGTGTCATTTTTTGAAATGCACTGAACCAGATGAGAAATATTATAGATATATAAAACACGAACTTTTAAGAAGTTTCCATAAGATTCGTCTATGTCTCCAACATTTTATAGTAATAAGAATGTTTCATCAGTATCAGTAACAGTACAGTAACAGTCTGTTAATGTCCCACTGCTGCGCTAAGGCCTTCTCTTCCGTTCGAGGAGAAGGTTTGGAGCTTATTTCACCACGCTGCTCCAATTCGGGTTGGTAGAACACAAATGTGGCAGAATTTAATGAAATTCGATATGCAGGTTTTCTTCACCGTCAAGCACAAGATGAATTATAAACACAGATTAAGCACATGAAAAGTTAGTGGTGTTTGCCCGGGTTTGAACCCACAATCATCGGTTAAAATTCACGCGTTCTAACCACTAGGCCATCTCGGCTAATGTGTAATCAATTTTTCAATTTGTATTAGGATGGCAAATTAACAAATAGGCCACCGGATGTTAAGTTAACTCAAACAAGAAATTTAAACCACATTTTTCACTATCAATGCGCCGCCAACCACAGGATGCGAGCTCGTCTCTCTTGAATAACATTAGCTTACAATCACTACAAACCAGAATTTAGCAGTACAAAGTAAGTAAATAGCTGATTAGTGGTTGATGCTTTGCAGGCATAAAATCCTATCATATAGGATAGGATTAAGGACAGCTATGTTGTCAAATGATAACGCTTCAAATTTGAACGATTTAATGTTTTTATTTAAAGGTGTTCAGAAACCATATAAAAACGAGGAAAATTTAAAAAACTGATCTCTAGTGATATATATTATATTTGTCTTACTTGTAACCGGAATAAGGTCTAGATCATTTTTTAAAGAATAGAAATTTCTACTAAAATAATGCTTCTAGCATTTTTGGCACCATTACAAGCAACTATGATTCATAATTATCGTAAGCTTTGGCGTGTATATAGTAATGTAACTCATGTTATGAGTATAATGTGTATCACTACGATAGTATGGCAATTGCTTATTAATTGTATTTTTTTTTCGGAAATAAATAAATCAGAGCTTAGAAGAACCGGCGAAAAAACTAAGCGAATTTTTTTTTTTTCGCTTTTTTTTGTTCTTGTTTGTTGTTCCTTGTATTAACAGTGTATTTGTCACAATTTATTGAAAAATCATTATTTTTTTAGAAACATATAATCAAACATTATATTGAGAACTGACAATATTTTTATTTCAACTTTAGGAGCCCAGGTTTAAATTGCGTGATCAGGCAGCCCTCTTTTGCAGGATATTTTTTTTTATATCGACTGCATTACTTCTAAGTAAAATGCAGTAATACATTAATACAATAGAAGGCGACCTGTATCCACATCAGTGAAGATTATTATTTTGTTAATAATTGAGTTTCCACATTATATAAAACTAAAAAAAAACAAAATACGCATTACAAATTCATAGAAAAAACACGCCGTCTAAAAGGTTGTCCTGTGGCACTGTACCCAAGACTCTAACACTATTGTCTTTAATTTTATATATCATAAAAATGAATGTACATAGCTTAAAAATAAATGAATAAATATGGAGTTTCTACTTTAAATTTATTCGAATGTCTCGGCCAAACTACTCGCGATATTTAAACATAGTGCAAAACGTGAAAATTAAAGCAAGATGCTTAAAAATTTTGTTGTTTAAAAAGTGTTTATTGTTTATAATAAAATGATAAAAATCTTCCTATATGTTTCAAATATAGTGTTCTATCTGTTTCAAAATATTATTTTTAACAACGGATATATAAACATCACATATAAATCAAGAAATTACTATTTGAAAATTAAAAAAAAACCAGCAAATTTTCATTCATTATACAACTCCGGCGCGTCTTTACCCTAAAACGCAAATTACGCAGCGTAAATATTAATTCCGCTCGACAAAGGGAACAAATTACTAACATAAACGGAAATGACTGTTCATTTTGGGACGATACACGCGTGTCCTGAAAAATTACATGATATTTGTACACCGTAATATTTTCAAGGGAAACCTGTTTGGGTTGTTTTCGTAATTTTTTAAAACTCAAATGTAAACGGTTTTAAATGGATCACAAAATCAGACTGAATTTATTATTCATGAAACCGCTAAACTGGATGTTATAAAATCTTTAAGTGAAGTGTTTCATGATTAAGTCATGTTTAATTTAATTAATCTCATTTCGTATTTTTTTTCACATGGGTATCCAGCAAAACGCAGTAGATCTGCATGGCGGAAAAGCCAGTATTTCTTAAGCACCGTTTCGTGTTTAAAGAGAAGATTAAAGAGATTTATTTATTTTTATATAATAGGTAGGACGAGCATATGGGTCACCTGATAGTAAGTGGTCACCAACGCCCATAGACATTGGCATTGTTAGAAATGTTAACTATCCCCTACATTGTACAATGCGCCACCAACCTTGGGAACTAAGACGTTAAGTCCATTGTGCCTGTAATTACACTCACTCATCCATCAAACTGGAACGCAAAAAATACTAAATATTGCTGTTTAGCGGTAGCTTATCTGATGAATAGATGGTAACTACCCAGACAGGCTTACACAAAGTCCTACCACATAAATACAAGTGAGGTCGTTGGTATAATTTTAAAGATAATAAAAAAGCTTTTCGTAACTTCTAGACATACAAATGATTGTACTTAGAATTCTACATAATTACCGCCAGGAACAATAGTGATGTATTTGCGCACACACTTGTGCACTATAATACTATAGGTATTATCTTGCACAGTTTGCTAATCTCTCTCAAGATTGACCGTCGCGTTTGAAATCGGTCAAGTGGACATCATCTGTATTATTTTATATAGGTACCTAATTATTATATATTTTAAATTACTATTTATTTTTAATTAGCATTTTTGTTGTCTATAGAAGTGATGGAACTCTTATGTGTGCTCGGATATGTAATGTAAATAAATAAATAAAATTTTGGAAATATTTACATACATTTTTTTTTGCTAAATTAATGTTTCGCTTAAAAACTCATATATGATTTTTCATGCTCTCATCGTAAGCAAGTATTGAAATATAATATTTTATTGAAATTCTATATTTTGTACCCTTTGAGGATCGAATTTCACGGTCTTCAAAAATATTCCCATTGAATAATAATTACATAATTCACGTTTTTCGCTTGTATATATATAAATTAACTGTATATAAGGTATATAAAATCGTAAGGCTGCTTGTCGTCACGGCGTACGACCGTTTTTACCCCCGAAAAATATATATTTCAGATCATAATGAATTAGTAATAATATGTACATAATGATGAAATAATTTGACCATTTCGCAATTAATAGCAGCGATAAACTCGAAATTATAATTTATTCCACGCGTAATCAATACCGTTAGCCAGTTCAATAAATTATAACTGTATTTGCACGTAACATCGTGATTTAATAGACTAATATAAACCAACAAACTCAATATTCCATTCAAAACAATATTAATGCACAATAGATATATGAAACGAAAAAAATACTTTAAAATAAGTTAATAGGTTATATATATATAATTTAAATTTGATATTCAACAAATTGAATGATTATTAGATATATTAATGACAAAGAGTAGCTATAATTGTCTTGCTTGATCTTCTGAGTAGTATCTACATTCAAAACTGGTGATAGCTATATTATATAAAGCAAATCTATTCAGTATTATAATCCTAAAAACATAAAAAAAACATAAAGATTCACATATCGTTATTTTCTCGAGAGTCTTCATAATTTCTAAATTCAAACTTACTGAAATGTTGAAATACACGTCTGACTGTGGTTGAAACGTTCTAAAGTTGATGTGCTCCTGTGAGAACATGACAAATTACAAACTACACACTCATCTGGTTTCAAAAGCCTTACATTCGTTAGGCATTTGTAAGACACATGAGCTTATAGCGATGTTCTAAAATATTATTATCTTAGTCTGTAACACATCATTTTGAAACCTCAAAGTGAATATTTGATGAAACACATTTATCTTTACTGGATTTTTCAAGTGACTATTTTATTTCGTGTTCGGTGGTGAAGGATAAAATCGTTACCACCATACATAGACATCGGCACTGTCAGAAATATTAACCCCTTACATCGCCTATACGCCACCTTTTTAAGTAAGATTTATGTTCGTGATACCTTGTGCCTGGAACACAACAATACTAAGTATTGCTGTTTAGCGATAGAATATCTGATAAATATCAGTGCTATGTGCAAAGTAAATAAGTAAGTGAATTTCTACACACGTATCCACCAACTCGCTTTGGAGTAGCGTAGAATTAACCAAAGCTTCCTCTAGAGGACAGGAGGCCTTCGCCCAGACGTGAGACATATGATGATACATTTTTTAAAGACAATAAAATAAAAGTACATGCAGAATTGACTGTCTTATTGATTGTAAAATTCAATTGTATCACTAGTTTCAATATAATAAAATACATTATATAATATGGTGAAGGAAAACATCGTGAGGAAACCTGCATGTGTCTAATTTCACTAAAATTCTGCCACATGTGCATTCCACCAACCAGCGTTGGAGCAGCGTGGTGGAATAAGCTACAAACCTTTTCCTCAAAAAGGGAGAGAAGGCTTTTAGTCCAGCAGTGGGACATTCACAGGCTGTTACTGTTACATGCAGAATTAACTCGTTATTTATAATACGAATTAAATCTTATTGTTCGTAAAATTCAATTCAATCACAAATTTAAATACAATAAAATACATTCTTCTTAAAAACGTAAATAATTTCACTAACAAATCCTACTAAGTTATTGAATAATCAACTTAAATTTAGAATAATCAGCTAGCGATATAAATTCACTCATGTTTGCGTATCTGAAACGTCAAAAAACAAACTAACTAATACAATTTATACATGATCCAACAAAACCTTAACTAACAAATAATTCATACAGGATCTATAAATTCGTAAGAGGTACCTCATTCAATAATAAAGTATCTTACCGGCCCGGCCCTATCGTAATAAAACCATTCCATTAACATAACAAAGAGATATTACCGTATAAGATAATATTGGTTTTGCGATGTATGACTTATAACGGTATCTCGGATTACTTGGTAGTATGTAAATATTTTCGCAATACTGTAAATACGAACGAATACTATCATGGAACCCTTTATATAATGTTTAATCGTAACCATACGATCATCATATGTTTCTTTCGTTGTTTTGTAGCTGCTATGCAGATTCTAACGTTCTGAGTACAAATTTAAAATCTAAAAGTAAAATATTTAGAAGTACAGTTTCATGTTACAAAGACAATTTTATAAACAAGAGCGTTTCATTCTGTACTTCAACTTATGTGATTGCGTGTCGTATTTATTGCTGCGTAAAATTTTTTATGTCTCTCCAAGCGTATTCGATTTCACCTTACTCATTTTCTTGTTATTAGCGCTATAATATTTTCTACCATTAAGTTGAATTGAATACAAATAGTATTAATTATCAAATTATTAAATGAAATACCAGTGTAGCTTTTTTGCGTTTATGTAGTAAAAGAAATTAAATTTCATATAACAAATTGTTTACAGCGCCAAAAGGGCTGTACCGCTAGCTCATATGACTGAAGTTCTGTGTATTGGGCTGATATAAAATATCGATAAAAAGTATTTCTGTCACTTGGCTGTGACAGAAATAACGTTGGTCTAATGGTTAGCTGTAAAGGCACAGATCCGGAGATCCTGAGTTCAAATCCCAGGTCGGGCCAGTAAAAAGTTATTGTGTTTTTCTTTCGAAAATTCTCAATAGCAGCCCAGAGACTGGGAGTTGGTAGTGTGTACACTCCCGTGCCTCGAAAAGCACGTAAAGCCGTTGGTCCTGCGTCCATAGATTTGTGCACTATAATACGTCCTGCGTAGTTGGATAATTTCTCTTGAGATTGGCCGCCGAGGCCGAAATCGGTCTGGAGGACCTTTTTTCTGTCAACAAAATCTCACACAGATACTCACAAAGTTATCAGCGTTGCAATAGCGGTCATCAGCGATAAAGTAAAAGCGTTAATCCCTAAGGCAATTTTCTTACCAGTTATATATAGTTATGTCGGTTTGCAGTCCCATCGACCCATTATAAAGATTGGAGAATGCATGCATAATGACATGTTCCCATGTCACCGAGTATTTGTGCCATCGTCATTTGGTATTTTCAAGAATAATATCTAAATTGAATGTCTTACAACAGGTTCAAAATTCTGTACCATTTTCAAAGTCAATTTTTAATACTATCTTTACGATACGATTTGATAATTATCAAACCTAAATTCCTTTATGAAAAGAAGCGTATTTTATAAATGTCTTCCGCTTGTAAAGTGCCTAATTCGATTAAACACATTCGGTTCAAACAATTATTCAGACAATTGAAATTTCCGAAGCAATGGCACAAAGGTGGTATTTTAAAATTTTTATTATAAGCCTACAACGTAAAAATGTAAAGGTTTAACTCATTCGAGCATCATGCACACCCCATTACGCTTAACCATGAAACACACGACCTACAAGAAATACAACACACAATTTTCGACCTTATCGGCATAAAAATAAGGCGAGTTAATTCCTTGAAATTCATGCAAACATCGCGGTAACCGAATCTGACACTTATTGTTGTTTGCTTAAGGATTATTATATTTGGTTTATTTTCATGGGTTTTATGTGATGTTTTTATAATCTTGCCTGATAGCTACGAATGTCGTTCAGTCTGCATTATCTATTTTTCTGTCTCCGAAAAGTAAATATGTTTTGGAGCTTGCACAGAGTAAGTTGCGATATATTTGTTTATTTTAAGAATAGTTTCTTTCAAACCGTTCCGGTTCAGAATTACAGCTTTGCAACTTTGAAACAAAGATCTGCAGATAGCATCTGCAGGTTTGGGAATTCTTTGACTTGTTGATTTTGTACTAGTAATGTATCTTTCAAGTTATCAATTGAGCACTTTATTAATAATGAAATGATTTTTTTCAACAAACTTACTAATTTACATACATGTGTAGCTAATAAATAAAAATGTATTTTTGGAATCAAAGTCAATAACAATTATTATTTCATATTGATAAAAGAAATACTTATAAATGGAAATATTTGTAAGCGAATTTCATTCGTTATATTTCGAATGTATATTTCATATTACCGATATATTACGGACGATGGTTTCATTTCGGGAATCATTTCGAGGCGATCGTAAATAATATGTTCATATGAAGACTTTGATTCGTTGGCAAATTAAAATTTGAAAAAGGAATTTTAAAACAATCATGTAATGACCATCGCCCGTGGTCTTTGACACTGTAACAAATATTAATCATCCCTTACTATATAGCCATACTTAGTATTTTCTGACAGTTTGATAGAATGTGTGAATAGAGTAACTACACAGATGGTCTAGCCGAGATGGCCCTGTGGTAAGAACGCGTGAATCTTAACCGATGATCGTGGGTTCAAACCCGGGCAAGCACCACTGAATTTTCATGTGCTTAATTTGTGATTATTATTCATCTCGTGCTTTACGGTGAAGGAAAACATCGTGAGGAAACCTGCATGTGTCTAATTTCACTGAAATTCTGCCACATGTGAATTCTACCAACCCGCATTGGAGCAGCGTGGTGGAATAAGCTCCAAACCTTCTCCTCAAAAAGAGGAGAGGAGGCCTTTAGCCCAGCAGTGGGACATTCACAGGCTGTTACGGTTACGGTTACAGATGGTCTTACACAAAGTCCTTCCCATTTAATACCAAATATATTTCTTATAATATCAGTACGACTATTCAACAGTGAAACAATATAATTACTAAATCCTATATTTTAGCGTTTACATGTTCAACAACCAGACATGACAATTCTAAATGCATTTCATACGATAAGTTAGAGCGCTCTGATTCAGGTAGATATGACCATTGTTCGACATGTGTCGCTGCTTGATAAACTGCCATTCCTATTTGTATGCGGGTCACGTTAAACAATTGAACTGACATCTCAATAAGATAGTTATAAACGACTAATAATTTTATGTCTGGTGATTTGATTAAGAAGCAATTTCTCATACTGAATATTTTAGATATATTTATATTATATAAAAGTATTGTATTCCAAATTGTTTGAAATAATTTCTGATAAATATTGCATTAAATGATTTGAAAATCAATCAATATAATTTCGAGAACAAAAAAGATAAAGTTAAAAATTTTGCTCTCTGATTAAATTTCTATGATTTTTATAAATATATAACAAAAAGGTTCCCATTTACTAGAGTATCAGCTTAATTCTGCTTAATAAAAAACGAGAATGAGATATACATAATGAAAATAAACTGAATTCATATTGATATCCAGGTATTTTGAATAGAATGGATATTCAAAACATTAAACATGATAATAGTATCATGTCAGATTTTCCGAAAAGAACCGAAAACAACTAATTACTCGGATATATCGATAAAACTAAAAGAAGGAATGCTGGATAATATAAAAATGCACATTGTAAGTCATCTAGAAATTTTGGGAAAATACCCTTTAAACAATTGCGTACCGTGTGGATGTTGGATATATGCCGTGACGGAATGCGGTCATAACACCGTCATGCGCCCTCTCCGCTGCCACTCTCCACTCCTTGTGCGTGGCGCGTATACTTTATTATAATTCGTCATTTACTATATTTTATAATAATAGTAATAAAAGCATATTTATTTTATTGTATATGTTTATTTATTTCATTTCTTTTTTTTATCATAAAATCTTTTAACAACCGTAATTGCGATATTTCATTTGCTAAGCGTCTCATAATAAAACACACAATAAAGTGACGTGAATTAGTTATTATATCATAAAATTATTAGCCAGCTACCGTTAAAATTTAATTTATCTTACTATACACCATTTTATCTCTACTGAAGATTAAAACTATAGCACTTACGTGGTCATTATTTATAACACTATTAAAACCGTATTTTGGGTAATTCAACGTACCCTTAATCCGGACAAAACAACCTTGGGTACACATAAAACTTACATAAACATGGTTATGTATGTTATAAACATAGTATTATGTTATAGCATTGCCTATAGATACCTTTGAAAGGAAGCAACGTTATACGCGGAGCGGATATATTGGGCTACATTAGTATAAGTATAAGTAGCAGCCTGTAAATATTTGACTGCTAGGCAACCGTTGAGGAGAAGGTTTGCAACTTATTCCAGCACGCTTTGAGCCTGCGATCATTGGTTAAGATTCACTAGTTGTGACCACTGAGCCATCTTGATTGATGATAACCGTAATTATCATACTGGGCAAAGTACTTCTCTACTCTGACTTGGAGCTCATTTAATAAAGAAGATTTGGAGCTTATTTAATTAGGTTGCTTCAATGTGGGTTACATATAATATTTAATAGAATTTCTTTTGATATGGTTATCTTCCAGGACTTTTGCCTTCACCGCAGACATCGAATGAATCTTCGTTTAAAATATATACGTACTACGTATTTGATTATATCTCTTAGAATTATGTCATAAACTACAGAAATTTCAGTTTTAAAAGATTGTAACAACAATATTTCCTTATAAATATACATTCTTAATCGCTAGCTCCTCGACACGAACGCACCCGATATTAAAATATTTGCTATCACTCCATGTTACTAGAAGCGTATAAATGGACAGGCGTTGGTATAGACACAAATTTGCGTGATCGGCGTCTTTACCCTTTGGATCTCAAATAATTGTTTAGTGACTCGACATAATAACGCAAAGGTTACCTTTGATGATTAAACCTACCGTATGTGCAAACAGATAGGTAAGAGACAAACACAGATTTGAACGGGCATATTGGAATTTCACCACTCGACGATACTGTTTAATAGGAATATCAGGTATTACCCTTAAAAATTAATGATGCACAAAACAAAGATAAAGATTTTCTTAGATTTATTTTTTGTTTAAAATAATTTCTCATTTGATATGCTTAAACGTAATTTATACCTTAGTTATCATTGGACAAAAATGCCACCAATTAAAGTCGGTACTTTAACCGTGCGAAGCCGGAAGGGTAGCTGGTAATGTATAAAATAACGCTTTTCTAATTGCCAGCGTTATTATTTAACTTATAGGCTCCAAAATTGAAGGTAATTTCAAATAACGTAAAATACTTGGTGATTACAACGCGACCTATTTACAACATACCCCATGTTTATCCTTGATCCTAACCAAACCCGCATATCTAAGGAACATTTATTTTCATCTCGACATATTCATATCGGCTCGTAATACGGAAACTCAGGGCAAAGATGCTATCAGCGCTCGCTGCCAATTAGACGAGTATATGTACGAGGAAATATCTATTTTATTACCTCCCTAACTACTCTGAAATGGTCTAATTGTAAGAGAAATTCGCTGTATAGACGAAATTGGAATTGCAGGCGGGAATAAGTAACATACCAAATAGTATACACACATTTAGTCTGATATAGTTTCAAAACTTGGTCGCTTTTATTGTTGTTAATATAATTGCTTTTGTCTTTATATTTGTACATTTACTGACAACTTATATTATACTTATAAATGTATTTAAAGTGATGGATATACTCTTCTTTTGGATTTTTGGAGCTGATTTCATTATAGTGCGCCAATGCAAGTTGCTCGACAAATATTGGCATAATATGGCAAAATTTTATCAGACTCCTACAAACAGGTTCTTGATGCATTCCGGAGTTTGAACCTGCAGTCTTAGATTGAGATTCACATATTATACATATTCTAACAGCGACCATCACACGCATCATGGTCTATTATTGTATATCGATTACCTCAATTTATTAGATTATATTTTTAATTAGAGTAAAATGTTTCCTAATCCTCCAAGAGTTGCACGATAAATCAAATATTATTGAACAAGCATGTTTCAACGTGTAAGTATGTATTATCACTGGCTGTACGTTCGTGGATATCAATTTAAAGTTTCACCTCGATTTGACGTGATATATTACTCTAAGATATTTCATATAGATATCGAGGCAAGAACTGGGTCGCAAGCGTTCGAAGATCTTACGATCATCCAGTGATCAGACACGATTTCATTAGTAACTTTGTGTATATCTCATGCGATTGTTTAATAAGATGGAAAATTTGAACGGAGAACATCTAATATTTATTTGTTGAAGAACAACGGATGTTTCGAGACATTCTGAAAATAGCGTATCTATATATGTACATTTAGAAAAATATGTGTTTGTTTATTTTTCTGCTGGGCTAGGGCCTCCTCTCCCTTTTTTGAGGAGAAGGTTTAGAGCTTATTCCACCACGCTGCTCAAATGCGGGTTGGTGGAATACACATGTGGCAGAATTTCACTGCAATTCGACACATGCAGGTTTCCTCACGATGTTTTCCTTCACCGTCAAGCACGAGATGAATTATAATAACAAATTATGCTTTTGAATTAGCACATGAAAATCCAGTGGCGCTTGCCCGGGTTTGAACCCACGATCATCGGTTAAGATTCAAGCGTTCTTACCTCTGGACCATGTCGGCTTCTTTTTAGGCTTATTTTTCTAGTAGCGTTACCATACTTTAGTTATTGTTGGCATTTGTGTGAAGATTTCTGATAAAGTTTAACCTACAATAAGTAGATGCATCGGAGAATTCGATGAGATGAGAATTCGGTAAAGAATAGAATTGTTTATGAAAAAAATTAAAGTATTATTATAGTATACATTGTGTATATATAATATATTTGTAATTTTAGTATATATTGATTATATCATTTATTTTTTGATTTATGTGTATTTTATATATGTATTGACATTTATTTGTTTGTTTGTTTTGGTATAGATTTATGTTATTTTATTTATCATTATTATATTTATGGGCTTCAACCCTGCCGTTCGGGCCAATAAAATGTTATTGAGTTTTTCTATTGACTACTGAGCAAATTCAATTGAAAAATTGAATTTGCTCAGTAGTAGCTCAGTAGTGCTGAGCAAATTTAATTGAAAAATTGAATTAGCTCAGCCCAGAGTGTGTACACTAGTATGTCTCGTGCCTCGGAAAGTACGTCAATCCGTTTTGTCTTGCGCCAAACTCTTTTTAAGCTCATATCGGATTGCCGTCCCATAATGTTGTAAGAGTGAGAGAATAGGGAATAGAACACATATGCAGTGTTTGCGCTCACGCTTATGCACTATAAATATGTCCCGCGTAGTTGGCTAATCACTCTTGTGATCCGTAGCCAAAATCAATTTTTATGAAATTTTGAAAGTTCCAATGTCTGTTTTCTCAGAATTCAAACAAAACTAGTAATCTAGATTCGCCAAACATTTTTAACTCTCCACGGTCCGGAAGTATTTTATTCAGAGAGAGAATTTCAATTGTTTTCTTTTAATAAAATTCTAAAAAAAACTTTGACACGATTCTTTATTTTAAGCTTCTTTTTCATCTGACTGATTTGTAATTGTATTCTTGATTGATAATTGAAAAATAACTTTGACACAAAGTTTTTTGAGGACCCTTAACATCGCTTTCAATTTAAACGAACCAGTTTTATTGTATTGATACGGCGTTTTAAAATAATATATTTCAGATATAGTCACTGTATAAAATCTATATCTTATTATTTTAACGTACACCAATATTAAAAGCTTAAGTCAATGCTTACTCTAAAACCATAAACCGTGGGCTTGAATCCGTAATTTTCGGTAACGATTACGAAGCAAAGCAAAGTCATACAAAACTTCTTTAATATTATTTTGGTTAAAACTAATAAAAATATAATAAGGAGAAAAAATTGATTGATGGCTTACAAAGCTTAAGAGCATACTATAACAATTACGGCTCTGGAATAAAGCTTTTAAAGCAATTTCACCCAGACAATATAATTAACTAAGCCACTTAAAATATTGAATCTCATATTGAAGCTATTCGAAAGCAATAAAAAAGGTTCGTTTTAACACTAGTTGTGTGTTAGTACATATAACATTATTTTAAAATATATATGTATTTTTTTTGAACTTGTAAATACTGTAATATTTTCTAAGATAATATCCGAATAAAAAAAACTTTATTTAATAATATATTAATAATAATAATAATAATTTGACGGGCCGTTGGCGTGGTTGGTAGATACTTGCCTTTCACGCCGAAGGTTGTGGGTTCGATTCCCGCCCAGGACAGACATTTGTGTGCATGAACATGTCTGTTTGTCCTGAGTTTGAGTGTAATTATCTATATAAATATGTATTTTCAAAAGAAAAGTAGTATATGTCAGTTGTCTGGTTTCCATAGTACAAGCTCTGCTTAGTTTGGGATCAGATGGCCGTGCGTGAATAATGTCCCAGAATATTAAATTAAATCTAATAATACTCTATCTTGTTGATTGTTATTGAAATGCCATCAGTTCGGAAATAAACTGCTGAAACAAACCAAATCCGAAAAGCAACGGTAAGATAAGTAAACGAGACAATCGGGCAGGACAATCATATTGACAGGTTTTAAATAAATATGACAAAATCAAATTGTCTTCATTACAACTTGCATATTGCACTTATATATAAACTAAAATAATAAACGGTTTCTTTAGTGTTCTATTCGTAACAATTAGTTTCAAGTTGTGCTCTTAAGAACAACTTAATTAGACTGAGTGGGCTCACAGCTTACCTACGGTTCACTTGGAATGTACGGCCCGTCGTTTCGTCGCCAAACGAGCAAAACGTTTGCCAACTTATTTCAATAAGAACAAAATTAAAAAAAAAAACTTACGGCTCTCTTAAAACACATGCTAAATGAATATATTTTTAGTGCAAGATAAGATAATTTGAATGTACTAAATTTGAAATACGTTTCCATTTAACGTATATTGATTTTAAAGCATTGGCCGTTAGGCCAATGTTTAAAAAGGCTAAAGTTATTTCGTCTCACTAAAACAAAAATAAGCTATAGAAATTGAAAATTGAACATCGCAGACACACTATTAAAACTATAAAGTACCTACATAAATAAATTGAATTATGTCAAATAGAAAAACGTAAGAAACTATTTCTTTTTTTCAAATCTTATGAATAACCTCAATCGTTGTTCCATTGAAAAATTATTGTTGCTTTTAGTGACAATCCATTTCAGAAACAGCTAGCTAGCGTCACGTTCAAGAATAATTGAAATTGCATTTTAAAATTTAAAATTAGAACATTTTATATTACCTAATTGTAAATTTTAATAAATGGAGCGTTATTGCTAGATTTATTGAAGCGTGTCATGTTAACCAGGTTCCTTATTTTGCTTATACCGGCTTTCAGGTATTTTCTGTATCTAATGATACAGGATAAAATTAAATGTGCGTCTCGGCTAAACTTTATTTCATGTCTCATTTATTCTGACTTATAAAACCTTCTTTCGCTAAACTTTCTAGAGCAGAGACATTAAATTTAAACGAAGCATCACCTAAAAACTAATTTAAAATCCAATTCGAAATGTCTTCTCATCCTGTACCTATAGCATACTATTATAAGAGAATGATCCCTGTAACTTTTTTTTTTTAATCTGTTCTATTTATTTTCGGCTTACAATTCTTTTTTTACATAGTATAGGTTGGCGGACGAGCATATGGGCCACCTGATAGTTAGTGGTCACCAACGCCCATAGATATTGGCATTGTAAGAAATGTTAACCATCGCTTACATAACAATTTACATGTGTTTTAGTAGTAATTTGGTTTTCATTAAAAACTTTTACTTATTTTTGTGTTACGATATAAAGGTCAAATGAGCTTGTATATATTGTGTAATTATACGCACAAATAAATGAATTATCAGAGTACATTGCACCATACTCAATTTATATAAGGTATTCAATATATATGTGATATATTTCATTTGCTCTAACTAGCAAGTAAATATTTGTAGCTACTGCAATTCATGGTAACAAGGTAATTAATATATCGGAGCAAATACGGGACTCACTCAGGTAAATTAAAATATGACATTATTACATACATAATCTCAAGTGCGCGTGATTGAATAAAAAATCATACTAAATTTAATACAGTTCAATTTCGATTCAATATTCGATATAATTGTACCAAAAGTTATCATTTATACGAAGTAACGAGAAATTCGTTTAAGTTATAGTTTAAAACTTTTAGTTACCAAGACGTTTTAACTTACATCTAGATAGATAAATGTGAGAAATCTACTAAATCTACCGGACCGGAGAGCCGCTCGCTTACCGGTAGCACAGTAAACTGTAGCGAAGGCTCCTCGGAAAATAACACCATTAAATCCTTGATAAAGTGGTGGATATCTCGCCTGAACCTAGCTTTTGCAGAATGTAACGGAAATTTTAAATTACTTTGTTGCAAACAATGATACTACAAATTAATAATATAATCACTTTACGTTAATTTTGTCGTAGTACATTTAAATTAAGTTTGAAAATTTTGCTTAGTTGTTTTGTGCTTGAGATATGCTGTTGCTATTGTTTATGCCGAGATGACCTAGTGGTTAGAACGAGTGAATCTTACCGACGATCGTGGGTTCAAACCCGGGCAAGCACCACTAAATTTTCATGTGCTTAATTTGTGATTATAATTCCAGTCGTGCTTGACGGTGAAGGAAAACATAGTGAGGAAACCTGCATGTGTCTAATTTCATTGAAATTATGCCACATGTGTATTCTACTTTTTACTACTGTTATTAACTTGCATTAGAGCAGCGTGGTGGAATGAGCTCCAAACCTTCTCCTCAAAAGGTAGAGGAGGCCTTATCCCAGCAGTGGGACATTCACGGGCTGTCACTGTACTGTTGTTTGTGTTCGTTGGACAATTTATGTGTCTGCGTAAACACAAGTGGACTCATAACAAACACATTAATTCACTCTCATAATCAAGAAGAGGAAGTAGTGCAGCAATATAAACCTAACCCCTGACGCGTCTGTCCATCTGTCTGTCTATACGCGATAATCAACTCAAAAATCACCAAACGGTTTTTTTTTATAGAATAGGAAGACGGACGAGCATATCGGCCACCTGATGGTAAGTGGTCACCAAATGCCCTTAGACATTGGCATTGTAAGAAATGTCAACCATCGCTTACATAGCCAATACGCCACCAACCTTGGGAACTAAGATTTTATGTACCTTGTGCCTGTAATTACACTGGCTCACTCACAATTCAAACCGGAACACCACAATATCAAGTATTGCTGTTTTGCGGTAGAATATCTGATGAGTGGGTGGTACCCAGACGAGCTTGCACAAAGCCCTATCACCAGTAAATTTTTATCCGGTTTTCACCAATGGACGGAGTGATTCATGAGGAAGATTTAGGTTTATAATTAATATTATACAATAAATGTTGATGATCTCGGAACCAGTTTTAACGACTGGGACATGTCACGTAATCCGTTAGAGTTATTTGCATTACGATAAACATTTTATGTTATTATTCTACCGGTGCGAGGTTGGTAAGCGGTATAAATAATATATTTTATTAATTATGTAAGCATTGATGCTCAATGGTTGGAATCAATCGTTAAATTTATTCAGGGTTTAATATTAATTCATGCACGTACATACCTCGATTGATACGACACTATGGAAACGTCACGTAAAACAAAAAATATAATAACTCCCGAATAAAATGCGTAATAATAACAATTATCGTTATTTTACTATCTATATATTTCCAATATTAGTTTCCGCACGCGGCTTTGCCCGCGTGTAGGGGAGAAGGGGCTGGTGTTGGTGACTATTTTCTTTCATCCACAAAATTTCATGATGATAGGTTAAAAAGAGGCAATTAGTTTGAAATCACAGACAGACACTTTAATTTTATTTATTTGTATAAATTTTTTAGGTAAGTTACTTTTCATTATATATTTAAATCTTTCTGCGGCTTTTTTATCATACATTCATTCACAAGGAAATATACATTAACAAATAATGAACCCCATGATAAACATTTCTCCGCACACTTTAAACTGACTTAGCATATATATTTGTTTTACGTCTAAGTTATGCGACTTGACACCATTTCACTGTCCAATGGCCTATAAAAAACCTATTGTATCTCCTTTGTTTTATTTTATAATCTATAACTTTCCTCTTATCGATATACGGTGTACTTTCTGCACTCATAAAATGCATAGTGCATAAGTGAAACTTCATGGAGCGTATAAGGCTTTGAGATTTTATTCCAGGCCCGACGTGCGATGCGACCCGCGTCTCTGCATATTTATGACCTATATATTTGCTCTATCGGGGCCTGTATGCACTACAAAGAACCCGTCTATACCGATATACATATTTTTGTGTGGATTTTACGAATGTCTTTTTGTTAGCTTGTATGAAATAAATTAATCGTAGTTATAACTAGCTATAATTATATTGTTATTGGGTTGACCATTGCCCTTGAAATATCAAAGGATGAGACGTTTTAACCAGAGCGTAATAAATCTGATAACAGGGTGGTACCATGTCTTATAGTTGAATTTAAATTTTAACTTTAATCTTGTTAATATTTATGTTGGACCGACTTCGCATTTTGTTTTATTTTTAATTCGGCTTTATTTTTTTAATTCAATTTCAACATTTGTGGTTTCAAAAGCTTTATTATAGTAAGTAACAAATATATTACGTAGTTTTGATTAAATATCTATTATTTTATAAAAGTTAGAGGTCAGCCGAACGAACGCTGTGGCGATGTTGTCGGCTTTAGATTATTCTGTAATCCACGGAATGCAATCTCGCGTATCCTCAGGCGGGGAAGCGGAAGCTAATACGAGTCGCGTTTTAAAAAATACTGTAAAAGCCGTAAAAATCCAGTGCTGGGCATTGACATATTAATTAAGCTAAAGTAATAAAGAGCTTAATCCGTCAATAATATAATATACAGATAACCATATTTTCTTTCGATATATTTCTCCACATCGTGAGATAAAATTATAATTTACTATATATTAGGTCCTTACATGAAATTGGCGTTTTGTACGGGAGGAATATAAAGTCATTTTTTTTTTGTAAAATATATTTAATTAATCAAAGTATGCATTGCTGTTATCTATGAACTTTTGCCATCTCATAGTTCATTGATCCCTTTACTAAAAAAACAATGGGGGCGAGAATCAAAAAATTCTTTGAAGGCGGTTTGGACTTCCGCATCGGAGTTAAATTTTTTTTCTTGTAAGAAGTTGTCTAAATTCCAGAAAAAATGGTAATCTGTTGGAGCAAGGTCCGGGGAGTACGGTGGATGTCGCAGGCATTCCAATTGTAGCTCATCTAAGTGGTTGTTTGTTGTGCAATGTCTAGCCTTGCGCTGTCGTGAAGCAGCAGTGGCCTAGAGCGATTGACCAATCTCGGTTGTTTAGCAGCTAGTTCTTCCTTCATGGTTAGCAGTTGCTAATAATATCTTTTATGCCGAAATCGTTTGGCCATATTTTAGAAAGCTGTAGTAAACGACACCGGCGCTAGTCCACCAAACACTCACAAGTAACTTTTTCTGAGTCAATTTTCGTTTAGGGTAGGATTTGGCTGGGTCTTCAGGGTTCAGCCAGTGCGACGAGCGCTTACTTTAGCGCTTTTTTAGTAAAAAAACTTGAGCGATACCCATCGTTAGATGATATGATATGAGATGGCAAAAGTTCATAGATAACAGCAATGCATACTTTGATTAATTAAATATATTTTACAAAAAAAAAATGACTTTATATTCCTCCCGTACAAAACGCCAATTTCATGTAAGGACCTAATATATAGTAAATTATAATTTTATCTCACGATGTGGAGAAATATATCGAAAGAAAATATGGTTATCTGTATATTATATTATTGACGGATTAAGCTCTTTATTACATTAGCTTAATTAATATGTCAATGCCCAGCACTGGATTTTTACGGCTTTTACAGTATTTTTACTTTCCCTAAATGCTTCAAGTGGATTAATACAGTTATATCTTACCTCGAAGTCTGTATCTATGTCTGAAGTGCTTTGCGGTGATTCCACTTCCACAATTAAAAGCCTTTAATTCTTCATTTCCACTTTGGTCTCCGGCCGTCCACGGGGTTGGTTCTGAAGGTCGAATTTTCCAGAACGAAAACGTTGAAACCAAAAACGTACTTTGCTTTCTTTTGCGACACCAGCGCCGTACACATTATTAATCCTTCGAGCTGTTTCTGCAGCACTGTTGCCACGGTAGAAGTCGTACTCGTAAATATACCTATATTTCATGTTTTCCATTGTGCGAACAAGAACAAGACGATATAAGCAAAACATGCTGCTGACGATATAAGCAGTCATGCCGCACGGCATGATGTTACACGTCAAAAAAATAAATGAACGTGCAATAAGTAACATTACAGCAAATCGCTTCAACATCGCTCGGCTTCGTGAATGTTCATTTTTATATTTTATCACAATTTCTAAACAATATATATACAGTAACAGTAACAGCCTGTAAATGTCCCACTGCTGGGCTAAAACCTCCTCTCCCTTTTTTGAGGAGAAGGTTTTGGAGCTTATTCCTACACGCGGCTCCAATGCGGGTTGGTGGAATACACATTTTACTGGTGGTAGAGCTTTGTGCAAGTTCGTCTAGGTAGGTACCACCCACTCATCAGATATTCTACCGCAAAACAGCAGTACTTGATATTATTGTGTTCCGGTTATATATGGACATAACATCTTAGTTCCCAAGGTGCGCCACCACATTGGTGATGTAAGCGATGGTTATCATTTCTTACATGCCAATGTCTATGGGTGTTGGTGACCATTTACCATCAGGTGGCCCATATTCTCGTCCGCCTTCCTATACTATATATAAAAAGAGAAGGTTTTGTAAAGAATGTTTGTCAAAAAAAAACATTAGAAATTTATCCAATTTAAGAATCAGTTGCAATCAGTAAGCTAAAATTCTGACATTTAACTGTAAAAATAATAAATTTGGAAAAAAAATATATTTTTAAAAACTACTTATAAATATTATTGTACCTTTTTATATATTTTGAACCAAGTTAGCGACATACTGTGTATTTTGATAAATAAAGAGCTATATAATAAAAAGGTATAGAATTATTACTTTGAATGCCAATACATGTGGAAATTGGACAAGTATTTTTAAAAGTTTCTTGTTGTCACTTCTATCGACAGTCCCTATGACAACCTGTTTTTTTTTAACATAATCTTCCATCACGTACTTTCTTCTTAATAACTATAAGATATCGTTATATGAAAGCTCAATATCGACCCAGACAAATATGTACGATTGAAAAACTTTTGATTATAGTTAACTAATGAATCACCGAGATTTTTGGATAAGATTTACATCGTATTCATATATAGGAATTAAAAGCAAAATAAATAATATACAAAACCACACGAAACCATGAACAAATTTTAGTATGAAGCAAATACAGAAGATATTATATTAAAATTACTTTCTATACAACAAAGTTCTCGAACAATTCCAAGACCGGAAAATAACTTAGTTTCCATAGTTTGCAAACGTAATTATTCCAACAAACATTCGCAGGAAACTTTTCCAATGCAATAACAGAAACACCGAAATCAAGAGCTGCAAGCAAAATGTGTCCGACGCTTTGGCCAAGACAAAGTAAAACAAAATATAACAACGATATTAATCCAGCCGCATAAACTTCGCAACGAATCCTGTACAAGTTTTATCTTTAACTCGAAGATTAAGCTTGGGAACTATTGGACAAACGAGACTGAAAACATTTTGTGAGACGTTTTAAAATTCATTAATAAATTACAAATATAAGGTACCTAAATAGTTATTTTGTTTTTATGATAAACTAGTATTCGCCCGTGGCTTCGTCCACATATTTGGGGGCAGGTGTTAGGTATAAAAAACTAGCCTTTTTAACATTTCCATCCATGGGGCTCAATGCTTCATACCTCATCAAAATCTGTTCAGTGGTTTAAGTGGTTGGTGGTCAGCCATGAAATGTAAAAAAAGACATACAGAGAAAGTTACTTTCGCATTTATAAAAATATTATCACAGACTATATATTAAAAAGCCGAGATGGCCCTGTGGTAAGAACGCGTGAATCTTAACCGATGATCGTGGGTTCAAACCCGGGCAAGCACCACTGAATTTTCATGTGCTTAATTTGTGATTATAATTCATCTCGTGCTTTACGGTGAAGGAAAACATCGTGAGGAAACCTGCATGTGTCTAATTTCACTGAAGTTCTGCCACATGTGAATTCTACCAACCCGCATTGGAGCAGCGTGGTGGAATAAGCTCCAAACCTTCTCCTCAAAAAGAGGAGAGGGGGCCTTTAGCCCAGCAGTGGGACATTCACAGGCTGTTACGGTACGGTACGGATATATTAAATTAGTATAAGCAAATCTCTATATGATAACTGTTATCTAATACTGGTCATCTTTTACAGGGCTTTTTGTAAGCTCGTCTGGGTAGCTATCATCCACTGATTAGATATTCTACCGCAGTACTTTGTATTTGTTGTATTCCGGTTTGAAGGGTGAGCGAACCAGTATAATTACAGGCACAAGGGACATAACATCTTAGTTCCCAAGCTTGGTGGCGTATCGGCGATGTAAGCGATGATTAACATTTTTTCCAATGCCAATATCTATGAGCGTTGGTGACCACTTACTATCAAGTGACCCATATGCTCGTCCGCCTACCTATACTACAAAAAAAATACATTATGAGTGCCACTCAAAGATTATATAAAATGTTTTTGAGTTATCTTCAGTCGTGTCAGGTTAACGTTCTTTCCTATGCGAGTCATGTAGAAGTAGAGATTGGAGTGAATTTGTGCACTATAATATTTCCTGAACCGTTGCCTAGTCTTAAAAATTGTCTGACGTGACCGAAATCCGGTCAGCAGGACCTTGTTTATTATCAATACTAAAATCTTAAAGCCAGTTTATTACCTTAAGTAGAACGATAAATAACGACTCCAAACAAAAAAAAATATTAAGGATTTCATTAATTTTTATAATAAATGATAATTTTCATTTTTTTATGGTATAGGTAGGCGGACGAGCATTTGGTCCACCTAATTTGTCTGCTGACAAACGCACGAAGAGAGCCATAGAGAGAAGCCATATATTACTGCAATATTCGGCTTACGGATTACGGCTGTATTCGTACATAATGTATATAAGTTGCTTGTAAGCCTACTTTACTTACTTACCTTTAAAATTTAAAAAAAATATATTAATTTATAAATACACTTGTACATATAAATACACTTTTGTAATGTTTTTTTTTTAAATAAGTCTCAAAAGTTGTTAATTTATATAATTATGCCTGTCGTATATAGTACGCCATATAGTGTATATAATGACCTCTCGTTGTTTTTTTTTATTCTACATTATATTTATGTTTCTTATGTTCATTATGTACATAACTTTAAATTCATTTTTTTAATGTCTAGAATATGCAATTATCAAACAAATATTTATTTCATGATTTATCGAGTAATATCTACACCATTAGTGAAATAATTATTATCCATACGATCGACCCACGAGACGTATCAAGAATCAGTTTCGCTATGAATTATTCGAAACCCACGGGGCACTATCCGATCCCTATGAATTTTGTGGAGTTTGTACAATTCAACAGTTTTGCGACTACTAAATAAGTTTTAATTTACTGGAACAACACTCCGCAGATTACAGTAGTCTTAATTACCTCGCCAACTTTGAAGAACAAAGCCCCGATTCGCTCACTTGTTATATAAATAACGTAAGTTCCATTAATTCAACAAATAATTAAGACCGCAATGGGATTCCAGATTATTGGCCTTTGATCTTGGGGCTTAGTTATGGAGGAGTTGAATTGAAGAAAGTAGTGATCAACACAATTAAGTAATAATTAATACTATAACAGTATATATTGATAATTATTAAAAATTCTAAATATTAAGTAAACGTAGCATACGTATAATTGTAGAATAGTAATGCGGTCTAATCATGATGTCAATCGGAGAACAATTCAAGTAGGTATTATGGTCGTCATCCTAAAGTTAACTGAAATCGATCTTGAAATCAAATCGATGAGGATTGATCTTGGAAGTAAGTATAATATAAATATAATATAAGTTTTAAGGCTCATTATATTTTTGCAGAAGTTTTATTTTATCTTTTAATGAATTTTTATTTTTGTAAATTTAATCTGTATTTTGTTGTAATTTGCACTTAAGGGTTTCATCTATTTAAATAATCGAATCGCATTACTCAAGGCCACCCGTATTTCAACGTTTTAATATTTTAGTGTCTTGTTTGTCTCCTAAGCTTCGTTACATTAATCTGGATCAAAGATTTACAATGCCAATAGACCGCATGTCGATCAATGTTGGCTTTATGAAAGTGTACCGAGATGGGTAGGGATTTCCTAAACCTCTTACCGACATTACTCTCGCCACATTTCCGCCGATGCATTGTTATATTGCTGTTTATCTGGTATTTGCATTAGACCTTTTAAATAATGTGCAAATTTAATGAATATATGCATGAGTTATTAGTTTTCTAAATGATTTATCACCTAAAACTACGTGGATATATTCTTTGTTATCTTGAACTTTAAATAACTTAAAAATCAATTTTGTTTGACATTGAAAGTTATATTTCATCCATCATACTGTTTCTTTCAAATTACTGCTTAATTATAATTGATTTATTGTGTTGATTATATACTCAAAGAAAGCTTTCAATTGTTAACAGAATACCTTAATGAAGAATTTATTAAATTACACAGTAATTGTTTCTAGACTTATAAAACATGTTAGTTTATTTTTTCAGTTTACAAAAATGTGACAAAATGTTGTTTTAATTTTGTTTTTAGTACGAAAATTTAACTGGTATCTTCTTCAAATCTATATTACAAGATGATGTAACTAAATAAGCTTTGAAGGATTGGAGCTTAGTTCACGGAGCTGCTACAGCGTGTGTTCGTGGATAATCCTGTACATGCAGGTTTCCTCACGATGTTTTTCTTCACCGGTAAGCACGAGATGAATTTTATTGAAATAAAGTATATGAAAAATTCAGTGGATTTGGCCGGATTTGAACGTGTTCTGTCCACGTCCAATTTTCGGCTTCTATACTATGATTTGCTGAGGTCACCTTAAGTGGTTGTTTATTTAGATTTAGAATGTTCGATAATCTATTTATCTACTAAATTATTATTTACAAAATCAATTCTTATATATGCTAAATAATCATTGTATACATTGTAATATGTATCTATAATCTCATGTCGATTTATTAAGTAGTACTTTTATTGGATGTATTGTTCTAGATATTCAAGAAAAATTAATATGCCAGTAAAAAAAAAACAAAAATATTCAGCGATTTTTCGACTTTGTATCAAAAATATCGGGTATCCTCCGGTGAGATCCCCTAAGGCTACTTCGACTACAAATGGGCCCTAATTTATTATACGGGACTTGCCGTCGACCTTCGACAGTTTCACTCGAGTTCGTGATAAATAGTACCCCCACTTCCTCGTTATACGTAATGAAACTGCCAACATAATTTACAATCAAAATTGGCACTGACTTTTGGATTCTATTGTCGGAATGAACTTTCATGGATTATTTATGATCAATTATCATTATTGCAATTTGTTTTATATAATATGTTATTGAGAAGATATACTAACTTTCCAATTAGTAGAGTAATCACTAACTTTGCTACGCGTTATGGATCTTCTCGTGCTGGTGAACAAAGATATCATGCATATGTACGTGTCTCATTTATATCCATAAGCCTGCATATGGGCAGAGTCTTGGAATAACCTCAAAACCTTCTATTCAAAGAGAGAAGGCCTTAAAAATGCACTGAGACTTTTACTTTAAGAATATTATATGTTTGAATATCGTGATCTATATATTTCTGAAATTCTAGTTGAAATTCGATTTTCAAGAAACCTATACTTGATGCATTATAAACGTATTACTAAATAGATTGCATTGCTTTATCGCGTTATGTGACAAATATTATAGTTAGCTATTAGTAGCTTATTCCACCACGCTGTTCCAATTCGGGTTGTTGGAATACACATGTGCCAGAATTTCAGTAAAATTAGACACAAACAGGTTATCTCACGATGTTTTCCTTCACCGTCAAGCACGAGATGAATTATAAACACAAATTAAGAACATAAAAATTCAGTGGCGCTTGCCCGAGTTTGATGGGTCAATGAGCCATCTCAGATTAGTTGGTAAGTTATTTACTTGTAATGTGAATACCGATTAGGTGAAGGCCTTCTCTCTCTATAGTGTGAAGAGGAGGCCTTAACTTTATAATATATTTGCAACAAAAACACAAAGCTGCATTCGCATTTATAATATTACAATAGATTTTGATTTTATCATTTCTAAAATTACCCACAATGAACACAATCTCGCCAATTTAACGGCACAATAAACTATTTTAGATTCCGGACGCACGTGCGCTCACTACGAGCGTAAGAACTTCCGGCCCACTTCGCTGTATTTCCTGCTATTGAATACGCCAAACAATTATAGCTTTCAATGGGAAGATTAGTTTATTTGCTGTGATAACAACAAGGGACTGATAATGGAGTGTTAACAATATTATATTTGGGTCATTGGTTTTTTTTTGTGGAATAGGTAGGCGGACGTGCGTATGGGCCACCTGATGGTAAGTGGTCACCAACACCCATAGACATTGGCATTGTAAGAAATGTTAACCATCGATTACATCACCAACCTCGCCACCAACCTCGGAAACTAAGACGTTATGTCCCTTGTGCCTGTAATTACACTGGCTCACTCACCCATCAAACCAGAACACAACAATACCAAGTACTGCTATTTTGCGGTAAAATATAATAGTATCGTTTCAAAGTGTCAGTATCAGATTTTCCGAAAAGAGCCGCGATGGTTACATCACTTACATTGCCAATGCTCCACCAACCTTGGGAACTTCAGTAGAATTTGCGGTAGAATTACGTAAATACAATTAATGTTATGAACGGAAATAGAACAGTGGTTCGAACACGTGAATCTTAATCGGGGTTTGCGGGTTCAACACAGGCAAGTGATGTTATGTTTATGATTTATCTCGTGCTCGGTGATGTGTTTGATTGAAAGGTCCCAATCTATTCAAAATACTTATTAATATAACCAACCTATACGTCAATACGTTTTTACGTCACTTTTTTTATTGGTCCTATTTTAAATTGAGGATTGTAGACATTTTTGTTACGATTCGTCAGAAAAACGTTCGTTTCTTGAATATATATATAATAAAATCTTAATAGCAAATGCCTCATCGCCTTTTCGAGTAGGGAAAGGTTTTGGAGCGTAATCCACCACGTCACTCCAATGCGTATTGGCTTATGCACATATAGCAGAATTTTGTCACGTTGTGACGTCATAAGACCATTATTTTAATCACAACGTTCCTAATATATACTGTAAATAAAACTACATAACATAGTATATAATAATTATTATATATGTATATTGAATTCATCCAAATAACTCCGAATATTATATTCACCTAAGCAAATACTGATTTATTATTTTATCCCCATCAAAACATTTTCTGATCTCTCGTCTCCGTCTAATCATAATTAAGTAGCTGAAGAATTATGAATTCATACGGCGAAAAACAAAAGCCATTACCCACAACGGGGTTAAGTTTTAATTAGTTCTACTCTCAATTTAGACTAAATAAATATTTTGCTTGGCCTTGTTGAGCTGAAAAATTTCCGAAGTTTTTACAGTTGACTTTGGTACATTGAGTTAATTTGTAGAGTTTTCCAAAAAGAACATGTGGATCTTATGTTAATGTCACAGGTTTAAATTCAGCAATAATTATTGATGATTTTCAAATGCTTAATTTACGTCTAATTAATTTTGTGATATATTAATTTGCAATATTTATATTTAAAAATAAGAATACTTCGAAAATTTGAGCGAAGTTCTACCAAATATATTAATTTAATGGAATACTAGCTGCCCCGACTTCGTACAAGTAAAATAAAGATTTTATCCCGTGCATTTTTTAATCAGGCATAAACTTTTAAAAAACTACCTGGCTTTAGGGTCGCCTTGTTTTTATTTGTAATTTCTGTTTAACTTCGTGTGTCCTTCTATTCTATTTTCTTATATTCGATTCTATGCCTACATTTTTTGTTATGAAATAAAGTAAATATTTTTTTGTTATCTATTTTGTTATGTTTTTTTTTTATTTTTTTGTATGAGATTAGTTGTAATCGCTTAAGATCGGTTAAGATAAACCTTTAAAACATAAACAACGCCATCTTCGATTATTTATTTTTTGGGTGATAACTATATACAATGACAAACTTATCTGTTCATATAAGTGCGGCACTAGTTAAAATCTGTTAATTTAGCATTAAGTTCATTAAATAACGTGAGCTCCAGGTAATATTAAATTAGAAACAATGGGAATAAGATATTTTTCTGCGGTAAAATGGAGCCTATATTTTAAGTTAGACTTCTAGTAAGCTTCAATGTCTATAATGTACACACATCGGCTTGTTACAATTTTGTTATTAGGTCCTTACATATGAAATTAGCGTTTTGTCGTACTGACCACTTTGATCTGAAATATCTCCTCTTTGGTTAAGAATTCTAAATTCAAATTTATTTATTTTTTTAGCTGGTACATTTGAGTTTGTAAAACATTCATTCATTTGTTTTTTCCGCATTATTTTTTTATTTGGCGTCGCTTATTAACGCACAATGGAAAACATGAAATATCGGTACATTTACGAGTACAAGTTCTACCGTGGCACAAGTGCTGTAGAAATAGCTCGAAGGATTAATGATGTGTACGGCAATGGTGTCGCAAAAGAAAGCACAGTATGTTTTTGGTTTCAACGTTTTCGTTCTGGAAATTTCGACCTTCAGAACCAACGTGGACGGCCGGAGACCAAAGTGGAAAATGAAGAATTAAAGGCTATTGTGAAAGCTAATCCATCACAAAGCACTTCAGAGATAGCTGCAGGCTTCGGAGTAAGTGATAAAACTGTATAAATCCATTTGAAGCAAATCGGGAAAGTAAAAAAACTTGAACGATGTGTAACCTCATGATTTAAGTGAATCGAACTTGCAAACACGCGTCGACTGCTGTGTTACTTTGCTCAACCGACACAATGATGAAGGGATTTTAAATCGAATTATTACTTGTGATGAAAAGTGGATACTGTACGATAACCGGAAGCGCTCGTCGTAATGGCTGAACCCTGGAGACCCAGCCCAATCCTGCTAAACGAAAATTGACTCAGAAAAAGTTACTTGTGAGTGTTTGGTGGACTAGCGCCGGTGTCGTTCACTACAGCTTTCTAAAATCTGGCCAAACGATTACGGCATAAAAGATATTATCAGCAACTGCAAACCATGAAGGAAAAACTAGCTGCTAAAAAACTGAGATTGGTCAATTGCTCTAGGCCACTACTGCTTCACGACAGCGCAAGGCCACAAATTGCACAACAAACAACCACTTAGATGAGCTACAATTGGAATGCCTGCGACATCCACCGTACTCCCCGGACCTTGCTCCAACAGATTACCATTTTTTCTGGAATTTAGACAACTTCTTACAAGAAAAAAAATTTAACTCCGATGCGGAAGTCCAAACCGCCTTCAAAGAGTTAATTGATTCTCACCCCCATGGTTTTTTTTAGTAAAGGGATTAATAAACTACCTATGAGATGGCAAAAGTGCATAGATAACAACTTTGATTAATTAAATATATTTTGCAAAAAAAAATTGACTTTTTATTCCTCCCGTACAAAACGTCAATTTTATATGTAAGGACCTAATATATGTATAGATTTTTATACTTATACACACGTACAGACAAATCAGCTTCGCAGCAGAAGGAAAGTGAAAACTTGCGTTGCTTATGTCGCTAAGAAATTCACTATGATAAGAATGCTATAATATAATAAAACTAGATTTGACTGTACAAACATTTGGTAAGCAAAGACATTAACATCGATTAAATTTTCGGCAGAAGTTTTTCTACAATGATATAAATGATAAACTTTTTTAATTTACTTTTCTATTTCTGTGAAAATCATAATCTTCGTAATTTAAAACGAGAGACAACATTATCTATTGTCTCACTCACGTCGCTCGTTTTAGAAATATACATATCTATGTATATTGTGAAATTTACTGTATAGAAAATGTGCGTTTAAATTTGGCTACGTTAGTTCATACATCATAGGAATATATCAAGAGTGGATTGCTGTTCCCATTTAGTTAACCCGAGACAGGGTGCTATTACTTAGTGTTTTGATTCATATTTATGTAGATCTAACCAAAGACCTTCCATAGTTACGATCAGTGCAAGCACGACTTTGACAAATGCTCGCCCATAATTCCTACCATCTCACCCGAAGCTACAAATTCAACGCGACCTCGAACCCCCCTCTCGCTGTGAACTAAAATTGGTGTTCCAAGTGCAGACAGTTTTGTTAAAGGAGATCAATTTATAATGGTACTTAAAGGAACATCGGTTACGGGTATTATCAAGCGAGTAAATGTGCTAAGTCAGAGGCTACTTGTCTAAGCTATTACTCTTTGACAAGTGAAAGGAATTTGCATTCTTGACTGCCTCTACGGTTAATGTTACTTATCGTAAAACATAATGACTCGGTCGCGCTTGTAAATTAGTTTTGTTTTTAAATATCGATAGTATTATTACTATTTTAAGATATACCTTACTAAAAGATAAAATATATATTTGTTATATGCATGATTATATAGACGATAAAACACTGGGCTTAATGAATAAAACCTGGTTCATTACGACTCGTTGGTAGCTGTATATTAAATTTAATATTCTTATCTTACGATTTCTAAGTGTATAATTTTATCTTGGTATTGAGTTTTTTATTCTTTTTACATTTCAAGTTAGGAATGGCATTTTTTTTTTATTAAACATGTCTTCATCATAAGTATCTAGATAACATTGTTTGTGTATATCAAAAATATTTTCGAATATTACACGTTCTACAACGGAATAAAGTTTGAATCAACCAAATCGGTCCATCCATTTTAATTTTACGGTACATACAAAATACAATTGCGACAAACATAATATAACCTCGTCCTTTTTTAAAGTAGGTAACAATTATTGACTACTTAGGTTAAGCCCGAGTGTTAGGGGAGGGGTAGGCCTATAATATGTTAATTCAAGGTATAAGCTATCTTAGAATGGAGGTCGGCATCGGTGGGCTAGCTGTCAGAGCGTCACGGTAGCATGCGCAAGCGATCCCGTGGCGTTCCTCGTTAACACGGAAAGGGTACCGCTGGCTTGTAGTGGACATTCCGATATGCGGGGCGCACTCGGTGCCTTTTACACAGGCTAGACCCACATACCTCCCATTGTTCCCGTGGGGGAAATGCGTAAAACATTTTTCCAGCGTTAAAAATTGGTAGAAGCTATCTTAGTATGTGTAAGCGATCCCATGACGCTCTTAAGAGGGTGTGGACCGCTGGTTGTAAAATGTGTATTACGACACATTCAATGCCGGTGAGTCCTACATAACCACTTCATGTGTCGGAAACGAGTAAATGCGTTTTTCCAGCGATAAAACGTATGAGGTATCGCTATTCCAAATTTTATTCTAATCCATTTAGTAGTTTTTGCGTAAAGGTCCATCAACCTCATAAACTTTGGCGTTTATAATCTTAGAAGTATGTGACAAATAACAATGAACAACGACTTAATGAAAAAACTTATTACAATCTTGCGATAGGTTTTCAAGTATTTTATTTCAAAGAATACCAGCAATGCGACGTGTAAAGCTTCTGCAAGGGGATGACTGTAGCCCAGAGGTTCATGATCAATCCAATATTGAAACATTATAGTAAATTGAATTGGAAAATAAGCATGTGTTGTAAAATAATATTTAAAATTAATTAACTCTACTGTAATTTATGTACATATTAATCGTTATTTAATTCGTCAATGTAGTCATAAAACTTGTATGCACGAATTTCAATTTGTTGTTCTATTAAATACTTTTTTGTTTTTTATTATCTTGATTTAATGTATAAAATAAAATTATTCTCTATTCAAGTAGACTCATTCTGTTAATATATTTTATTTATTATTTTCATTTTTTTTCATATGTCTAGAAACACGTGCTTACTTGGAATATATTAAAAAAAATACTTTATTGATCTGATAACCGATGCAGGGTTCGCATCGCTTCATCAGAAATGTCCCAAGGGATAACCCAGAGCAGCCAGTAATTGACAAATTGTGGCGTTCGAAGCATCTCGATGTTATCACGTTACATTCAGAACGTAAAGGGTATCCAAATCTTGACTGATGTGTTTACTAACTTAATGTAACAGGGGATAAATATAGCCCAAAAAAAATACAGGGGAAACGTTCGGAAAAGGATCAAAGATCATAAAATTGATGGTTCGTCTGAGAATTTCCGTTACACAATCAAAAACAAATTGTTCCTTATTAAAATTCAATCTCAAGTGTGAATTATTTTAAGCACTTACAGGATTAAATTGAATGATAAGCAATTGGTTTGGAATATAGAAATCGAAACCGAAACACGATACATGCCTCCAGGTGGGTGCCAACAGATTTATTCACAAAATTGTTATTTGTTTTTTTTTTTGTAGTTTTTTTTATAACAGATAAAACGTGTCCCACTATTATTTGTGAAAACCTGTGTGTCTTCACAAATGATAGTGGGTTAAAATCTAACTTGTACCATAATAGTAGTGGCGTGCCAATGGAGAGACCTATGTCCAGCAGTGGACCCGAAAAGGATGATAATGATGATGATGATGATGAAAAATGGAGAATATTATTGAATGATTCTATTTTTATATTCTATGCGCTCGTAATATCTTATCCAATTGTGATGTAACTTTGATAAGTTGTTCTGTGTACACCCAAGGATATTTCTAGTCCAAACACAAGAATATATTTGGTTTAAAGTATGACCCTCATTCTACTAATATTAAATAGAAGGAATAGTTAATATGACAAAATAAAAATAAACCCTGGATTACTTTACGGGCCCATGTTTGTTCCAAGGGTAAGGTTTCTCAGAGTTTTAGATTACAAAATTGTCTACAAGGACGAAGTTAATTATTGACATTTACAAAAAAAATGTACATTGTCACGAGAATACTGTGACATGAGTGTATTGGTATGTTCGCGCGGCTCAATCGAGTTGTTTTAATGAACATGTGAAGGGCAGCCATTAAAACTAATGAGTAGCGATGGACGCGTGTATCGGCACTTGAATACGATAATTTGGTTGCATGAAATTTTGACAATACATTTTGTTATAGTATTTTAGAACTCATTTCAAATAGTACAGAAATACCTACTATCGAAAAATTTATTTAAGAAAACATTACAATTACATAGTTATACATTAGCAATAAGCTCCAAACCTTCTACGCAAAAAAAGGAGAGGAGGCTTTAGTCCAGTAGTGGGACATTCACAGGCTGTTACTGTTACTGTTATACATTATTAATAGTATATACTAAGTACCAGAACACATAATAAACATTATAAAGGAATTGTTTTTGTATATTAATATTAAAAAATAAAACAAATCTTAAAACAATGTTGTAATAGACAAAATGAGATAAACTGAGATTTAAACTGACGTGAAACAAACATTTCTCGTCAAGCTGATTAGATATATAAGATAGGTATGTGTGACTATATTTAAAGGCTTAAAGAAAAGTTAAGTTATCATTTAGTTCTAACAAAATAATATAATAAAATGGTGTGAGCCTCAAGGTACTCAAGAGAATTGATTTTTAAATAACAAATCTTACACTGACGTCATTTGACGCTCGAAATCTTAAGCGTATTCGTTTAACGCTCAGTTTAAGCCTACTGTTTACCGAGCGCTAACAGATTTACACATAATAAAATTAATAAAACTACTGGAAAGTTAGTAAAAAAAAATATAAAATTAAATCTACCGATTGATAATGACATCGATACGACATAGAAAACATCGATATTACCCATCCCTACTAACGAGGAAGTGTTCGAAGGTACGTCATTTGAGTAAGACGTTTGAACGATTAACAAGCTCTGAGGGTGAATTTGTTAGAAAACCCTTTTTTTTCACCTTACTTTACAGCTCCCTTTAAGCTTTATGAAGTAAAACTCAACAGCCTTCTCGTCCTATTCCTCGAAAAAAGGGCCTCTATATTAAGAAGGTTCAGCTTATTCCATCGGGCTTTTCTTTTGCATTTCGGTGGATATAAATATAAAACTCAGAATTCTTGGGAGTCGCGGATATTCTTATCAATTATTTTTACCCTGAAAATAACTAGATGGATAATAAAATCAATGGTCGGAAAACGTTCACGTAGTTCGGCTATGAACTTGCCGTGTTTACTGAGATTTTTTATAGACATTTGAACAAAAATATTGAATTATTTCGTTAATTTACCATATACCAATAACTTTGATAATTTTTTGGAATATCTCAGGCTAATAAAAAACTTTTCAACATCTTTTTGCAGTCACGTCAGCTTTTCCATTAATTATTTGTCATCATATTCAACTTTGAATAATATTAAAATACATTACTTAATTTAACCGACTGCTTAATATTTTCTTAAGAGTATAGTGACAACAGTATTTTTATCTGTCCTATCTTTACATTACGTTTCTGATAAAAAGAGAATAAGTTGTGTCATTTTAATCCTGTCAAAATAAATACAATATTCAAAAGCTATAAATATTAGTTTAAAGGCGATCGTATCATTTTGCATAATTCATCATCATCATCATATCAGCCGAAAGACGTCCACTGCTGAACAAAGGCCTCCCCCAAGGATTTCCACGTTGGCGGTCTTGCGCTGCTCGCATCCAACGGCTTCCCGCGACTCGTTCTAAATTGTCGGTCCACCTTGTAGGCCCACGCTGCGTCTTCCGCTTCGTGGTCGCCACTCGAGAACCTTTCTGCCCCAGCGGCCGTCGGTTCTGCGAGCAATGTGCCCCGCCCACTGCCACTTCAATTTAGCAATTCTTTGGGCTATGTCGGTTACATTGGTTCGCTTGGATCTCGCAGAGAAACTATAATTTATTTATTTATTTATTTATTTAATAATATAATTGCAAAATATGAATGTCTTCTTATTCCAAAGTTAAATGTAATTAAGGATATTTTTATGTGTCTATCTCAAAAGTTTATTAAGAAAATATTTTATTAGGTCTTGGATTTCTTCCACAAGTTTTCATTTTACAAAGTAACTCATTCAATGTAAGTTTTATTTTTTAATTACAAGTAATGTTTTAATTTTTGTTTATGAGATGTGAGATTATTTAAAGAGTTGCATCAAGCTCATCGAAACTATATACAAGATAAATAAATAAATAAGGTGGTCTTGATTAATAAGGCTATAAATATCTATATGTGATCATTCTTATAAATGTTTGTTTGGAGGATGTTTGTTTGTTAGATGTCTACTAAAATTCCAAAATTAAACAACTGTTACTATATGAAGATGACTAGGTATATGATATGTTATATGTCTATTTTTTTTTTGTTAAATAAATTTACATGAATAATAATATTTAAATGATAATCTTTTATTTACCTTGTATTGGTTTACAGCGGAAAGGAAAATAAATGATAAGGTATTTGTTAAGATTTAGATAAAAATACTCATATTTATAAAGTCTTTATAATATTTTATTAAAAATATAATTCTAATAATTCAAGAAAATAATCCTCAGCTCTTCAAAGTATTTTACTTCGATACAAAGAGCCATAGAAAAAACTCGTAATAAGTGAACTACTATCATAACGCCGATCTCTTTGTGGACGTTGGTCCCAGCTATCTGTAATTACGCGCCATCGGCCATGTTGAAAAAAATAATCTCTTAAGATAAGTTCTTTGCCTATTGTATTTACCAACTCAAAAAAGTTATCACAATCATTTGAATAAAAAAAAATATTGAACTCCTTTTTTTATCTATCAGATCTTCATGATAACGACAAATCAATTAGTTTATTATAATGATAGAATAATTCTAAGATTAAAGATAATTTGAGTCGATTTCATAGTTGTAATGTGAAGTTCATTACTTCATGGTGATATGGACGATTTCAGCAAAAAATATCCTGTTTTCTCGTAAATACTGCCACAATTACTTAAACGATTTCACCCCAAAACTCCACACGAGAGATTTCTCACTCAACCAAGATAAGATAAGATAAATGAAATTTGTAGCGAGGCCTCCGAACCGTCGCGCCCATTACTCAAGACGCAAAAACATTCAGCTTCCAAAAGTTGAAACTTAAAGTTACAAAATCGTAACATCATTTGATTAATCAAATATAAAACCCATTAATTACCGTTCAAGACTTGGAGAAGTTCTTGAATGTATATCATTTCTTGTCAATATAACGGCGTTTAATTTTGTACATAATTTAGTTCTAGTAATTGACGACATTGAAGATTGTCGGATTATATCATATCGTGGAATTATTGGAAAAGTTGACGATATTCTGTGATTATTCGTTAATTTTGATAAAATAAATTTCGTAATTTAGTATTAACTAATTATTGTAAAACACTTACTCGCCAATTTAACCGAGAATCGTGGCGTGGTGGAAAAAAATATAATATAGTATGATGAATTACATACTCTATACATGTAATAGGCTTGTCAAATTGGATACGCTTCTCTTTTTTAATTCTTTTATGGTTAACCTTCCATTTCCTGAGACAGTAGATATTTTTTTGTATTGCCCCTGGGTATGTGCTTTTAATATGATAATATGTTGTGTACTCATTACGACAATGTATTATAAAGATGTTTTTTATTTTATAAATACACTCCTCTCCTACAGGATTTTCCGCCAAACATTAATTTAAATATATTATTATATTTATATATCTATTATTATATTAATATTTAAATAGGATCTTACAAGCAATTCAGAATCGTAATTTTCTTGATTGAATTATGTTTGTCAAATGAAATAATAGTTTGGAAAGTAGATACCGCCGAGAAAAACCATCAAAAACTAAATAGTTACTATTTTCCATCAATCAAATTGACAACAATGATTGACATTGCGATATCCAATTTTCTAATAAAATTATTAGAATTTTTTCTTAGCTTGATTCGTCTGTTTAGTTATCTAAAAACGAACTGCGAATAATATACATTTATACACACCCAGTAACGTTGCTGATTATTATTTGAAAATACATTTGTTTAATTTATGTTAGCTAATTAGCTATTTGCGAATTAGTGTTTCGGAAACAAATTCTAAATTAATCATCGTTTAATTAGTTGAATTGCTATTTTTTATACTTGCCTATTTGGGTGAATACTACGTATTCATCAAATATATTTAAATTATGTAAATTATATCACTAGTTTTACTTAGTGATAAGGCTTTGTACAAGCTCGTCTGGTCAGTAACACTCATCAGATATTCTGCAATCAGCAATATTTCGTTTTGTTGTGTTCTAGTTTGAAGCGTGAGTGAGCCAGTGTAATTACAGGCACAAGGGACATAAGATATTAGTTCCCAAGGTTGTTGACACATTGGCGATGTAAGCGATGGTTAACATTTCTTACAATGGTTATGTCTATGGGCGTTGGTGACCATTTACCATTAAGTGGTAGACAAAAAAGAAGAATTCAGATATTCTGCAATCAGCAATATTTAGTTTTGTTGTGTTCCAGTTTGAAGCGTGAGTGAGCCAGCGTAGCTACTGTCTCAAGGGACATAACATCTTATGGAGATTGATGGCGTATTGGCGATGTATATTTCTGACAGTGATAATGTCTATGAACATGTTATACTTTAAGCGAGAAGACAGCAATACGTAATTCTATGGCATTCAGATACATACATATATAAACACGAATAAATTACTGTCCTTGTCTGTCAGGAGCTCGGCCTTGAATTTACAGTGTAATTTTATTTTTAATTGGTTAATATATCTTAGTGTCAATGCTTTGGGCAAAATTTTTTCATTTTAGTTACATTTACCTGTACCAATTTTAAATTCAACACCTTAACAACATTATATATATATATATATATATATATATATATATATATATATATATATATTAATGAAACATTTTGTACTGATATATTTATTTCAATAAAATAACAAAAGATTACGTTGCGACAAATACAAGAGGGTACGTATCTCAAATTAAGAGCATTGTTAACACGAATATGAGAACATGACTTTGTGTATGCTGTTTCAGCGAAAAAGCGAATTCTTACAACAAAATGTTTTGCTATTTTCTCACGACTACTTGCAGTTGTAGAAAAATGCATTTACACATTTGTTTCTTGCGCGTTAAATGTAAGCTGATTGCAGAAAGAAGTTGTAAAAGTAACAGCTTTTATATCCCACTGCTGGGCTAAATCCTCCTCTCCTTTTGAGGAGGAGGCTTGGAGATCATTCCACTACGCTGCTCCAATGTGGATATACATGTGGTAGATTTTTTTATGACACGACATTAATGACGAAGACAAATTAAACACATGAAAATTCAGTGCTACTTTAGCGGGCTTGTACCAGCAATCTGGGGCTAAGACTCACGGGTTCATAGCACTGGGCTACCTCGGCTTTTGGAAAAGAAGGTATTAGTATAGCAATATTGTCACGTTGATGGTTTAAACTTGATGATTCCAAAAGTATAAGAACGGCTATAACAGCTTTCTTAACGCAAAATTTATACTTCTACGCTTAAACTGAATATGAAACAAAAGAAATGGTTAAACCGATCTATAAAAAAAAATTAGGTTTTTTTATAACAGCGTATATGCACTACAAAAAAATTTTAAATTCGATGCCAATCCCTAAGAATCTACTACTATGTTTTCAATAGATTCTCTTTTCACTATAATGTATAATAATAATAAATTTTCATTTATATTTGAAGTCGGATTTTTATTATGGCAATATAATTTTAATTCCGAGTGACTTCAACACAAAAACCGGGCGAGATGTAATTAATTGCGAAATTTTTGTCTCAACACAATGGTCAATTAGCTAATTAAGAGATGTTTTACACTTAGCGTTATGGCGATAATTGTTTCTATTTAGGATAATTTACTGGAAAAAAAATATTACGCATGTCTGACTACGAATCCGAGATGGCCCAATGGTGAATCTTAACCGATGATCGTGGGTTCTTGTTTATTTGTTAATTTATTGTTATTTATTATTTTTGTGTGAGCTAAGATGGCCTAGTGGTTCGAACGCGTGAATCTTAACCGAGGATCGGGTATTCAAACCCGGGCAAGCACCACTGAATATTCATGTGCTTAATTTGTGTTTATAATTCATCTCGTGCTTGACTGTGAAAGAAAACATCGTGAGAAAACCTGCATGTGTCTAATTTCATTGAAATTCTGCCACATTTGTAATCTACCAACCCGCATTGGAGCAGCGTAGTGGAATAAGCTCCAAAAGTTCTCCTCAAAATGGAGAGGAGGAGGAAATAAATAAATAAAACAAATGTTGATCATCACTAGGCTAAACAAGGTCCCGAAGTCAAAAAATCTCTTCCAACCAGCGCACTCCACAACCCCCTTTTCAGAATTCGTTGACTGAACTGTATGATGTACATATATTACATAAAATTTCTGAGTACTGTTTTATCCCAAATCGTTATATACATATTGCTATCGATTGACGTCAATTATAAATTGACAATCAGCAATATATTCTTATATAATAAATACATTTTTACCAAAAAGTCACTCGTTCTGGCAATTAGTCAAATTGCTGTTTAGCTACGGACCTGGTTTCCGCCCGCCGGTCTGAACTAACAACAAGATTAACTCCTATTTGCCATCAGACCCTTTGAAGCGATTCGCATGTGGCAAAAGTGATACAAGTATATACTTTTGGATACTTTTAAATAAACATGAATGCTAGTGACTTTTGTTGTATTTATTTTTTTTAAAAAAATTAAGTGTAGCGTATGTTACATAATTTTTTACACACATTAAATTTGTTTAAATTTATTAAACCATTTAAGCCTGTGAATGTCCCACTGCTGGGCTATTTTTTGAGGAGAAGGTTTGGGGCTTATTTCACCACGCTGCTCCAATGTGGGTTGGTGGATACACATATGGCAAATTATGGCAAAATTAAGTGTTGCGTGTCTGGTTTTGAAGCCACGATTATCGGTTAAGATTCATGCGTTCTAACCACTCGGCCATCTCGGAATAATAAAAAATATTAACATAAAATTAAAATGATTCCATTCAAGCAAACAATCAATTTTCCATAAAACAACAACCAAAACCTCACATGGTCCAATAAACCAAACACACGCATCGTAAAGTCGGGACAAACTCGAGAACTACCATAAATTGGTTTAACCTGCACGAAAACGTAATAGAAGTTTAAATTTAATACCAAAGCGAGGTGTCCAAGTTTTTCAGCTGATATCAAGCGGCTGCAGCACTGCGATACCGTTCAATCGCTTTACAAACAGACGCTAAGCCAGCTTTTGTTTTGAAAAAAGATATTTTTTTTTCCAAATAGAACTCGCTCGTTGTTTGAAATATTTTTGGCATCGTATTGGTTAATTAATTGAATTATTTTGTTGCTTTTATAATAAATGCTTTCAAATATATTGTTGAAATATTTTTCTCAATGCTAAAACTCAATGCTGATGATATGCTGATGCATAATGATAAAAACATTGGTAAAAACTTTTTTTTTTTTGGAATTACAAAATTCTTTCAAGCTAGTAACTGACGGACAAATGCACTGGTGGATATGTTGGTTGGGTCATAAAAGTTTACACAGAAAATTGTCATATTATATTTTATCGTCAATAGCTGAATGGCTTGCCGGCCGCCTTTAAATGTAAAAGTCGCAGGTTTGATCCTGACCCCTGGAGCTTTAATCGTCATCCCCATTCCTAACACAGTATTCACGTTAAATTGAAGGGGTGAAGCGAAATGTAAGTAATTTATTTAACCGAAATCACTAGACTTTAAAAATATATAGTGACATTTATCAACGTCATCCATATACATATTAATGTAAATATACGTGAATGTAGTTTATTTATTTGTATTTATTTATTTCGTTTCGGAAGTTGGAAATTTTAAATAATAAATAGTCAAGTTTTCGAAAATTAAGTCCCGGAGAAAGATGAAAGTTTGTACGGAAAGACGTAATTTCGGAAGTTAAATACTAAATTCCAAAATACATACAAATAATAATGTAGAAATTGTTGTCTATTTAACTTTTTTTAATAATCAGCAAAACGGCTAGAAATTAATATGACGACTGGAATAGAATATAAACTCTATGGAAAGAAAATCATTTTTTTATATTAACAAATTGGAAAAATGACATTGAAGAAATTTTGTTAAATAAAAATCAGTTGTATCAGTGATTTTGATAACTCATCCCCAAAGAGATTTAAAAATGGGATAAAAATTTATATGGAAGAAAGTTATTTTTATAATTAAAAATATCGAAATTGCTTAAAATAACTAACCTAGTCTCAGAATTTTAGGGCATTAAGCCCTTAAAGATAATAAGGGTAATAAGGTAACTTTATATGGTTTTAAAGTTTTAAAAATTTAGTCATTAAAATGAAAAACAATTATTTAATGCATTTTTAGAGATCCAAAACTAATATATCTCTTATAAAAATAATCCACCTTAAAAACTTATATCATTAGTTACAAGATAAGAATTTCCTTAATTAACTCTTCACGTAAAACCAGTATATAAAGTCATTTGCAAGTCATGCACTTGATTCAAAGTCAAAGAAATTTGCAAGAAGCTTTCGTAATGAAAAAGTTTCTGAGGAAAATAACTTTAACATAAAATTAAATACTATGAAAATAGCTAAGTATTTATATAATTCCTCATAGACATTATTCACACATAAATTTTCTCATTATATTAAACCATGTCGATGGAGTTTTGACAAAATCCTTCAAATGACCGTTTATTTAATTCGTAATAAAATGTTGTGAATGTGTTGTTAATAAATAAGGAATGCATCAAAATTTATACATAGAAACGACCAAGACCATTTGTATATTACTACTGTTACCATTGTTTTCAATATACATAATTTGCTTACTACAAATGATGTATATTAAAAACAATTTGTTTTTGGTATTAGATGTAATGCAAAGTAAAGTAACAGCACGTGAATGTCACGCTGTTCGACTAAGCTTCGTTTAGGAACGTTTAGAGTTTATTTCGCAACGCTTCTCCAATAATATTTGGGAGAATACTCGTGTAGCAGAATTACATTAACAAAATGTTTCCTCGCGATGTTTACCTACACCGCCTAGCAAGAGTTTCAGTAATGCTTGCTTGTATTTGAACTCGCAATCTTCGGTTCAAGTTCATGTATTCTAGCAGTGGCTTTTTGATCTTACAAACAGTTTTACATGTCAATACAGTGACAATAATGTGTAAGCAAAAACAAACTTCCTAACTACGGGTCACTGAATAATTTAAATTTTGTACCAGTCTTCAATAATTGAATCTGGGAGACGAGATCTAGTGATAAAGAAAAGAATAATCAAGATCCTAGAATAGTTTTATAGTATACGCATTGGTTCTAATACGAATATCGCTATGATTTATAACAATTTTGTCACTCGTCAGAGAACTATAAATGTAATACAATGAAATAACCACTATAAATGCAAATTTTCAGTCGTATCCGAAATATATGAAAGCTATTACACGTAGACGAGGTTTTATAACATATACATAATATATATTATACATTTGATGAGCCGGTTGGCGTGGTTGGTCGATGCTTGCCTTTCACGCCGAAGGTTGTGGGTTCGCTTCCCACCCAGGACAGATATTTTGTGCATGAACATGTCTTTTTGTCCTGAGTCTGGGTGTAATTATCTATATAAGTATGTATTTACAAAAGAAAAATAGTATATGTAGTATATCAGTTGTCTGGTTTCCATCGTACAGGCTCTGTACAAGCTTAATTTGGGATCAAATAGCCATGTGTGAAAAATGTCGCAGGATATTATTATTATTTTTATATAAGAACGCACATGAGCATCCACACAACAAATGCAAACGTATGTAAATATAAACGTATATAATATGTATTTTGTACTGAATAGTATCCTGGAAAGTATATAATATCTGGATACAACTGGTACTTTGTATCAGTACTTATTCTTATTTGATAGTAAATAATAAAGTGTTTTTATGTTAAATAAAAAAAAACAATTTTAAAACGCGTTGTTTTTGCTCATTCGCAGCCTTTTTTAATCTGTGATAGACAACGATTGAAGTTTAGTGAGAATCTCGTGTTATGGTGCTGCTAGATTGCAGTAAATAAATATTTTAAAATATTATTATATACCGACTATCGCTACAGTAAAGTAACAGTCTGTTACTTTAGTTTACTACTACGTTATTATTACTATGACACCAGGCTATATTAATGAATACTGATTCTCATTCTTAGTTCTATCATACCAATTATATTGAGCGTATGTAGTTAAAAAAAATTTTATATTTTTTCTAATTAATTCACATTCTCCTCAGTATTTTTGGTTATTATTTAATTTCATAAAATGCTCCGAAATGTTCCCGATATGAATTATACTGATTTACAATATATTGTTATTCCGCTTTTTCTTTGATTGATCATTGATTCGATTAAAATGTTTTGCCATGGAAAAGTAATCGAAAGTTCATAACACAATTTAAAACGGAAGCGTCATCAATATTAAACTTGACTGTCCCGTTCATTTTCTTGTTGAAACCGTTTCAATTAAATTAAACTCCACAGACGAGGCTCTTTGGCATCGTAAACCCCTAAGTAATAAGCGTGGTAGAACAACAATTTATAGAACGAGTTCAATACATTTCGTAACAAATTTTAAAGGCGCGAGACGTCATTTCAAGATTAAACTTAGATGTTGGATGTTAATATTCCAGTTCTTTCTTTATTTGTACGTGATTGGTCTATGCAATCCTATAAACCGATAATTTAAAATATCACTCAACAAAAAAGAATTCTGTACAAGATCATTGACAATCGAATTTGCAGTCAACAAACGAAGCGTGAAGATCATATTCGTTCAATTCCATATAAGACTATGTTATTTATTTGAAAAAATAAGGAACTATTGAGTTACCAGTTATTCTCGTTAGAATTTTCATTTCGAGTCCAAGAATTGAATCCGGGAATCCAGGATAGCCTTACAAACACTAGACCAACAATATAATCAAAAGTTTTTTTTTTAGTTGATATAATTCAGGGATCAAGTATTTGCGTGGAAATTAACTACATAAAGAAAAGTTTTTATAATCTTAAGTACGCAAGTGTACATAAATCTACAACATTCTAATAAAACTTTACATTTTACACAGCGTATCCTAATTAGCATTTAAATAACACGCATGTCACAGTGTCACACAGAGCGTTCATTTTAAAACTGTCACTGATAACCATCACAACTTAGTTAGAAAACATCGCGTGTCGAGTGAGTTATGTGAAGCGTCCAAGTGCTTTAACAAGAACGCTTTATTAAAAAATCGCTTTAATGTAGTGTTTATCGGACACTTTAGACAAGTGATAACGTTTGATGTGTTATTCAGTTTCTTCGGCTGGTTTTTAGAACTACCTACGTATTCGCTCACGCTTCACTACCTTTTATTTTTCATGAATAAACCCAATAATAGTTTTTATTATATATATTTAAGATTCAATGTATTTAAGTTTCAATGGAAATAGCGGGGTAAGATGTTAGATAAAAACAAAAGTACTTATAAAACAGACATATTATCTAATAAATCCAAAATTAAATAGCTTACCAAATATTTATTTAATAAAATAATATTAATCAAATTAAATAAGAGAATCCGTATCAAAAAGTAGCACATCCGCAGAAACGCACACACACATGTATGAGTTCCTACAGTCATACACACCTATAATATCACTAAAAGTGGTTCAAGTTTCAACGTGTAACGTATCTATACTTTAAATATCAATAATATTAAATTTATATGAATTGTATTAGAAGTTGTCGTATAAATGAGATGGTTTTTTTTATAGAATAGGAAGGCGGACGAGCATATGGGCCACCTGATGGTAAGTGGTCACCAAACGCCCTTAGACATTGGCATTGTAAGAAATGTTAACCATCGCTTACATCACCAATGCGCCACCAACCTTGGGAACTAAGATGTTATGTCCCTTGTGCCTGTAATTACACTGGTTCACTCACCCTTCAAACCGGAACACAACAATACCAAGTACTGCTGTTTTGCGGTAGAATATCTGATGAGTGGGTGGTACCTACCCAGACGAGCTTGCACAAAGCTCTACCACCAGTGGTTTTGAGCGTATTCGTACCACCGGCTTTGAAGCAAGTCGGTAAGACATATTAACCCTTCCTTACATCGACAATACGTCACCAACCTTGGGAACTAAGATGTTATGTCCCTTGTATTTACACTGGCACGCTCACCCTTCAAACCGGAACACAACGATGCTTAGTATTGCTGTTTGGCCGTAGAATATTTGATTAGTACGTGGTAGCTATCCAGACGGGCTCGAACAATGCCTTACTACCAAGTAAAATTATGTGTATACATAAATTATTAATAATTTTGCTCATTGATGCGATATTTTCACATCATCAATTTATAAATTAAATTGAATAGTCGAATATGTCTATAGTTTCTAGTCGAATCGTTTAACTTCAATGACAGACATTTTTTTAATTATCATATTTCAACGCAACCATTACATTTCTACAAGTACGACAACGTTTCAAGCAATCTAAAGTCATATAATTACGGTACAGTACGAAGCTTTGAGCATCGTTACTTCATTAGTGACAATCTTTTAATTAGGTAAAGTTTCCATGTTTTTTTTTTATTTTTTCCTTACATTTTAATGTTATTCATTTTGTTAATTACGATGAGAGCTTATATATGATATGTGCCTTTTAATATAAAAAAAACTTTTACAAAATTTCGTTATACAATTTAATTATGTAATAATATAAAACATCTAGTTACTCGGCCTGGCTTTGTGCGCGCAAAATAATGAAATATAAGCAAAAAGATTAGAATACAAATAAGAAGATTTAAATATGCTCAATAAAAACGTATATATTTAGATAATTTTATGAATAATAATTAAATATCTTAATGACATTTCTAAATTTGGGCAAAATGAAAAAGAGTAAATATATTTTTTTTAAGAATGATGTGTGGCAAATCAATTGAACTTAAAATTTTAGTCTTTTTTATAAACGTAATAAAAGGTACAGTGACTTTATTAGGCCTTTTTATTAAGTATGGTTCAGAAATACATTAATTTTTTTATTGAATAGTTAGGCGGACGAGTCACCAACGCCTATAGACATCGGTATTTAAGAAATGTTAACCATCACTTACATCGCCAGTGCACCACCAACCTTGGGAACTAAAATGTTATGTCCCTTATGCCTGTAATAACACTGGTTCACTCACCTTTCAAACTGGGATACAATAATACCAAGTACTGCTGTTTTTCGGTAGAATATCTGATGAGTGGGTGGTACCTACCCAGACGAGCTTGCACTACCACCAGTAAAAGTCGCAATTGTCATGATTAAGTTAGGGTAATCTATTTGCTACTATGCTACAACTTCAAGTTGATTATAAAGATTTTAATTTGAGTTCTATAAATCTATTGAATGTTTAATAAATACACTTTAAACCATCCTGAAGAAATGACCTTGAATTATGTTAACCGCATTAAAATACATTCATTCAATCTTAAATACACAAGCGAACAAACGGATATACGTAAAAAGGCATTTTGTTTTTTATACTGTGTACGTATAACATGCCCTTACCCGTGTTGATGACGTCAGTCATATAATTATTTATATAAAATATTATGAAGTTAACTTAATCTGGTTAACTTACATGATCGTTAAGTGTCTAATTTTAATTTTCTCTCATATTCAACTTAAAAGAAAAAAATATCCAGCTATTTTAAATACTTAAAACAGTTATAACTACTCTAATATTATAAACGCGAAATCAAACTGTCTGTAACGCTTTTTCGGATAGAATACTGAATCGATTTTGATGAAATTTGGTATGAAGCAGGCTGGGTCTTCGAGGAAGGAAATAGGGCTAACACTAAACCTAACATGCGGACAAAGCCGCGGTTGAACACTAATATTTTATAATTTCTTCGAAAAAAAATTAAGGAACGTAAATCAATAATTTCAAAGCAGTAAGGGTTGAATGTATCTAATGGTACTATAATGATTGCTTCATTTTTCACTGTTATCCGCTCTGCCGTAAACTAACATAGAATGAAAATAATACCAAAGGTTTTCGACTTAAAATTTTCTCCCACGCTAATAAAAAACAAACGCAGTGCTAGAAACGTGAAATTGTCGTCAAAAATAAATGACTTGGCGGAAATGTTGCAGAGAAATGAAATAAAAACGGCTCGACGGTTGCTAACTTTTTTTATTTTTTTATTTAGCATTTCTCATACGTTAAATGCGTTTGTGACGTAGTTAACTTTTTAATTTCTCTGATACTCTGCAGCTTTAGATTACTTTATAAGCAACTTGTTACGTTTAAAATAGCAAGCGCAGTGCTTGACTTTTGAAATTTAATTATATAAGATTTTATACAAAAAAACATTATACAAGTCAGCTCATTTTAAAAGCGAGATTAAGATTTTTATCTTCTAACATCTTCACTATTCATTAGCATTAGAGTAGCGTGGTGGAAAGTTCTGGTTTTTCCTCAATATGAGAGCATGCTTTTAACTAGCAGTGGGACATACACAGATTGTTACATAATTTATTGTAATAAATGTGTTAAGTATTTGTAGGCTATATATTTTTATATTTTTTAAATTTCAAGTATATATATATATGTAATTTATTTTTTATTTTTTATAGAATAGGAAGGTGGACGAGCATATGAGTTACATGATGGTAAGTGGTCACCAACGCCCATAGACATTGGCATTATAAGAACTGTTGACTATCGCTTACATCACCAATGCGACACCAACCTTGGGAACTAAGATTTTATGATATGTATATGTATGATATTTTATTATAAACAAATACACACAGAAAAAAATAAGAGTAATCTCGGATAAAATATAATTACATAATATATACTTCAGAAGCAAATCGATATTAACAATATTATTATATTATATAAAACATGTAAAAGATTTTGAATCGCAATGCAGTTGTTCCATCTAATGACAAGTCGGAAAAGCAAAATACGTAGCAACAGAAGTGCATCCAAAATAAATAAAATCAAAGGCTTTTGATTCATGTACCAGTGTAAGTTGGCTCGCGTTCGCTGCCACTGACCGCAAATCCTTCTGCTCCACATAAAAGCCTTAAATTGCTTAACAACTCAACCGTAATGGTGAAATATTTATTGTAATGTATGTTAAAGTTTTGAATGAATTATATTTATTCTTTGCTATTTTAATCGCTACATTCAAAATCTAAATAATCTTTTTAATTTTAGTAATTATAAATAAGTGATGCTTTTTTTAATTTTTTTTTATCTACATACAGATTAAAAACGCTTTATCTTATTGATTAAAATAACAGTATCTATCCGCCACGCTAGCAGATACTATGTAGCCATCAAATGAAATTTAAATAAAACTCAGAATTTTTATAAGCGAACGAATAAAAATTAAAGTTATTGTAACAAAAACGATACTCAAGTTCAGATTTAGGTAAGATTAGAAAGTTATGTTAAACTCAACGCTACGACCAACGCATGTTGAATTTAGAATAACCTAATATTATTGAAGTTAATTTGGTTATAAATTTTGTTTTAATGTTATTTAACTTCGTGATATGATTTTTACAACTATCGACATTATAATGATTTAACTTTTGTATAAAAAGCGATGTATTTACAATGAACGATCATAATTATTGTTGAACTTGAACGGGGTGGTTACTTTGCCTCTTTAATGAATATTGTTTATAACAACACAACACTTCTTTCGCTATCCTGGCTCACCTTCTGTTTCATCTATCTTCTGGTATAGGCATTTCAGAATCTCTACCCACAGAATTTCTCTCACAGAAACGCCATTCTAACTAAGGTAAAATCTTACCTTTCATTTTACTACAATTAATATTTATTTTTCAAATCGATTTCTAATTTAAATTTCGAATACGTTTAAAATAGTTAAAAAAAAGCCAAGATGGATCAGTGGTTAGAAAGCGTCAATCTTAACCGATGGTCGTGGGTTCAAGCCCGTACAAGCACCTCCGAATTTTCATGTGCCTAACTTGTGTTTATAATTCCAGTCGTGCTTGACGGTGAAGGAAAACATCATGAAGAAACCTACATGTGCTTAATTTCACTGACATTCTGCCACGTGTGTATTCCACCAACTCGTATCGGAGTAGCATGGTGAAATAAGCTCCAAACTTGAAGGTTTATAACAACCTCCAAAAAAAAATGAGCGGAGGCCTTAGCCCAGCAGTGGGAAATTCACAGGCTGTTACTTTTTAAAATAGTTGTTGATATTAGTAATGTGCTTCATCATTTTTAATAGTACAAAGAATAGCTTGTGTGTGTTTAATACACTACTGGGATTATAAAATATTTCGTCATCAGTAACCTTGATGGCTTAAGGTCTTATAAATGTTTTTTTTTAATTTAATTATCGAAAACCTTTGAATAGCTGCCAAATAAACTAAAATTCCAACGATGCTATTTTAATCATCAGATATTCTACCGCAAAACAGCAATACTTGATATTGTTGTGTTCCGGTTTGAAGGGTGAGTGAGCCAGTGTAATTACAGGCACAAGGGACATAAAATCTTAGTTCCCAAGGTTGGTGGCGCATTGGATATGTAAGCGATGGTTGACATTTCTTACAATGCCAATGTCTAAGAGCGTTGGTGACCACTTACCATCAGGTGGCCCATATGCTCGTCCGCCTTCCTTTTCTATAAAAAAAAAAAAAAATAATATCTTTCTAACTGACATAGTAACGATGCAATATTGGATATAGAACGCATTCACATTGATCCCTCGCCGCTATACGTCTATCCGGTACCGTCACACTTAACACGTCACATCCTTAATGTTATATACACCGGATTTATGCAAGAATTATATGATCAATAAGCGGTGAGACACACAAATAAGTATATAATAAGAAAAACAATATTCTTTATTATACGAGCAATTTTTTGACGAGGAATACGAGAGTTTGACGAGCCGGTTGGCGTGGTTGGTGAATGCGTGCCTTTCACGCCGAAGGTTGTGGGTTCGATTCCCACCCAGACCAGATATTTGTGTGCATGAACATGTCTGTTTGTCCTGGGTCTGGGTGTAATTTTCTATATAAGTACGTATTTATAAAAGAAAAATAGTATATTTAGTATATCAGTTGTCTGGTTTCCATAGTACAAGCTCTGTACAAGCTTAATTTGGGATCAAATGACTGTGTGTAAAAAATGTCCCCGGATATTATTATTATAAGAGTGATAACTAGGACAGCGAACACTTTTAAGCAACCTTAAGGCCAGGGAGAAAAAGAAAAAATTTCCAATGTACTTGTCATGAATAAACGTATTATATATGACTTATTTAAAATACGTATATAAATAAGTATTTATAGCGCTTCACTAATAAGAAAAAAAAATCCGTTTATATATTATAAACGTGTAGGGTTTGTATTATTTTTAAGAAAAAAAAACTTTCATATTCTTTTGTTACTTCTATTATTATGTCATATTATTTTTGTTCATTACATGTTTCAAGCGAATTAAAATATTATATTATATTATTTAATTATTATTTTATCTGATTATTCCAAACATATGTTAACAACTACTATTTTTTTTAAATAAAACGAAACATGCACATCACTGAGTATATTTATTTCATCACATTATATCATTATACATTAACACAGTAAATATTACAGTAATACAAAAATCGTACCTTTGATTTTGCTACCGATCCACCAGACGAACTGAGAGACAAATCAATTTACACGACCCTTTTAAGTCCTTACCCGTACTTAAATTTATAATTTATTTTACTACCCGTCTTGTTGATTTTCTTACATTTAAAAAAAAAAGTCAAATCAAAACCATATTTATGTACAATATACCTTTTTTAAAATTACATAGCTTACACATATATGTAACCATTCTGCGCTTCAATTAAAATACACGGCCAGCGTCACGAATTGATTTACGCATGGAACTCAATACGTATCCTACTCATTATTTTTAAAATAATTTAAGTCTATTTTTTTTTCTAAAAACACTATTCGAGATCAAACGTGTTTTTAAAATGACACTATTTACTTAAAGAACGTTCAATAAGCGAGCAAATCCTTCCACGGCAACGCAATATCGTGGGAGATAGAAAATATTCACTTTATTCAATTCCGCGTTGAATCTATCGTCGATATAAAATTGCTGTTCCCACGTCGGCCGTCTAATAAATCGGCTTATTCGATTCTTCGCGGATTTAACGTTGAATGACAAGCGCGAGTCGCGTTTGTTTTTCTGATTAAATGTTACTGCTGCGAATGACGTTTGTAACGTGTTGTTTCAAGATTAATTTGTGGTTTGTGGAATAAATATTTTAAATGCTGTTTTATTAGTGATTTTTAAGACAGATAATTTTTTTTTTCTTAGTGTTAGGGCTTAGTGCAAGCTCGCCTGGGTAGGTACCATCCACTCATCAGATATTCTATAGTCATACGTAATATTTTATTATACACCGTACACATAAAATAATACATAACGATAAGTATATCATAATATAAGTGAGTCGAGTTGGATGAGTGGTTCGTTCATGTGAATCTTAACCAAAGATTGCAGGTTCCAACCTGGTCGAGGATTAATTAATTTTTATATGCTTAATTCCTGTTTATAATCCATCTCGTGTTCGACAGTGAACCTTTATTGTCGAAAACGAATTACGAAAAAAATTTGGATCCGACACATCTGTATGCATTGGATCACCGTGGTAAAATATGCTCCAAGCGTTCTTTTCATAGAAAGAATGGGGGCTCAAGCCCAACAGTGTGACATTTACAGATAGATAATACTCTAATTAGGTATCAAAAGCGTTTTAATCTAAATATCAAATTCGAGTTTCGCTGGAGAGTAGTATATATTTACTGGTGGTAGGGCTTTGTGCAAGCTCGTCTGGGTGGGTACCACCCACTCATCAGATATTCTACCGCAAAACAGCAATACTTGATATTGTTGTGTTTTGAAGGGTGAGTGAGCCAGTGTAATTACAGGCACAAGGGACATAAAATCTTAGTTCCCAAGGTTGGTGGCGCATTGGCTATAAGCGATGGTTGACATTTCTTACAATGCCAATGTCTAAGGGCGTTTGGTGACCACTTACCATCAGGTGGCCCATATGCTCGTCCACCTTCCTATTCTATATAAAAAAAATATATTATGATACCATATAGTTAAATACAATAAAAATACCTCTAGCTATAGTTACCGAATCAACGAAAAATTATCTTACCAGAAAATACCAATTATAACCGGATAAGGATAAAGAAGTAACCTTTAAAATGTATTTTAATTGAAAGGAGATTTAAAAAGAATTGTGTGATCTTTTAGTTGCTTTGATAAAGATGTCTAATGAGAGAACGAACATAGGGTAATTAGTAGGTAGTGGAGTCCTGAACACGATTAGCTTTGTACAGCTTCTTTAGAACATGCTTCAAACGAAACTAAACTGTATTGTGTAACAATAAAGTCGAAAATGATTAATTTTTTTATTCTAATAGTTCTTGGTTGTATACGTCTACGTCACACTTAATACGTCTAAAGCGTTATTCGCGATAGAAAAAGTGAGCTATTGACATTAAAAATGAAGCTCATTAATTCCTTATATGCTTTAAATTCTGTAAATAGAATACATAGGAAGGCACAGTTATCTTCTTGCTACTATTATACAAATGACAGATAAATAATTGTTGAAGTGTTCAAATGTATAAATACATATGTTATATATATATACAGTTTTATACATAGAATTTAAGGAGCCGTTTTGTTTTCTATACGTATAATGCAAAAAGGAAATGCAAGTCACTGAAAAATATAACGTCTTGGTCTTTGTGGTACTTTAGAATATAATTATTTTTTATATAATGATAGTCTGGTGTAGTTCCTTAGGCGGCACTATTCATGTTTCTTTGGCTTCATGTTGCTTTTTCTCTCTTACACAAAGTCTGCTTTAATAAATGAATATTTAATTAAATACCATTTTCTGAGCTCAGATAGCAAAATAATTTCTTCCGTAAAGTACATAAATGTGTAATTTTGTATACCACCTAATCAATACAATATATTTAAATGAGAAAAGCAATATTTAGTATCAATAATGAGGAATCAGCATTACTTAGTATTTGAAGGGTTATGAAGCGAGCGTGTGTATACAAGCACAAGGAATATATCTTAGTTTCCAAGGTTGGAAGCTTATTGGCTATGTAAAGAATGGTTAATATTTCTTACATAACGAATGTCTATGGGCAGCGGTGATCATTTATCATCAGGTCGTAAACTAAAGTAGCATTTAAGTAGTATATATCAATTAAGAGAAACAAAAATATATCACCACTCTCCTTGCAACCAAATTTTTTTTTATTTTAGTCTAAACTTATACTACCCTATTTCTTTGTGTCATAAAGATTATCTGTAAGAAATCACATAGAAATATATAGCGTATCTTTATGTGCTATGATGGTGATTTGTGTTTGTGTGCTATTGTTTTAAGTAATATATACGTGTAGGCGTATCAGGTGGTCGATGTGAGCGGATGTCATCAGCATCAGACATTATTAGTGCGCGATATGAGGGTACGGGTAACTCTAACTAACTAACTCAAACGATTTACTTATCACTTTTAACACAATTATAATAACGAGTCGTAAGACAGTTTCTAAACGTGTTGTCTGTACGGCGGCTGGCACTGAAGTATCGTGTCGCCAACTCGCACCGACCCATCTAGATTCCGTCGAAGCGTTATGTAACACTGACAACGCTTGCGGCTCATTGTCAAAACAACTCCCGTATTGTTGACATCACTGACATATAGTAAATGCGAATAAGCAAACAGAAAGCCTTCACTTGAACTGCTTACTTAATTGTGTTTCAATAATATTAAGCCTAATCTCTTTTAAAAACTCATAAACATATTTTATATCATATTACGATTTTGTGTGTATGCCGCAATACTAAAAGCACGCCTATCCATTGTGGTTGTTATATACGTGGTAGAATTTCATCCGTCTGAATCAGGTATCAAGATGTTTCCCCGCGACAACAAAATTAATGATAAAAACGTGTCAAGCTTGTGTTTATAATAATTCATTCCAGGCGTGAAAGGACGTATAGCAGCGTCAAGAAAACTGCATATTCTAAAATGTCGCCACAGTAAAATAAGTGATAATAAGCTTGAAATATTTATTGCATAAATCCTAGATTCAAACATGACTTTGTTGCAGTCTCATTTGTAAAGGTTTTGTTGAACTTGTTTTGTTATTTCGAAAAAAGAAACAAAACACTTTCTTTCTATTGGCATTGATTTCTCATAGTGTATTGGTGTAATGACTAGATAGAAGACCGCAGGTCCTGAGGTCCTGGGTTTAAACTCCAGGTGGAGCCGATAAAAAGTCATTGTATTGTGTAAAAATCAGAAGTAGCCTGGAATCTGAAAAACGGAAAGCGCGTAAAGCCCTTGCTCATGCGTCTGAACTCTTTCCGTTCGAATTAGATTTGCCATTCCGTCGTATTGATCGCACACACTTGTGCTTTGTCCCACTAAGTTGGCTAGTCTTCCTTGCGAATGACGAATCGAATCGGTTGAATATTATATAGATGTTTACTTATTCGATTTATTAAATCTTCTTTTCATCTTAAATGACACAACAGTGTAGTAAAGCCCATACATGTACCGCACGTAAGATTGTCTGATTTATTGATCTGATTGATTCTGATGGAATGTCGCCATATAGGAGTAAGGTAATAGAAAGTTGAATTTATTAATTCAATGTTGCAGTCGATCTAGTTTGATTATTTTTATCATTTTATTGAAAATGAACTTGCTATCTATTGGTGATAATATTTTGTGTATCTAAAATTTCTGACGTTTAGTATTTATTTTAAAACGCTGCAATAGGTATGAATATCTCATTTAAAAGCGACTAAAATTTATTAATCAGGAATCATATGACGCCATCCTCATTCCATCTCTAAATCCACTTCGAATAAGATAAACCGATTTATTAGATGGCCGTCTTCGAAGCGCACATTTTATATTGGCGAGAGATTTGACGCGGAATTGGGTGAATATTTTCTATTTCATAATCATAAAAGGTCGCCGTCATGTTTTTCATAAATGAAATCCGATTTAAACGCCATTTACTTTATTATTAAAAACGCAAAATTGAAAATTCTCAAATACACAAATATTTATCGAATGAAAATACCATTTTGATAGGTATATAGATACCTAGATAAATAACTAATATATAGATTAAAAACATATTTATATTGACAATGATAACGGTACTCTATAGGTACTTTATAGGTAGTTTTTGTACGCTTAGGTAACCCGTAAGTCACAGTTTTATGTTACTGATTTCAATTAATATGTGTCATTGTCAATCGTTGTACTTCAAAGTAAATTTTGTAATCAATGTCATTGTACTTACATTTTAATTTATAATTTTGTTTTTTAACATCAAACCCGTGATCAATTTACAGTAGATAGAAAAACTGTTGAGAAGTGGAAACCTTCAGAAAGGTACCCGGGTCCTATTGGGGTGGATCCGGGTTATGTGGGATTCTTACCCACTAAAACCACTGCGATGGCCGTCCTCAGCACGGATCGGAGAGACTGCGGATCGTATCGATATAACGCATCCGCGGCCTCTCCTGTGCTTTGCTCCACTCGTGGCTTGGCGGAGCTCTCATCAGGGGGCTCCACTTCTCAACTAGTTTAGCTTTACTTTAATTAGTGGTAGGTATAATGGCTTTGTACAAGCCCGTCTAGGTAGATACCAACCTCTCGAAAAGGCGGTGTGGGTACCGCTGGATTTTTAGTGGGTATTCCGGCGCATGCTCAGCGCCGGCGAGTCCCACATACCCCCCCACTTATGAGACCAACCTCTTAATAGATATTTTACCGCCAAACATCATTTCTTAGTATGTTATGTTGCGGTTTGAAGGGTGAGTGAGCCAGTGTAATTACAGGCACTACGGAAATAGCATCTTAGTTCCCAAGTTTGATAACGTATTATCGATATAAGGAATGGTTAATATTTCTTACATTGATATACAAAACCCAACCAATGATTTAAATCCTCGTGATATAACCGTACAAACTAAACCTTATTCTTTTCACAGGGGAAATCCTCTAAAGAAATTCGAGTCCTGAGTCCAGGTTATGTATCTTACACAAGAACCATTTACTACGACCACTTACAACGTAGGTGGTCTAAATACTATCATACATTTCATATACTATTGTACATATGTATACTTAAAAAAAACAACAACAAGAATTTCTACTCGATCCTATAACGTGAATGCAACGAGCTATTTCCCGAAATTATCGATAAATTGATTTTTTATAGGCGTTTAGGGTCGCGAATAGGGGTGTGCTGTTATAATGTGTAGAATCATATTTTCTGTGAAACTATTTTGATATATATATTTAAAATACGAACGAAGAATGTCAAAACGATTGCATGTTGGTAAGTAATTACCACCGTCCATAGACTGGCTTGGCACTGTGTTAATATGAACCATTAATATACATCGTCGATGCGCCACTAACGTTGAAACTAAGGTCGCTTGTATCTCTTGTTTTAGATATATTTAAATGTTTTTTCTTACTAATAATTATTCTAGAAATGATGTGAATAATAATTATTGGGTAATTCTGTTATTTAATCGGTATAAAAATCTCGATCATATTAGTATCTAAAACATGACTTATATACAAATATAAATATATCAAAGTATGACCAATAAACTTTTCTCATATAAAACATTGTCAATGATAAAATCAAAAACAAATTCTCAAATTTATAATATTAGAAATTTAAAAAAAAAGTTGTTTCGACGCGTTCATCTTTCAATTTACAAACGGGGATAAACCTAATCTGCCTCCAATCAGAGCGAATATCGGTTTGATGATATTATCTTGTTAACTCCAATTTCCTAACACAAATCTGTAATCCCGTGAGCGGATATTATTAAATTTTCTTTTTATTTTTCATGTCTTAGTCTCCCTCGAGTTTTGTGACCCAGAAAGTAGACATAAGACGATATTTGCCCGTAATGTATGTTAATATATTCAGAGAGCTAACTGAAAATAAAACCTTCTTAGTCATATTATAAAAAAAAAATACATAAGGCAGTTATCGAAAAAAACTAAGTAAAATTTCTCTCATACAAAAGACAGCGTGATCAAATCATGATGTAATTCTGTCACACGTATAACTAATAACAATGGAAAAAGCTTGGAGATCAAGCTTTCTTGGGGCATTCTTCTACACAAGTGCAAATTCTTAGCACAAATTTAATCACGTGACCTCTAATGCTTAACCAGGACTAAGTTCACTGGGCCATAAATTCCATTAAATAAATCACATTTATTATATAGCAATATCTTAATGTTACATTTTCCAGACTTAAAAAAAATATTTATAAATTAAAATAATCATAAAATATCTTATTATAATCTATGACAGAAATTTAATCGCGGCATTTGTTTTAAAAACTATATAATATGCTTAAAATTTATAATTATTTACATTTAGATATCTGTATTCGCAATAAAATTAACAATTTTATGAATTGATATTACAATTTAATTTCACGATATTATTTGTTTATTAAATAATCAAAACGTGTTGATTATGGAAATTTAACGATAGACAATATTAAATTAAAACATTAAATCGTTTTGTTTATTGATTGCATTTTAATTTTATCAATTGCATATTTAGTACCCAGTGTTCAAATAATGAAAGATTTTATTTTTAGACGTGGCTAACTTTTAACCGAGTCACAGTTTTTCCTCGTAGTGTTCTCCTTCTCCAAGCACGAGATGAATTAAATCATAACATGAACAATCTTACCTGAGCTTCAATTCACAATAATCAGTTAAGGCTTATTGTCCAACCTTATTGGCTACTTTATTTTCATATTCTTCAAAACTGTCTTGATTTTAAATTTTAATTAATGATAAAAAAGGTGTCCTGACTACAACTTCAACTGCCCAGGACGTAATATTATATGGCGCACTCTATTTTCTCACTCTCAAAATCCAATGGGAAGGTAAATGCAAAGCGACCGGGTATGGCTCAGGCAGACTAATAGCTTCACGTGCTTTCCGAGGCAGCGGGAGTGCATGCACTGCCAATTTTCAGACCATGAGCTGTTACTGAGAATTTCTAGACAGAAAAATAATGAAAAAAATTAATGAAAAAACAAATAAATATATATTCTGAACTCGTGATTTGTGGCCTTATAAGCTAGCTGCAAATTACGAGGCAGTTATATACAGACTTTGTTATTTATAGACAAGTGAAAGCTAATTTATAACGTGTACAAATATCGATAGTTTCAGTGATACCTGTTCATGAACAAGACTCTAGAGATCTGAACGTAATTTTGATGCAGGCATCTAAAGGAGACGGCGAGTACTTTGCATAATGAGGTCCTGTACACGATTAGGTTTTAACGATGATGACTTCCTTTGAATGTGGCTGGAGATTGTACAAATGAAAGTAATCCTTAGGCTTTGGTAAAAGAGTTTAATTTTGGACTGTAAGATTTGTAAGGTTGATCTTTCTAATTTGTATGCCACATGCCTCTATAGGCGTCATGCCTGGTAGGCGAAATAATGTATTCTGCGTAGATGTTATGCTGTAGATTAAAATGAGCTGAGAGTTCTCGGCGAAAACGATCGCGGTTTTTTTTTTATGTGTTGTTATTTTCGTTGAAAAAATATTTATATAAAAATATTATATATTAATATCAATATTCAAACGTCTAAATGTACTGCTATTCAATGAAAATGAATTGAATGTAACGCGATGTTTTCAAGGTCGAAATATTGCTAACTCAAAAGGATATATCGCTTCTGTCATCTTACTCTTACTTACTTTAGTTATCCAGAATACCAAGGCAGTCTGGATGGTTGCTTTCGCTTCATTCTCTCACCTTTTCTACAACCATCAAAAAGTAAATCAGTATAATTAGAAGTACTACACGTACTGATGTATCCCGTGGTCGTTATAGTAGTGTATATATTTAAGATAAACATGTCTACTTTATACATATAAACGAGTTCATAGAATAATAATTTGAATAGCAAACATTCCAATTATTCAGAAACATTAACAATTAGAATATTATAATTTCGTAATTAATTACTGAATGTGAAGCCTCATAAATGTATTTCTCTATCGCAATACATCGTAGATATTTCTAAAATACCTAAGAATATACGTTTAAATTAAGTTGTTAAGTTTAGACAAGAATATTTAAGTTAAGTGACGACTTCGACATTTTAAACATATACAATATATGTTTCTCATTACTCTGAGAACAATGTTCTAACATGTGTCGTATAACTATATAAGTTAAGGTAACAATGCTTTTATTCTATCAGCTTCAGCACTTACGAAGTTATTAAACAAATCTATTATCACGACAGCTTACCATGACGTTACTTGTGTCTTCTACAAATGGACTTTGAACTATAGTGCTAGTGGTTTATCCAGCAGAATTCGAGATTCTCGGTTCATACCCATTAAAAGGAATTGTAGTAATTAGCAGCGCCACGTTCGAAATTTGAAAAAGTTCACACTTCCGTTGGTACGTTAAGCCGTCCTGAACTCGAACTCACTTCGGCTTACTCCGATTGCCATCCCATCGTGTTATGAGGGTAAGAGTATTGAGAGTGCCTGAGTATTTACGCGCACATTTGCGTAATATAATATAAGGCCTGCCTAGTTTCTATGTGATGATAGACGTCATGGCTCAAAACAGATAATATTATATAAATGTCAATGATGATATTCTAATACTATTATTAGCCGTTTATTTCATGTGGTATTTACATATATATACTGAATATCAATAAAAAAATAGTGTAAAAGTTTAAGATAATTATGATGACGAACCTTGTAGTAAAAAATGTCATCGTTTAGATTTCTAAAAAATCTAATAAAATATTTTCTATTTTGAGTGTGACATATATGTGTAAAATATTACAAATTACTTGGTAGGTCTGTGCAAGCCCATCAGGCTTATAACATATTGACCGCCAAACAGCAATTGTTGTAATTAGGTTTGAGTGTTGAGTGTGCCGGTGAAACAACACCAAAACACAAGGGACATAACCTCTTAGTGCCCAAGGTTGATGCCGCATTGGCGATGTACTGAATTGTTAATTCCACTTGCCCGTCTGCCTATATATATAAAAATACAATGACTATTTTTTAAATATAGATCACCTACACACACAGCTTTAGGTGCGGAAAGACCTTCAGGCGCTATTCCCAAGGTTTGATAAACTGTGTAAGAAAGCAAGAAAGATAAATATATATTTCCAATAGGCAATATTCGATAAAAGCAATCAAGATAGCAACCAGGGGCACCACCGACCCCACAGTTTATGGCGCAACAACTTAGGAGGGTTAAATTTATAGCAGGGTCTGACCCCACCTGAAGTAAACGAATTTTTGGTTTAAAAAATACTCTAACATTTTTTTTTACTGCCTGTTGAAAACAGTAATGGTTTTATAAGTTTATCGTTTTGTGATTATAACTAGTGTTCCGTTTATAGTTCGGAATTATTTTTTGCACATAACAGTTTCAAAATTGATATAATTATTAGTTTCGTAGCTTGAATTTTTCGTTGAGATTAAAGATATATACATATATATGTACACTTACTGGTGATAGAGCTTTGTGCAAGCTCGTCTGGGTAGGTACCACCCACTCATTAGATATTCTACCAAAAAACAGCAGTACTTGGTATTGTTGTGTTCCGGTTTGAAGGAAGTGTGTATATAGTGTAATTACAGGCACAAGGGACATAACATCCTAGTTCCCAAGATTGGTGGCGCATTGGTGATGTAAGCGATGGTTAACATTTCTTACAATGTAAATGTCTATGGGCGTCCGCCTTCCTATTCTATAAAAAGACATATCTACAGGATAACCTTCAGAATATTAGAAACAAAATAATTAATAATTGTTTTCGTGTTGCTGGATAAAAAGTATGTTCTAGTATTAAGAAAAAAATATAGACTGTTATCTAAATGGTAGATCTTAATATCGCAGAATTATATATACGAATTGAAACTTTTAAAAAGTAAAAAAATATATGAGTATGTTTTTTGTCCGTTGACAAAGTCGGCGACGTAATATCGATGCGTTGGCTTCATAATTAATCTTATTTATTTCCTTCACGATTTTTTGAAGTGAAAACCTTTTTTGGGCGCATTGCGCTGGTTTATCGTATAGGATAGACTCGTGGTTTCGCGTCACCGACATGCTAATGTTAATATAATGAATGAATGAGGATAATAATGATCAAAATTTATGTAAATACTAATAGCATATACAAATAATTGAAGTGTATTTTGACTATTATTTATTTATCATATGTATTGATATTTTGTACTAAGTTTGCGACATATTTTGATGAATAAAAAGCTATTCTATTATATTCTATTTATTATTATATATATATATATAATAATAAATAGAAAATAATAAAAATGATTATTATTTGGAGTTCCAATAGATTTGAAAATTTTACAAACATATATTTAACAGTTTCAAGTTTTCACTTTTATCGACTGTTCCTATGACTGCCTGTTTTTTTTTAATAATATATTTTGATAAATAAACAAAGGAGAAATCAGAATAGCTCTGACTAATTAAGGAAGGTAGAAGCGTCACGCTCATTTCAGATCAACGTAAAACGGACGACGTCTTACACCGTCAATGCGGTAACCATGATTCATAAAATGTCCCTTGTGCCTTTAGCTTTACTTTTTTAGTCATACTTTTATCAAAAATATAGCAATACAAGGTGATTATTCATTAAATCATTTATTGCAATCCACAATGTGGAATGTGGTAAGGTTATAAGATTGGCATCTTTATGGAACCCGTCGAACAGAAACAGCGGGAGAGAGCAAGCTGTATTTTATGAGTATAATTATGCTATTTTATAATATTACTAAATTTAAATATTATATTAAATTAATTTAAATTATCTCTTTTATTTTATTTTCTAAATAGCAATAGGTTTTATCATTTACAGTACAGTATAGTAACAGCCTGTTAATGTCCCACTGCTGGGCTAAGGCCTCCTCTCCCTTTTGAGGAGAAGGTTTGGAGCTTATTCCGCTTTTATCATTTATAAAAGCCGTATTAGTAAATATTTAAATTTATTTATAAAAAAATTAATATAATTTTCTTTGATAAATGTATATAATAAATATTACATAGTTATTACGTAGTATGTCTGTTAAAAATTTAATACTAGTCAATATCAATTCCAAGAAACTTCAACAATTTCTAACAAATCCATCATTCGGCTTAAAACGATATTAACAAACTCAATCTTATTAAACTTACTCAAGTCCAATACATACAAACAATTACTGTGAAAAAGTTGTTAAAAGGTCGTCCGTCCATAATTTATTCTTTCGCAAGAAGCTTAAAAAGGGACACTCGAAAAGTTTTCAAGTAACTTTAAGTCTTCGTTTGAATTGCGCAAAACGGTCTTAAGTAAAAGAATTCGGACAATCTTAGTTAACATTGATAAATTTGATTTAGATACTTTAGGTAAATGTTTTGTATCTGCCTTCTTTTCAAAACGTCAATAATATGAGATACAAATCCCACATTGGCTTAGTAGCTACCATCCTGCAGATTCTGCGTTCTGAAGTTGACCATCGCAGGATTTTTAGAATGTAAGAATGCCAAGTAACCCGCTTTTTGGGTACCTTGAAAAGATTTCGCCTTCGAGTGGCTACGAATCAGCGATTATAAAAATAAATATATTATTTTTATTTGTCAAAAAATTTGGATGTTCCAAGTCTCATCAGATATTCTACCGCAAAACCGTACTTGGTATTGTTGTGTTCCGGTTTGAAGGGTGAGTGAGCCAGTGTAATCCTGGCACAAGGGACATAACATCTTAGTTCCCAAGGTTGGTACCAACATATATAGCCGATACACAGATATCCGAATTGCGGAGAATGGTTAAGGAACTTAGCAGACGACCCCGCTCGAGGACTCGACATCAGCGCCGTGACAGAAGTGGATCATCCAGACGTTCCGAGTCGAGCTATCGGAAGTATCCGATATGCTGGTATCACCAACGGTTTAGGGACGGCGCAACGAAGTGCATAAAGCCGTGTGACTTTTCGAAGGCGGGAAACTCTCAAAGCAGTCGGTAATGACGACTACCGATTGCTCCAACCCAACACCAGGTCGTCTATTCGTCACTGACCGCCGGACCAAGAACGAGTTCCTTATCGACACGGGCAGTGACCTGTGCGTATTTCCTCGGGCCCTACACAACCAGTGCAAGCAGACTGGCTATCAACTGTCGGCGGCTAACGGCAGTGTCATCAACACGTATGGTTTTGTTAATTTTAATTTAGATCTAGGCTTACGCAGGGATTTTCCTTGGCGCTTTATTGTTGCGGATGTAACCAAAGCTATCATAGGTGTAGACTTTCTTTGTAAATACAATTTATCTGTAGACGTAAAAAATAAGCGCCTAATAGACAATATCACCTCACTTACTTCAATTGCTGAGCTTTACTACAATAAAGATACTTGCAATGCTTTTTCTGTAAAGGTCTTGACTGGTGAATCTCGATACCATTCTACTCTGTCGCAATACCAAAGATTAATCCGACCATACGGTATACCTGGCACACCTAGGTATAACTCCGTACACCATATACGCACCACACCTGGACCTCCCATATCTTGCACTCCCCGCAGGTTAGCTCCCGATAAGCTCACCATAGCTAAGCGCGAATTCGAGATTATGCTGAGCAACGGCACTGCACGTCCTTCAGACAGTCCATGGTCGTCGCCATTACATTTAGCTCCGAAGAAGGACAACGGATGGCGACCTTGCGGGGACTACCGCAAGCAAGTACCCAGTACCTAAAACCGTCCAACAGCTGAGACGTTACCTAGGTATGTTGAATTTTTACAGGCGATTTATACCTCAGGCTGCTAAAATCCAACAGCCCCTCCACGCCTTACTCACTGGTTCAGTGAAGGGCTCCCACACAGTCCATATATCTGGCGAAGCCCTCGCAGCATTTAACCAGAGTAAGGAGAGTCTTTGTGATGCCACTTTACTTGCACACCCAGATATCCATGCCAAACTAGCTCTCGTCACAGATGCGTCTGACCAGGCTATGGGGGCAGTCTTGCAGCAACACAAAGATGGGATTTGGCAACCGCTAGCATTTTTCTCACGGAAACTGAGTCCGGCACAGCAAAAGTATTCCCCGTATGATCGCGAGCTTCTTGCTATCTACGAGGGAATCAAACGCTTTCGCCACATGCTAGAGGCGCGACATTTCACAGTCTATACTGACCACAAGCCATTGCTTTACGCCTTCCACGAGAGGAAAAGTAGCAGCTCCCCTCGTCAGTATAGACACCTGGATTTCATAGCGCAGTTCACCACAGACATTCAGCATATATCTGGCAAAGATAATGTTGTTGCTGATGCCTTGTCCCGGGTGGACGCACTACAGAGCCCTGTCGCCATTGAAACACTCGCCCAATCCCAAATCAACGACCCTGAATTAACACTTCTACTCGGTGGTGAATCTTCACTCCGCCTCGAGAAGAAGACAATTGACGGTAGCCTAATGTCACTATACTATGACGTAAGCACCCCTACGCCGAGACCATTCGTGACTAAATCACTTAGGCGTCAAGTCTTCGACAGTCTGCACTACCTTAGTCACCCTGGTGCTAATGCGACTGCCAAACTTGTATCGCAGCGATACGTGTGGCCAGGTGTGCGGAAAGACTGCCGCGAATGGTCACGGAAGTGCCTGGATTGCCAACGTGCCAAGGTCACAAGACATGTGACAGTTGGCAAGGCACTGCTGTCGGGATGGATATCCCGTTTTGGCTGTCCGACAGACATCGTTACCGACCGCGGACGTCAGTTCGAGTCCGCTCTGTTTAACTGCCTGTCCAAGATAGCCGGGTTTCATCATCGACGAACCACCGCCTACCACCCCGCATGCAATGGTCTTGTAGAGCGATTTCATCGTCAGCTGAAATCATCGATCATGTGCCATGCCGATAGCCATTGGACCGAATCGCTACCTCTGGTCCTCCTTGGCATGCGCAGTTGCATCAAAGAAGATCTCAACTCTTCATCCGCGGAGCTCGTATATGGCGAACCTCTTCGCCTCCCCGGAGAATTTTTCAATTCCTGTGTAGACGGTACCACGGACCTTTCCGACTTCACCGCTCGCCTGCACAGGATAATTAATAATCTCCGACCCTCTCCAGCCTCACGTCACGCGAATAATAAAGTCTTCGTATTTAAAGACCTCGCTTCCTCCACCCACGTATTTCTCAGGGAAGACGCGGTGCGGGGATCCTTACAACCACCATACACCGGTTAGGGTTGTACAAAGTGGAGACAAAGTCTTTAGAATCCTAGTCAAGGGTAAACAGGTCTCCGTCTCCATCGACCGTCTAAAACCAGCGTACATGGCCACAGAACCCGCCACAAGCATCGAAGTCCAGCACGGCAACATCAGCCAAGCTAAAGATGCTGTGTGCCCCGATGTCCGAGCAACTCGCTCGGGTCGAAAGGTCCGATTCCCGGATTTTTACCGTCCGTAGGGACGCTCTCTGGGGGGGAGTGATGTGGCGTCCACCACATGTGCATCCCACTAACATACACACTTACACACATATTATAAACATACATAAACACACATCCAAACAGACATACTACACAACACATTCCAACTCAACATAGAATATTGGATTGACGACACAACGGACGATCGAACGTACACAGTGGACAACCGCATTGCTTATCTCCGTTGTGACGTCGTCCTTTGTTCTGTGTTGAGGCTCCGCCTACCGGTGCAAGCGCATTGGAGCGACGGATCTTTTATATTGGCTACGAATGATCCTACCAACGTTTACGACTTACGCATTATTCATTATTCTACCACCGTCATAACCGTTACTTGCGCTTAAAAATAATTCGCTTTGTGTTTAAGTATTGTGTTCGTGTTTATGTGTACATATGGTATCTTCTATGCCTGTATAACGTTATTTCTTCTGTGTGCATATATTGTGTGTATAACGTGTATATAATATACACATTTATGGATCATCCGCGTGAGTTTCATTTCTTATTATAATATTCTCACAGACCCTAACACACGCATCACTCACCCATAGTGGCATTGGCGATATAGGCGATGGTTAACATTTCTTACAATGCCAATGTTTATGGGCGTTGGTGACCACTTACCATCAGGTGGCCCATATACTCGTTCACCTACCTATTCTATAATTTTAAAAAAAGAAAACAATAACCATTCACAAACATATTTTTAGCATGATTGACGCAAGGAACTATTCTGGGTCAACTAACTTTTAACTATTTCACAAAACTGAGTTGAAATTTTGAATTATTCATAACATTTAATTTAATTGCGTAATCTTTTCTCTCAAAAGCTTAGTTTTCTCAGCTCAATCCAACTATTGCGCTACACGAGCGTTAAGTAATCCTATAAATTTGAAAGAGCATTCAGCATACAGCCGTTAAGTTTCAAGGATCATTTCCTTAATTTAACTCTACATATTTTCATCCTGTGAATTTAATGTCAGCTGTTCAAGTTCTCACAGTAATATAGCCATTTAAGTTTCCTTATTAACTTCAAAAAGGCTTAAGTACACTATTGTGAACTTACTTCCATACGTCTGTTAGTCTCTAATTAAATCACAACCATATAAGAAATGTTTTGTTTTGAAAATTCATAATTAAAAACGATTAATGTTCGATGTTTGAAGTGTAATTTTTGAAGATAAACTTTAAAGCTAACCTAGATTCTTCTGATAATAATCGACAAAAAGTATTTGTTTTATTTTCAAACCATATACATAAAAAATTTCAAGCTCCTTGTATAGTTGATGACTTTGAATGTTTCTGACATAGTATCATACAAGAACAATGTTTTTTTTTACTCAATAACAAAACAAAATGAAATACTGTATCAGTCCACTTTATATTCTGTTTGATAACAGATGTTACGTCGACCAATGAAGAGCAAAAACGACCAAATTAAACATTTTATTGAAAAAGTTCTTCGTAAAGCATGACATTGAAATTCATAATCTTAATTCAACTGTCTTAATTCAAACACGTCAGATCTGGAAAGAACCGGCCAACAACACTCGGTTGTTTTTTATCAAAATTAATGCTTACAATGATGATTATGTAACTGATAAAACGACCTGGCGTAAGTTGGCTTATTCTCAACGTTTTATATCATCTTATTGTTAATGATCTTAACAATATTGACAAAAATGTCTAAAACCATCCAACTATATCTTAACTTGTATTTATAAGTAATTACATAAAAATTTCGGTAAAGTTCATTTCTTATAAAAATTGGTAAATGTAATAAAAATGTTACAACCTTATCTTATTAAGAAGCTGCTGAACGAATTGCATAAAATTATTTACCCTGTAAAAGTCTCGGGTACAGGATAATTTAATGTACCTCAGTTTTAATGATATTAACATAGATTCGAGACAGCACCTGGATCTTGGAGGTATGGAAATACTGCTCAACAGTTGGTACGGATTTCCTTTAAGACACGTCTCTTGAACTGAAGCGTATTTAAATGGCTTTATTTCTCGATGTTTTCATGTAAATTATGTATTATTATAATGTTATTGTGATAAATATCACACAATAAGGGTGTTGTTATATTTCTTTCTCAAAAAGAAAACGATTCACTTAATATGAGAAACAGTGGTTAATCAAAATACTATATATATGAATTATGAAGCTGGTAAGTACCATTAAAAAGTTAATCTAATTTGTTAGAATCAGAATTTAAAAACGTTGTGGGTAGAGGAAAAAAAGTGAAAGCACTATTACATGTCGTTGAGAAGATAAGTCAGTAGCAATTACTGTTTAGATACATTTGTTATGTATGTTTTCACTCGAATATTTAAATTAATAACAATTTAGAAATAGTTAATTTTGGGAAATACATATTTGTTCACTAGTCGGTGACGGGAAATTGAATTTTCATTAAATCCTAGAGAAATCTTTTAAGATGTATCGTTTTGTAGTTTTGTATATAGGATCTCTTTTTTTATCGTATATTATATCGTCTGCTTCTTCGTATTGTATATTTTTTCTTACGTAGTAAGTTCGTATATTTTTATGTTAAAGTTGTTGTATTAATAGGCGTATTTACAGCGTATTTTATATAATACGTTAACTACCAATAAGTAAATGAATTGCTAGTAAAGTTAAACGAAAAAAAGATTTATATTTTATAAGCCCTTTGTCACCAAATTCTTTGCATGTTGAATCGAAATACAAAAATTGTTCTTCATAAAAATCCACTTATTACTAACATTATTTTCAACATCATGATTTAAAATCATTCACATTGAATTAACTATTCAAAATAATATTAATTAGCTTTAGTATCGAGTGAACCCCTTCAACCAATAGAACCAATAATTAATAAAAGAAATAAAAATATCTAGTTAATGTCAAACGTATTTAGATCATGTCAATTGATACTTCACATCCAATTATAAATACACAATTATTATTGTTCTAAATAACAAAAGACACGGAGGAATCGACAACACGTTCGTGAAATTCAAGAACTCGAAGTAGTGTATTGAATTTCAATAAAAGAATGCGAGACTGTAAATTATTTTCTTTCGTATATTGTTAAAATCTGAATAGTAAAGATGGAAATGGTATCGAAGCCATTTGCGAAGATTTTTTTGTTTTTCAGTTTATATCATATTAATTACCTAATTTCTTTTCGAATTATTTCGAAAGAGGCGGTGAAGCAAAACGTGACCTGCATGTGTCTCATTTTCAATTATTATTAATTGACAGAAATCCCTCAAAAATAAATAACGAGGATTGAACCTAGGACCAGCAACGTTATAAGTTAACAACTGTTTTCTCTTATTTTGTAATTTTAATAAATTGAAATCCTTTTTTTAATTCAATTTATTAATATAATCACAACAAACATTTACTTAACTTATTGATAGAAAATGTTATAGCACTAATTTGAATAAAAAAAAACGTGAGTAAGGTGAAATCGAGTACGCTTGGAGAGACATAAAAAAATTTACGCAGCCGTAAAATCGGGATACGCAATCACATCAGATGAGGTACAGAAAAAAACGATCTTGTTTATAAAATTATCTCCGTACCATGGAACTGAAATAAAATTGTCATATTATAAGAAGTGTTTTGTAAATATCTGACTAGAGGATATACCTCTCCTCTTGGCTTCGACATATCAAATGAAACGATAAGTTGATTATATCGTTTGAGTGATAGTATTGTGATAATATGTGCAAAAAAGGAGTAACTGAAAATTCAACTAGAAAGATAACGGCGACGTAAATAATACCTACACTACGGCCCTACTTGGTACTATCCCACATAAATGAGAAAAGTATTATATAAATAGTATGATAATAGTGAAAATGACAAAGAGTATCCTTTTAACACTTCATTGTGATAGCTCACATACTGAAATTAGCAATACTATCGAGTCTGACAAATAAAAGAGTTCCAAGGAGTTGTTTGATAATAAAAGTAGGGCGTGCTCTATTGTAATAAAGTTAGTCCGTGAGGATTACACAGCTGTGCCATCGCCTATATTAACATGGACTTAGAATTCAGAGTGTAATGAGAAAAGCGAAAGCTACAAAAAACACAGCATCGAATCTAAAGTGTAAGTTTTGGACTGGAAATTAGTTACGTGTAATAGAAGACCATCTGGGCAAAGAATAACGGCCGGCCGGGCCGGTTGGCGTGGTTGGTAGATACTTTCACGTCGGAGGTTGTGAGTTCCCATCCAAGACAGACATTTGTGTGCATGAATATATCTGTTTGTCCTGAGTCTAGGTTTAATTATTTATATAAGTATGTATTTACAGAAGAAAAGTAGTATATCAGTGGTCTGGTTTCCATAGTTCAAGCTCTGCTTAGTTTGGGATCAGATGGCCGTGTGTAAATAATGTTCCAGGATATTATTATTATTATAAACATATTTATCGAGTTATTGGTTTATTGGGTGACTGTCAAAAAATCTCAGCCGCAATCTACACCTTATGTACCTCCAGCCATATCGGATTCATCCCATTATTTATCAACATACTAATTTTCTGTATATTTTGCGTGGTTAGCGATTGGCAAGATTTAGCTAAAATGTTGTCGGGAAATTAATCGATTACTCACACTAACACACTGTATAGTAAATATTTTAATACTATCAATATATAGACATTAGTCGTTCTATGCGTCCTGTGTATTTTTCCGAATACACATTGGGATTTTATAAATACTCATTGTGTATACGGAAGCAATAGTGTTATTGTTCGTTTCTGATCATTAGTTATTAATTTCATTAAAAGATTTAACTCTGAAAATATATTGTTATTAGTTTTAATTTTTTTTAATAATACGTATAATATGAATATTTTGAAATACATTTTGTAAAGATTTTCATATATGTATATTGATATAATATATTTATATAAATATATATAAAGATTTTTTTTTAATTATATAATTTACTCGGTATTCAAGATCAAACGTAACGCATAAATTCCAGAATTTCTCATACACATACAAAATTTTTTTTAGTGTTCATATTTATTTAGTTACTTTACGAGGTGGTAGGGCTTTGTGCAAGCCTTCCTGGGTAGGTACCACTACCACTAACTAATCAGATATTCTCCCGCTGAACTGAAAGACTTTTAGCTGTAATTACACTGGTTGTGCCTGCACAAGGGAAATAACATCTTATCCCAAGGCTGGTAGCACTGGGGGCTGGTGTTTATAACAAAGAGTGGTTAATGTTTCTTACGCGAATGTCTTTGAACGGTGGTGACCACTTACCATCAGGTGGTCCCTGCCCATCCTATAATATAAAAACACCAAATCATAGTAATAATATGTTCATCATGAATTAAATGTTTATTAATCATGTCCCAATAGACAAAAATGGACTATTTTCTAAAAGGTTTTATGAGACTACGTTACACTTATATATTATGATACGTATATAGACAAGTGACGTTTTATTTAAGCTAAAAGTAGGACGTGACCTGGGACAAAGCACAAGGGATCAAGTGAATTAAAGCCTCTAATTGCTTATGAGTTGTTGAACAAGGTCCTCTAATGTAAATTTTTAATGACGAACGGACTGAAACTCTGATGGAGTTAACGTAATTAAAAGTTTGGTTTATATATAATGATACTTTTTTGTACTTTATACACAAAAGATGATTTTTTATAAGCAACAAATAGCCTTTCGAACGTGATTGTTATTGTATGTCTTTATTTAACTTCATTTATTAGTTTTTATCGTTAGGAGAATCCAGTGCGTAATATATATTTTTATCTGCTTAGAAACTTTACTAGATGGTAGAGCTTTGAGCAATCCCGTCTGGATACGTAGCTTCCAGTCTTCATATATTCTACCTCCAAGCAGTAATACTTTGTATTGGCACATTGGCGATGTAAGGAATGGTTATTATTTCTTACAACTCCAATGTCTACAGGCTTTGGTGACCTCTAACTATAGGGTGGCCTATTTGCCCGTCAACCTACATGTTTTATAAAAAATGGGTTTTTTGCACGCCTAAATATCAGATATTACAATATATTAATAAGAAAAGTATATAGTCTCTAAGTAAGTCTCTAGGGAACAGAAGCGGCATCGATAAAGCGGCTCGTTCTTTGATATTTGATTTATTGTTATTTGAATAATGAAGAAATTTTCTTACTCGCGTAATGGAAAGCTAATATTTTGAATGATAAGGTAATGTTTGACGGTTCTTAGATCTTTAAGACCGACTTCAGAATAAAAGAAGGTTATTTATTTCGGTTTATTTTTGTGTGCGTGTAAAGTAATATTAAATAAATAATAATAATAATAGTTTCTTATTAAAATAAATACTAGTTTTTTTTATGCCTCCAATAAATCGCAAAGCATGTGCTCGGAGCGAGTTTGACATAACGTGATGGTTCGTAAAACTTTGCGTTATTTTAATGAACTTTTTTAATTGTATGGGATATATCCAAAAAAGTGGAACACGAAGACAAGTAACACGCCTTCACAAGTCAATTGGCAAACATTCTGAGTCAATTAAATCACGTGGAATCTACGACGTTAAATGTAAACCAAAAATATTTATATTGCTTTTATGCCTTATCCATCATTTTTTAATCCTGAAACTTAGATTATTATGCTGCCTGGTATTAAGCATGCAGGCGCATTAAAATACCATTAATATATTTTAATAATAAGATATACAAGAAGCAAGGACAACACGTAATATGTAAATCTACTTGAAAGTGGAAGATTTATAACTCATGGTGAACCAATTTAATACTTAATTGCAATTCTAAGATTAGAACGTGTGAGGTAAACTTGGAGATTTCTCATAGTATGGTATATAATATTTATTCTCTTAGATTATTCTAATTTAATATGCAGAAAAAAAATATCTGCCAAATATACTGAAAATAGTAATTTGACGTTCGCAGAATTAATGTGATAACGTAAATTAAGTATAAGGATATAGTAATAATTTTCTTGTCGAAAAGCAAAACTTTATAAAAGAAACAAATGTTCCGCCTAACGCCTTTCAAAACCCTCACTGACAAAACACAATGGAACACCTGAAACTGCGATTATGGATCAACGAAATCCTATATACGTATATATCACAAGGCGTCCCTAGGAAATTTGACGTCTCATACATTCTGCCACGTGAAATATGCCCGGGGTCTCCGCAGAATGCTATGAAATTGTCATAAAAAATAATATATTGTTATTACGCCTTATAAATCCGATTATCGGTTCCGCGAAGCACCATTAAACCCGTTGGTCTGGCGCGTGTATTTTAATGCTATCAAATTCAGGTAATCACACACAAGCTCATTTACAGCATGCTTTATATTATAATTTAAATATAAGGCTTTTCGTCTGTAGGCATTTGCTAGCAATAAGAATGCTGCTTTTAAATACACGCAAAAATATATTTTATGCTACAATACCAAGCCTGCCACGTGATAAAGTCACAGGCTGTATCCATATCTTGGGCTATTGTAATACATATTCCTGACTTACAAATTATGCTTGTAACGGAAGGGAAAATTAAGTATATTAATAATTCTCTGAACATGACGAATATTCTTTAAAATAATTAATTTAGCCCTTTTACCTAATTACTCGAAACAAGCAGATTACAAGTTTTGTTTTTATATAAAGGCTTAAATAGTAGTTATTATTATAATCGCTGTAATAGACATTTTGCGCTAATAAATAAAAAGCATGTGTGTCAGTAGCTTTATGTTATTTGTTAGGGAATAATAAGATTTTTTTACTATATAATGTAATATAAAATTTTCTATTAAGTTTCCATTGTTGCTATAGTCTGTATTTATAATTTAAACAAATTGTTTGTTTTACTTACCTTTGCTTTGATAAAAATAAAAATATCTTCCTAGCCAATTTCGAACATAGTGGTCGTATACAAGGTAGAATGGCCTTTTGCGCATAATATACTTTATTACACAAATGTTTGTGCGTCTATTTTTTTATTCTCATCATTGGATGGGACGACAAATCCGACAAGACCTTAAGGAGTTCACCTGCAATACTGACGGCTTCACGTGGTTTCCGTGGTACGGGATTATAAACACAGGGAATTTCCAAACTGAGCGGGGTGTTAGAATTTTTTTACGAAATAATTTAATAACTTTCAACTGTTCTGAACCGGGGATTGATCCCAAGACATCATTTGCAGGCAATCGATTAGAAAGCAGGCAATCGCAGTTAACTTTGGCTTAGGTTTTTTTATTAATTTATTTTTCAATGTGTACCTATTGCACAACAAAAATATCAATAAAAACGTTAGTAAGAAACTTTCCACCAAAAAGTAACAATAAACAATTATATTACAAGTACCTTAAGAAATTCCAGAGATGTGTTAATACGGGTTCTTTTTACTTCGAAGTTCTAACAAAGAAAGAGTGTATAAGTTAAAATTAAAAACAACACTTTATGTAATATTAATATCAGCACCTCGTTAATTAGCCGACGAGATTGTCCAAGATAGTTAAAATACGTGGATCTTGACCGAAGCAAGAATTTATATTTCATCACGGCAATAAAGGAAAACGTCTTGAAAATCTGTCATGTTACGAGGAAATTTGCCACATTATACACCGTCCTTACAATCAGGGATTACTATTTCAAAGAATATACAAAGAGTAGTATAAAATATCGCGTCACCATCTATTTCTACTGAAGAATCTCGATAAAATATTTTTCGATCAAACAGTAGATTATATTATGCAGTTATTTCAACCTCGTGTTTCTAACAAGATATCTTTAAAAGGTCAAGTGTCTGATAGCCGATGAACTATTCAATTTCTGAAAGGGTATTCAGTAAGAACAAACGAAGCTCGACGTTGAATCTTAATGTGGAATTTAAAAATCGAACGGTAATGGTTTATTATAGCTGTAAGTTTTGAGTTTTTTACTTATTCTTCGATAGCGTTGACGCTAACTTTAATTTGTATGGAATTGTCTTCATTCGCACTAAGTACACTAAATCACTAAGACTTTATTATAATGATTTTTGGATTATAATTGAGCTATTGGTTTCTGCGATAAGCCGCAATGGCTCAGTAGTAAGAACGGATGAATCTTAACCGATGATCGTGGGTTCAAACCCGGGCAAGCACTGTTTAATTTGTAATTATAACTCATATCGTGCTTGATGGTGAAGAAAAACATCGTGAGGAAACCTGCATGTATCTAATTTCCCTAAAATTCTGCCACATGTGTATTCCACCAATCCGCATTGGAGCAGCGTGGTTGAATAAGCTTCTCCTAAAAACCTTCTCCTCAAAAAGGGAGAGGAGGCCTTAGCCCAGCAGTGGGACATTCACAGGCTGTTACTGTAATGTATTGGTTTCTGTATTTATGTGAATGACTTTTAAGGCATCATGAAGAGAACCGCGTCAATGCTAGTAAAGTAACAGGAAAGGGCACCAAGGGCTTCTTGAAATGCTTGGCAGTAAAGTATATAGATATCATCTATACAATATATTTTTTCGGGTGAAATAATGACTATTCTTCGAGCATTATGGATCTAGCATATATTTATTTTAATAATCAACCAAACTCGTATGTAGATAAATTAAATTTACATCTTAAACTTAAACATTAGTCAAATTATTTTTCATAACAAATTATACTGACAGAAACACCCAAAAGATATTTATTATAATTGACTGTAACTGTGTAACTGGAACATCACTATCAACAGAGGTTCAAGCCAATAAGCTTAAATGACAGTCACTAAATATTTTTTAAAATAAGAACTTAAAGAATAAAATAAAGTTTTGAGTGGAATAATATAATGTACTTAACGATGACAGATGACAGGAGATGGAACCACTCTAATGGAATCACTGTGCTTTCTAAATATTTTTATACACTCGTCTCACTATTATTATAATATTAACATTATTTATAGTCGCAGTCCTTTTTATATGTCGCAACGAATAAAGATATTCATGATTTTATTATGAAAGCGGTTTATCTCAAGAAGTCAAATAAATTATGTCGTGAAGGGATTAAATGTTAACTTGAAAATATTCCTTCGAAACATTATTATGTTCTCGAGCTGTCGTCAATCCGTTGACATGTTTCAGGTGTACTGACAATGTTTAATTTAAATTATATCATATTAATATTACTACTTTTATTTTGACTGCCTCATCGGTTTTGTGACTAAATGTAAGGCCACAGACCCGGAGATCCTGGGTTCAAATCCCAGGTCAGCACAAAAAAAGTTATTGAGTTAAGCAGCCCGGAGTCTGGAAGTTGGAAGTGTGTACACTCCATGCCTCGGAAAGGACGTAAAGCCGTTGACTATGAGTATGAGTGCCTCATATATCTGTTTGTTGTGTATTAACGCGCAGTGCAATAGTCAAAATCAAAATATACTTTACTCTAGTCAGCTCTTAACGTTTCAAATATAGATTATATATAAGTATGTTAATTACTTACAATTAAATTATATCTCCTGAGTAGTTTGCTGGTTTTTAAGATTGACTGCCGTTACCGAATGTAGGTCAGACGGACATCGTTCTATGAATTATTAAAGCCGCTATGAACTAAACTCATAACATATTTTGAATATAAGCTGCCTCGCACAACCACTCTATGGAACCATCTTTCGCCGGCGACGTTTCCGAGCCGATAAGACATAAAAACATTCAAGAAAAAAGCATACTCATTCCTTAAAGACTGCCAACGCGTCTGTAACACCCGAAGGTGTTTCAGGTATCCATGAACGTTGGTAGTCACTTTCCATAAGGTGAACCTCCTGCTCGTTTGCCCCTCTTACATAAAAAATATATAACATAGCTATCTACCAATTTTAAATAATAATTCATTATATATTTCAAGGCTTTATCCGCGACCATATATTTCAAAGCACTTCAGTTTTATGAAAATAAGACGAATATTCTGTACGAAATAGATAACATAAGTCAAGAAAGGTTAAAGTTTATAATTTAATATAGTTGTGTAAAGTTATATTCTCACTCTTAGAAGTTGTCTGAGCTCGTAGTCCTGCATACATAACACTTAATGTTCATAGATAAAAATAAAATAATTCAAATAAATAATAATTAAATTGTATATATTCCACTGTAGGGCTAAGAACTCATCTTCTTTTTGAGGATAAGTTTTGGAGCTTACTCCATCACACAGCTCCGATTCGGGTTGGCTAAGGGGTGGCAGATTTTCATCCACTATATGCTCACGATGTTTTCCATCACCGAACACGAGATGAAATCTAAATGTAAATTAAGCACACGAAAATACAGAAGGGCTTACCAGGGTTTGAACTCGGAATTATAGTTAAGAATTTGAGATTCACTTCTTCTAACCAACTGGGCCATTACTGATCCCTTATTTAAAAAAATCAATTTTAAATTGTACAAAAGATAGACTCCATACTTCTGCATTCTCTATCTGAAAAGTTCGAAACGTACACAAAATGTTGGTAGAAGTGTAAAATGATATTATAAAAAATTAAGAAAATAATTATAATTACATAAATAAATGTACAATATTTTTTTATAAAGCTGTTTATTTGAGTCAGTTGAGTAATTTTGTATAAAGTCGTCGACATGATATTAAAATACATAACATTTACGCTTTAAGAATTATAAAGTCAAGCATCAAATAATTAATGGCGCTGTAAAAGTTTCTCCGACGACATTTTTTAAAAGCGATTTTTAAAATAATGTCTAAAATTAGGACAATAAATTACGTTCTTTTGTTAAACGACACTTCGGATGTTTTATCCTAGTTGAGGGTTTAAAGCATTTACGACCTTACTTATAAACGTTGCTTAGCGACTGTTTAGTTAAACACTGATTTCTGTCTTTCTGTCATTACTGATTCAACATTTGAAAGAAGAAGACACAGTATTATATGTCTAAGGACTACTTACGTTATTTTTTGTCAAAGCAAAAATTATCAAGATGAATATCTAAAGCGAACTGTGGTGCTTACATAATTGGCTGTGAGATAGCTAATAGAAAAAAAAGTCAGTCTATTCAATGTGAACCATTGTAAATTCAATAATAACCATGATGAATGTCTCTCCAGTCTAGTGGCGAGTCTATAAGGCTGCAGGTCCTAAGGTCTTAGTTTCAAAGTTCAAAAAAATGATATTAATTTTACAATCAATAAATAAATGTAATGATTTTGTGTTGAATTAAGGATTGTGAGTTTTCAGTTTGAGTTTGAAACACAAGGGCTTCGGAATTCATTACAAAGTTTAAATTTTCGGCGGCCCACCATCTATCCTAAAAAATCCAACAAAACAATAAAAATAAAAATCACGAACGATTGTAAATCTTACTAAATGTATTTATTCAAACGCTTCACTTGGAAAGTTTTAAAATCTTTCAGCTTTTGCTTAGCATAATTTATCGAATTCGGGGATACGATATCGATGACCTTAATTTATTCTGCAAGGACAAAGATTTCATCTCAACGTTCGATACTGTAGGGCTGATCTATAACAGGCTGCAAGAAACGGTCGTGGAATAACAAAAAGGGATATGCGACATTGACCATAATAATTATAACATTTCAAAAATATACGTATCATATTAGTATATGAAGTATATCGCCATAAATCGGTTGTCAAAACTTCACAGGTGAGTAATGAAGTGTGTTCTTATAGAATAGCACTGGTGTTATTACGATGATAGGTTGGGATTGATAATTGTGCAAAGCTTCCGGTCTAAGCTATTTTATAACTATTTTTTTTAATATTTTGATATGAATCTTGTTTGACCAGAACATGTAAGGTTTAATTCGTGTCTAGTGGCTAGTTTGGCCGCTCCCAAAAGAGACGAATTGCTGGTTTTGTAGTGGGCATTCCGGTGCACACTCGGCACTGGCGAGTCCCACACACACGTCACCTTATGTAGTAAAACGCGTAAATGGTTTTTTCCACCGATATAAAATAGTGGCTAACGTATATACATGCAAATTCTGAGATCAGGACCTTGAGGTTGTGCTTTTAGGATTTATAAAAAAATATCGTACCTAATTACTTTTTATAGGACTTCAAATTAGACATCAAATTATAAGGAAGTCAGAGTCAAGATTCAACAATCTTATAAATAAATGAACACAGAGAATGACAAAGATACACAACTATAAAAATGTATAACGGACGTCTAAAACTCCCTCAAAACTCTTGCCTATCAAATTTTAAAACGTGTACTAAGAATTCGTAACTAGTTCAGAATCAGACGGCGCAGTCCAAATTAACTTTCAGTCAACTTTCGAAATTTCTCAACGATTTATCCGGTATAAGCCTATAAGTAGTAGATAACGTAAGTTTTACAATAAAATCGGTATGAATATTGAAAATCGATTCAAATTATAAGTATCGGGAAAGTTTTGAAGATAAAATCCCTTTAGATGTAAATATAAAAATGTTTTACGATATTTTTTTATGTAAAAGGTGCCATTCGATACGCCATATTACCGTCGCTTTGGATAAATCGTAAATGTGAATATCATTCCGAGATGATTTTCTGCATAAAAATGGACAAGCGAAATAGTTCTGTTTCACTCGGATAGTCGTAATTGTAAAGTCGGAAATTATTTAAGGGAACGAATCCACTATATAATATTTTTGAGATATATCGATTTGCGCAAACATTAAAGTTATATACACAACTTTATTATTTATCTAAACCTTCTTTGTGAATTAATTTATATAATTGTGGAAATAACATGAAAATCTATAAAATAGTTCATAAGATTAATATCTCAATATAGAGACACGAGGCATCAGTACTGGTGATGTCTCTTTTATAAGATGGGTTATGGAAAAATTTAAGAGGAAATCTGACGAACGGGTCAGCTAGAATATAGATAAATATAACAGCGATTACATAAATAGCTGATAAGATATTGAAGATATTTAAATAACGATATTTTTGTACATTCTCCATATAAATGTGTCTACGCTGTAATTAAAAATATTCTTATTTTTTTTTATAAAAATTAATACTTAAATTATTTTTCTATAATAATAAATTTGATAAATGCGTATATTATAATAATATACATTTCGTTAAATTGGCATTGTCGTAGGTGAACTGTACGGAGAATCATGATATACATCCGTGACGAATAAAAATATTTTACGTAGTAAAATAAAATGTCTTGTTCCTAGTCTAAGTCTAAGTCTCCACGATCAAAATCAAAGCGGACGAAAACACGAAATCATCATAAATAAATAAGAAATTATTTGTTGAAAATTGTTTTCAATTTAAGTTAAAAATTGTGAACGGATGCGAAAAATAAGAAAATATATTCAATAGATGAAACATCGAAGAAGTTTTCGTTGTAAAATACAAATTCCAACGGGACAGAGTTTGAATAATTCAATTTGTTCGATTAAGGCGATTCGTATTAATTCGGCTCGTGGTATGAATCTGTGAAGCTACTTAGAAAACATAAGATATTCGACTTTTAAGTGATAACTTTCAACTTTAATTAATTTAATCATAAATTCAGATTTAATATAAAATTTAAAGATCACATAAAATTAAATTATAAAAAGAAGCGAATAATTCTAACAACCTATAACCTAAATCGATGTCATTAAATATTTATTAATTTTTTTTATTGTTGATTTAAAGTAACTGGCGCGTGGATTCCTTTAATTGTGTAATATTGCCACCTGAGATATGTGATTACCATCGCCTTTCACCGCATTCCGTATATCCTCAATGCGCCTTGGGAACTAAGAAGTTACTCTGACTCACTCACCCTTTAAACCAGAACACAACAATAATAAGAAGTGCTGTGTTTGTTGTGTAGCTTTAGTTGTAGATTTATATTTGTTATATATTATAGGCAGGTGGACGGTTAAATGGCACGGCTGATGGTAAGTGGTCATCACCACCATAGACATTGGTGATGTAAGTAATAGTAACCGTTCCTTAGATTTCCAATGCACTACCAACCTTGGGAACTGAGATGTTATGTCCTTTGTGCCTGTAGTTACACTGGCTCATTCACCCTTCAAACCAGAACGCAACAATACCAAGTATTGCTACTTAGCAGCAGAATATCTGATGAGAAGGTGGTACCCACCCAGATGGGCACAAAGCCCTACCACCATAAAAGCCAATGAGACAGTTAGTTAAATATTTTTTAGTTTATGATTAATGCTTGATATAGGGATAGCCTCGTCACCTCGTATTTGACTGCTTCATTGGTCAAGTGGCTAGATATAAGACCGCAGATTCCGAGGTTCAAAATCCCAAGTCGGCACATAAAAAGTTATTGAGTTTTTTCTGTCGAAAATTCTTAGTAGCAGCCCGGAGACTGGAGGTTGGAAATGTGAACATTTCCGTGCCTCAGAGAGCACATAAAGCCGTTGGTGCTGCATCTGAACTCTTTCCGGTCGTGTCGGGTTGCCATCCGAAGAGTGCACCTGTGCTTGCGCTGTCCTGCGCAGTTGGCTCTCTCTTGAGACTTGCTGCCGTGGCCGAAATTGGTCAGGGGGACTGATGTCCTCACTATGATTAGTGATTGGTGTTTTTTATTTATTTTCAACAATTTATTGTTTAAAAAAAAAGTTAGTCTCCTTATTTAACGTAATTTATCACCATAAAATGAATCTGCTAATTAACCATAAAGAAAAATATTTTAGATTAGATTCTGCAATTAGTTTTTTATTAAAGAGTCCTTTCATCTTAATAAAACGGAAATCCTTTTAGTTTAATTTATAAGATACAACCGTTCTTTTATCAATAGTTTCAAGAATGCTGAAAGTTGAAAAAAAAATCACAAAAGAGGTTTTTATCCAACCGATTTCTGATTGAGGAAGTCTTTGAAATCGGATCTTTGCCTGGGCTCTTACAAGAGCCTATAAACAGAAAACGAAGTCTAAAGCAATTAAAAGGCAAAAAAAATGTCTACGATATTATTTTACAACATAAACTAATTCATCTGTTGTAATCGTATTATATTTTATAAATTTTAATAAAAGAATAATTGACTTATTTACTATATTACTTAAAATGTATCCATGACGCGTATGCTTAGGCTTTGGGTTAATAATAATAATTAGAACCAACAGTTTCCCTTAATATATGATTAACTGGTAATCAGAATGGTTACGGGCAAATATAGCTTTGTTTAATAGTAAATATATTATATACAGTTATGTTACAGAACAATTATGTAAAATAAACGGTATTTACTTTGATGTTTAAATAAATATATACAAACCAAAATTAGTTAATGAACACATCATAATAGCGAGGAACGATGACAACTCTGTAAGAACTTAATCACCCACCCGTGAAATGGTTGTATTTTTGAAATGTTATAATTATTATGTTCAATGTCGCATGTCACTTTCTGACATTTCAGGATCGTTTTCAACGATGAGTTTCGTGTCTGCTCTTAAATATAATTTTTTTTTTTTATATTCGCCGGGAGGGCAAATGACTCTACTCCACCTGATGGTAAGTGGTAGTAGAGTCCAAACGCGACGACGGCCAGTACAGACGGGAAAAACGTTCTGCACTAGCCGCCTTCGCCTTGCCGGCCCGCAAGATGCCTCTTCACGCCTCGTTTGAAGGAACCCGGGTTGTAAGAGGAGGGGAACACGTGAGCTGGTAAGGAATTCCATTTTTTGGAAGTGCGACAAAGAAAGGAGTTGCCAAATTTCTTTGTTCGCGATGGAATTGATGTCACAGTTAGGCGGTGACATCGAGAACCAGCTCGCGTGGACTTAAGAAGGAAGGGGGAAGCAGGAATTAGAGAGAATAATTCCTCAGAGCACTCGCCGTGATACAGTCGATAGAAAGCGCTCAGTGCTGCTATCTCACGACGCAATTGTAAAGGTTCAACGGTGTTTGTGACCTTTACGTCGCCAATAATGCGTACGGCACGTCGCTGCAACCGGTCCAAGGCCTCAAGTAGGTACTTAGCGGAGCCATCCCAAAGGTGCGAGCAATATTCCACGCAAGACCGTACCTGTGTTTTGTACAGCAGGCACAGTTGTTGTGGCGTGAAAAAGCGCCGCACCTTGTTCAGAACTCCGAGTTTCCGTGAAGCTGTTTTTATAATAGCCTCGATGTAATCCCTTGGACTAAGGTCGCAGCGAACGTCAATCCCCAGCATGGCGATTTTGCTTTGCATCACCAGCGGAGTACCACAGAGGGAGGGAAGAGGGGAAAATGTTGACTTTTTCGCCGTGAGAGCGCATACCTGTGTTTTCTTGGCATTAAACTCAACAAGATTATCAGAGCCCCATTTGGCGATGAGCTCTAACGTCCTATCGAGTTCAATGACAAGATTCTCCCGCCTCTCCTCAGTTTCCGCCCGCCCAGCCACTGCGCGTCCGTGGTATCCACCATGCACTGTACTATCATCTGCATAGCAATGTATGTTCCCAAGGGAGAGCATATCATTGATATGCAAAAGAAAGAGTGTGGGAGATAGCACAGATCCCTGGGGGACCCCAGCATTCACTACATAGAATTGTGAAGCGCAACCATCTACTAAAACACGAAGGCTACGCTTGTGTAGGAAGCTGGCAATCCAGGTGCATAGCTGAGCAGGCAGACCATATGCCGGTAGCTTGGAGAGAAGACTTCTGTGCCAGACCCTGTCGAAAGCCTTGGAGATATCGAGGCTGACAGCCAACGATTCTCCATGCTTGTCGATAGCTTCACCCCAGAGGTGTGTTACGTACGCTAGAAGATCACCTGTGGACCGTTTTGGTCCACTGGATGAAAAATAGCTCTACTGGATGAAAAATGGACACAACATACCATTTATAGCAATAAATTTGGAACTAAATTTAAAACAATATCGTGATTCATCATTTGTCAGTTGTTCGCTATCGCTACTGACTATGTCTAGCGCTAAGAGATGAATGATACCCCGACTGATCAATTATATATATTTTAATGTATTAACAAAGACACTGAGTGTCTAGTGTCTGTTGAATAAACTTCTATTTGCTTTAATACCGTCGGCCAAGTACTGAGACTGCAGCGAGTAAAGCAGAGCCCACAAGAGGATTCAGTGAAACAACCCTCTAAGGAGATCCTAGAATACACTTCGGCTTAGGTCATTGTCAGTTGTGAGGTTTTGTGAAGGACCTGTAGTAGTCACAGCTTTTATTTTCACACAGGAAAAACGCTTTACGCGTTTACCCCACGGGAAAAGTGAGGCCAAGTGGCTAAGGCCAACAAGTGGGTATCCAAAGCGCCGAGTGCGCCCCGAATTCCCACTAAAAAACCAGCGATACCCTTCCGTCTTAACGAGGAACGCCACGGGATCGCATGCGCATGCTACCGCGACGCTTTGACGGACAGCCTGCCTATGCAGGCCTCCACTCTCTAGGGAGATTACCAGGGTACTGAGAACCCCCCTAGTCCCGGCGACGCCTATTGCGGCGGAGGAGGCGAGAAGGTGCGCATAGCGTGTAGTCGTCACAGCTGATGTCAGAATGGACGTGACCTTGGCAGCTGGGGTCCGCGTATCCGCCAGTGGAGGTTATGTGAAGTGTATACAAAATATTTTATGTATATATTATATAACGCAAGGCAAAAAAAAATCCGCTTGCGCGATTCATATATGCAAAATAACAATTTGGCACCATCTATTGGTAACATTAACCAAACAACAATCTAAACCCGATCACCTTAAACTCGCAACAGTCAAGGATCTGAGGAACTCTAATTTCCTGGATTAAGACGCACTATTTTTTAAAATAACTCTTTAAGTAGTATTTTATTATAATATCACGAAAAAAAAACGGAATGATATCGTTTTTTAAATCTGAATTATTCATAAATGTGTATAAAGCTAAGTTTCATTTTCTGCGTGTGCGTTCCATTGTCAAATGATTGATGATTATAAATTCTGTCCTTGATTTTGATAAATGATTGACGTTTTATGAAAAATTATTATGTTTTAAATATTTTGACATTCGTCGCTTGTCGTAAAATGCAAATGACGAATTTCATATTCTATCGTTTAATGAGTATCAAAGGCTTAAATTTAAATATCAACTATTTTTTTACAAGATTGTCTGTAAGTATTTCGATAGTTTCAATCTTGATGAATATAATATTTTCCTAAATTATCTGTTATACTGTATATTATTATATTTATCTCATTTAAAAATAATACTGCTTAGGTTAGATTAGATCATAAAAGAAATAAAAATTAAAATTTTAACATTCAGAACATTTCCATCGAAAAACTTTTGAGCGTTTGTCTAATGATTTTTTAAAAAACAATTTTTTGTATGAATGAAAACAATGCTGCAAACGCAGAACAACTGCAAACAGTTAGTGTCAAGGCTTTCAAATAAATAAAAAAACTCGCACAGATACACACAAAATTGTTTCAGAAACGTACAATAATCATAAACTGTCATCTTTGATCTTCAACATTACAAATAGGCTCAGTAAAAAATTAAATAAATTAAACAATTAACCTAAAGCTACACAAACCGCTATAGCATACGGTTATGTAAGGGTAGTTGGCACCACGCTCAACTGCAACTGTCAAGAGCATTGTGGTAAATGGTCAACAAGTTGTGAATTTATTGTTGCAGGTTAGTTTACAATACTTAAGGTTTGTGGTTTGTTAATCTATGTGTGAAATATCGAGATTTATTTTTATTTAATGAATTTATAATTAAAGAAATCATTACTTTTTTAAATTTTTGTTTATCGTTTTTTGTAATTTTAAATTCTTTCTGTGCTTTAGTGTGTATGTGCAACATATTGTTCATGTAGTTGTTGAGGTAACACTTATTTCTTTATTTTGTCCACTGTGAGCATTCATGTATTTGTATGTACTTTGGTGATCTAATAAATAAATAAAATAAAATCAATAATAAATATTATGGAAAGAAATTATTAAAAACGGAGTTTCCTTAATAAATTAAATGTATCTCTTTCTTTTTTATTATATTATATAGAAGGTAGGTTGATGGAAAACGAACAACGCAACACAAGTAAGTAGACAGCGGGGACGAGGAAGCATGACAGCACAACAGTAGTTTCACTGGTGGTAGGTACCACCCACTCATCAGATATTCTACCGCAAAACAGCAGTACTTGGTATTGTTGTGTTCCGGTTTGAAGGATGAGTGAGCCATTGTAATTACAGGCACCAGGGACATAACATCTTAGTTCCCAAGGGTGGTGGCGCATTGGTGATGTAAGCGATGGTTAACATTTCTTACAATGCCAACGTCTATGGGCGTTGGTGACCACTTACCATCAGGTGGCCCATATGCTCATCCGCCTTCCTATTCTATATATAAAAAAAAGATCGTTATACCGTACACCGTTACGCCATACAAGTCAGTTTTACAATCAAGGCGCATCAAAAAATATTTTTTATATTCGAAATTTTGTAAAAATACATGAAATATATTAATATGTCAATTATTGTTTCCCGCAATAACACCGAGCACGCCCATCAATATAAAAAATAGTCACAAAAACAGGAAATGATAAATCAATAACAACTCTTTCTACTCGTTTTATTATTAAATAGATTTTTTTTATTTAAATTACGAAATAAACTGGAAACCGTATAATGCGAAACAAAAGCGGGTATAATCAAAGGATACTTCAATCGCGTACCCTTTTGTTCTCCAGTATTTTTGAAGCTGAGTTAATAATTTATACGCCAGTATAATTCAGCGTACGACAAATTACAATGACAGTGAAATTAAAAGGAAAAATATCATTATCAGATCATAATTATATTAAATTAATTTGATACGAACATATGGGATTGTAGTATCTTCTGATGTGTGAGAACTTTAAAGGTCATTTTTGGAGTATCGTTAAAAATAATTAAACAAATTTTTGTAAGTTTATGTCATATCTTGCAAGCTGAATTTAGAACTACTCCCATATTCACCTAAAATTAGCTCGAGACGAAGGAATTGTTCAACCATCGACGGCATAGATACAAAGTTTTGTATATAAGCGTTTTTTTTTTACATGAATTTCTTTTTGTGTATTTTGAAGTAAATGCTTCAAAATACACAAAAATATGTTTTTTTTTTTTAAATAAATTGTCTCTAAATTGTGTCGAATATATATTATGGTTATTTTAATGCTGGATTACGTTTTAAGACAATAAATCTCTTTTTAAACAACGGGCGATTGACATCAAAGAGGCGTTGTATCTGCCGTTAACATTTAAAACGAATAATGAATTAGAATTTTCCAGAACATTTCCGAAAGACAAAAGAGAAGAAATGAATTTTGTTTAACTTAAAACGAAATAGAGAATATATACTAAAATTATACAAGAACATATTATAAGTATTACATGGATACGATTGGAATAATTATTACATTAGACTTGTTCAATAAAATTTTACTGGTGGTAGGGTAACACGAGATGAATTATAAATACAAATCAAGCACATGATTTTTTTTCAAGTAAAGTATAACTGACGGCTGTTGGGGCAGAAAGGTTCTCGAGTGGCACCACGAAACGAAGGACGCAGCGTGGGCCGGGCCCCTACAAGGTGGACCGACGACATAAAAATCGCGGGAAGCCGTTCGATGTGGGCAGCACAAGACCGGTCAACATATAAATCCTTGGGGGAGGCCTTTGTCCAGCAGTGGACATTCGGCTGACATGCTGGTGATGATGATGAATATTCACGTGTTCTATGATGACTGGGCCATCATAAATCTTAAGTGAAATATGAAATTATGTAAACGCAAATAATTTGAAGTGAGTGGATCGCATTTCTCTTCTGGTGATATTGAACGACACCTCTCCGCTTCGAGTTCGACGTGTGCAATAAAAAAATCCGAGCTCATGTAACAGTACACGCGACAGGAGTGGATTTTTTTTGCTGCCGAAACGATTCACTCAAACATTGGACTAACATTTGCAATTTTTCACTGACCACGTCTGTAAAAGTTTTAAATACTCAAAACTCAGGTTGTACCATTAAATAAATACGATTATCATTACTGATTACGCAATATCAAGCTGTTTTTGATATCAATCAAATTGACCTTTATCCGGACGGTTTACGCCACTTTACGTGTTTACTACACTAAGCCATTTAAAAATGAATTAACAAGAACTTCAAAAATAGCAAGTAATTAATATTACATCTCTATAATATTATGACCATATGTTTTGTTAGTTCATTTATAGAAGTGAATCAACAGTTTCGGTAGACATACAATGTTAACGATAAAGACAATCAAAACCTATACAGTTTATAAATATTACCTACTCTCATTTGAGTTTGTTATTATCACATAGACAAAATTATTGGTTCAGAGAGCTCTTGCAGCAAACACTGCCAAAACTACAACAGATGTTTCAAAACTTTATATTTTCTATTATTGATATCTTCAATATTATTTGTTGAAATATGAATTATTTGATTTGATTTAAAAGTATAGTTAACGTATATTATATTCTAATATTATAAAAAAAAACTTATTATACTCACATCATGATTCAGCCAATCGCACCGCACTGGTGATCACGGGTCTCTTCAAAGATGCCTAAAGGCCACACATCCTATGGGGCCCCGAAGATATTCTTAAGATTGGTACGTGGAATGTCATATTATGCTTTCAGTGCCTCAAGAATAATTGGTAACTGTGACTAATATCCGAAAGACAAACTTCCACATAACTTATCGTATTACATTATTAAAAAGTAATAATCTGTAAATATCTCTTCTCAATAAGCTCATTAACCGGAGCTTGCCTGGTTAAGATCCAACTGCACCAGATGAGACAGGCTTTTGAGTCGAAATAAAAAAAGACAATTCATTTTCCAACGTCCTAGGAACACAATTTTCTTTTGTTTCTAACGCTTTCGCTTTTATGTTTTTATACATACTTCCTTTTTTCTTTAAATTTCATTTTAACTTTTCAACTACAAAAGAATTCAATTTACAAAATTAACAAGGTTATCTAATTGTATAAAATTACAATTACCAAGAAATCTTTTTAGGCTTTTGTTTATTTTATATTGTAATTAAACGCGAAAAAAAGTTAATGTAACGTTACATAAACTAATATTTGTATATAAAAATTAAAGGTGTTTTTAATATTAATAGAGATCCGAATTGACTCAAACCAAAAAGGTTGCACTGTATTTTCATGTGTGTAATTTCTGTTTACAATTCATCTCGTTCATGTTGCCTGAAAATTTGCCACATGTATATCCACCAATCCGCAGAGCCATCATATTCCTTAGCAATGCTTCGCCATTCTGCGGAATCATTTTCCCAAATACATCTGGTACCCCCTTCCGTGCGCCACTCCGCTCTACTCATGGGCTGAGTGATCTTATCCCCGCACTCCAGTACATATGACAGCGTGAGGCTATCCTGTCTACTTCTTGGGGCTTCTTGATACAGGTTATGCCTTCTCTTATATCTCTAGCATTCTCTACTTCACAAGAATAATTCAACATTTCCATCATCAGAATGACTTTATGAATATTACTATTATAGGTTTGAAAAATCCGATTGTTAAAATAACACCCAGGAATCTTATTTTCCTATGTAACCGTAGTCTTTCAAGATAATAACGTCCCATCTTTCAAAGGTCGGGATTTATTAACGTCGTACATAAATCCTAACTCCCTTGAGTTCGTGTGTTAAGTACACGTGCACTAATTTATTGTTAATAAAGTTACTTTGGACATAATTAATTATGTAATTAAAAAAAAAACGTTGGAAAAAGTAAGAAACTGCCGTGAATTTGTTCCAAATTCAAATCGACTAAAATATCTTTGGAATCAATATTTAAGAGAAATAGAACTATTTACAAATTTAAAGATAAATTAAGTCGTTGCATTCTAACTAATACTTATTTATATTATAATATATAAATAGTACAAAGATAAAAGAAACAGTGGTTAGACAAAGTTGAAAAATAAAAAAATACGTATAATTCAACGTTACGTATGATTTCTTGGGATGTTAGGCGAGCCGGTTGGCGTGGTTGGTAGACACTTGCCTTTCACGCTGAAGGTTGTGGGTTCGATTCCCACCCAGGACAGACATTTGTGTGCATGAACATGTATGTTTGTCTTAAGTCTGGGTGTAATTATCTATATAAGTATGTATTTACAAAAGAAAAGTAGTATATGTAGTATATCATTTGTCTGGTTTCCATAGCACAAGCTTTGTACAAGCTTAATTTGGTATCAGATGGCCGTGTGTGAAAAATGTCCCAGGATAATATTATTATATTATTATTATTATAAATCATCAAAAGTCTAATATTATATGTTGTATTGCGGTAATTAAAACTCGTAATAACAATTATTGCAGTCAAGATTAATGGAGTATTATTACATGACTTATTTCTTTCACATGACATTTCAATAACAAAGTACATACATAAGAGCGTATCGAATCTATTGATTTGATTTGATTTGAGCAAGTACTAAAGCGAATGTTAACTTGGTTATGAATGATGATTATTCTATAAGTGTAAAGTTCACTTTTTTTAAATATAGATAGGCCGATAGGCAATCGGGCATCTGATGGTTAGTGGTCACCACCGCCCATAGATGTTGGCGATGTAGGAAATATTAACAATTCCATATCTCGACAATAGGTCAACAACCTGAGGAACTAAGATGTCCCTTGTACCTGTAGTTACAATGGCTCACTCACCCTTCAAACCGAAACACGACAACACTAAATATTGTTGTTTAGCGGTAGAATATCTGATGAGTCAGCTAGACTATGTACTACTACTACAACTAAACTCGAAAAATGTTCGAATAATCGAAGTCACATTTCTTATTAAAAAAAAAAAAATCTAACATTAACCAATTAGTTAAACTAATTATTTCGTGTAATATAAAATTAAATACATTTCATCAGCATCATCATCATCGTCATCCTGTTCTCGTCTGTTGCTGGAAAGTGCTCTGTCCAATGGCACCACTGAGTTTTAACTTTGCGTACTGCACCTAGCTGGAGTGTGTCTGTGTGTGTGAGGTGTCCTCATGATGAAGGAAATCATCATGAGGACACCTGCATACGTCTAATTTCACTGAAATTCTACCACATGTGTATTCCACCTAACCGTATTAGAGTGGTGGAATAAGCTCCAAACCTTATCCTCAAAAAGGAGAGGAGGCCTTAGCCCAGCAGTGGGACATTCACAGGCTGTTACTGTTTGTTTTATTAGTTGGAGAAGCCGACATGCATACAAAATATACACAATGATAATATAGGAAAAAAACCTACGCAAGTTACCTAACCTACGCGAGTAATTGGAAATTATTTACATAATATATGTTGTAGGTAAAATATCAATACGAAGTTATATTTTTAGAAGTTTAGTCAGTACAAACAGGAAGAATTTCCCGTTAACCTCTCTTATATTATACGAGTACTTAAAAAAATCCTAATTAATGTGTTGGAAAAGTGAGTTTATTTTAACTACGCAACCGATCGGGTACAGAAAAGATAACAAAACCCCCCTAACACCTACCCCCCTTAACATGCGGACGGAACCACGATCAGAAACAAATAACAATATAATTAAACATTAAAAATATAATATGTAAGCAAAACGAAAACTGACCATTACGATCAATAAATTAGACAATCAAACAAAAACACGAATGAAACTTTTAATGGAACACATTCATACACGTTTGCATGACAAACACAACAATATATCCGTGAATGTATTCCAGGTAAATTGCTCAAGTTGAATTTATTGTTGTAACTCGTCGCCTTTCGTCCTGAGTTAGAGCATTAGTAATACCATTACTGCGATTCTCGCTACGAACTCGATCCCTGGAACTGATTATTTCGTAATAGTTATCATTCGTTTATGAACATAACTGGAAACCAATACACTCGATATAATAGTGTTTTGTTATCACCATTCGCTTGCCATTATCTGATTTAAATGGAGACAGTTTTTTTATCACTACTAGGAATAGTTCTAGCAAGTTATTTAAGGTGTGACGTTATCTTTACTTTTTTATGAAATAGGTAGGTGGACAGGACAATTACCTGATCGCCACCTCTACCCATAAACATTTTCGGCGGAAATGTTAACAATTCCGTAGATCGCCAATACGCCACAAACCTTCACGGTTCAGTCAACCTTCTAACTAGAACACAACAATACTAATTTTATCTGTCGATAGAATATCTGATGAGTGGGTTGTACCTACACCTAGACGGTACGGCTGATGATATTAGTACAGTTTAAAAAAAAATGTTAAAGGACCTTTATTATACGTTCAGGTTCCCTTTAACTTGCCCTTACTATTTCTATGACAAAGACAAATATTCATTTATAAATATGATATTAATACTACTAAGATCGGCTTTTTGTAAAAGTGAAAAGATAAATTTTTATAAATATCACTATATGTTAAAACCGTAACAGCCTGTGAATGTCCCACTACTGGGCTAAAGGCCTCCTCTCCTTTTTTGAGAAGGTTTGGAGGTTATTCCACCACGCTGCTCCAATGCGGGTTGGTAGAATTCACATGTGGCAGAATTTCAGTGAAATTAGACACATGCAGGTTTCCTCAGGATGTTTTCCTTCACCGTAAAGCACGAGATGAATTATAATCACAAATTAAGGACATGAAAATTCAGTGGTACTTGCCCGGGTTTGAACCCACGATTATCGGTTAAGATTCACGCGTTCTTACCACAGGGCCATCTCGGCTTAAATAAAGCCGAGATATGTTAAAAATTGTTACGTAAATGCGTCATATTTCGATGTTTATTTACGCCTTTAAATATGTTTCACTTAATATGATTACCTGCTTTAGTGGTAAGTATAAATATATTAAATAATAAATAAAAGTAATTAAATATAGTCTAAGTTTTGATTCATGTGCGACTAATGGCAACACTGACAGTGACATAAGACGCTTTGACAGTTATATGACTTATCGTGAGTCAGTAGAGCGGAGTTCGAAATCATTGTATTGAGAACACTCGATCGTGCCGCATGTGCACACTGACCATGTCAGACAAACAAATTACCCAAACTACTTCGACTTTCTGCAACAAGTACGAAGTTTTAACGAAAACTATATAAAATTACACGATATTTGCTAATAGGCTAATTTTAATTAATATAAATTCAATAAATAAATATGGCGACGGCTTATTGACAGCGCAGCGATATAAAAATCACAAAGTCACCTCCAATCTAGTCCAATTTAAAAAAGGAGCTTTATTTTTCTTTTTACATATGTGTATATAATAAAATACAAACCAATAATCATTGTGAAAACAAAAAAAACTTATTATTTATTTACATGGCTTATTTTCAGCGGAGGAAAGACTCGTCTGGATAAAAACTAGATTTTAAATTGCAATGAGTACAGTAATAACCCGTTATTGTCGTACCGCTGGTTACAACCCCTGTCTTAGTTAAAGAGAGTTTATTAACGATGCCTCTGAGTTTGTGGATATTTAATGAACATACGTATAAAATTTAATTGTTGGAAAATATTATCTACCAAACTTCTTCTCGGTAAAATTTAGTATGAAAAAGATTGACAGACTAGAAAATAGGACACCTGATAGTAAATGACCACCCAAAACCATTGACACTGTGAGAAATATTATCCCTTACAACTTCAATGTGCCACCAACATTTAGAACTAAGATGTTATTTATTATTGTTTCTTGTGCCTGTAACTATTATTATTTTTAGAAAAGGAAGGCGCACGAGCATATGGGCCACCTGATGGGAAGTGGTCACCAACGCCCATAGGAACGCGCTTTGTAAGAAATGTTAACCATCGCTTACATCACCAATGCACCGCCAACCTTGGGAACAAAGATGTTATGTCCCTTGGGCCTGTAATTACACTGTCTCACTCACTATTTAAGCCGAACAACAATACTATGTATTACTATTTGATGGTTGAATATGTATTATGAATCGTATAATTTATTCCCGTAACGAAACCCCTGGTAATGGTTATACAAAGACAAGGAACTATGTTGTACAGGATGTAGTTTTCAAGTAATGCACTTTAAGAGCAGATCAGCGCTGGCAATTTTACTCGCAATTCTCCAGCAAATGTAAATACAAAGACGGAGTTTTAGTTATATTAAGGAATATTCTTATTTTGTTTTAATCACATCGTGTAAAGTTTCCAGGCAAAATAGTTGAAATGAAATAAAGTCAAAATCTTAAATCGACATATTAATACCAAATTTATTAATTAAATGTGTTGGACAAATAGAGAAGTAGACTTAACTCACTCCTGAGGAGTCCAAGATAGTAAGGCATTCTAATACATTATGTTCCTCATACACTAAATTCGTTTTAATTATTTATTTACACCCAAGATTATAGTCACTTTCATTTCATTTCACGGGACGCTACTTCACTTTTAAAATTTTAGCAAAATTCCTTAAGAACGTTACATTTGAAATGTTTATGTATTATATAGTAAACCAACATTGAATAAATTTATCAAACGAGTGCAAGGTAACACAATACGATTTTTTTTTATCGTAATAAAACCACTAAACTAAAGTCACTAAAACCACTCGCGGCACTAATGACAAGAGCTATCCCCGTACAAATTCAAACAGATCATTTATAAAAATATCAGAATAAGCAGATAAACAATGCACTTCATATAAGACGATATAAAAATTCACAATGCATAACTGAAACATGCGAATAAACGATATTATAGCAATAACATATTGAGCTAAGGCGAAGCAAGTGAACAGTATGACAGAGGGCGTGAAGTGTTATTAGAAAGCTATAACCGTGTCGGCGCACATGGCGGGGCCACTCGACCGAGGCACGAGTTCAAGCGTAATGACCAGGTGAATGTCACTCGTAATATTTCGATGTGAATATTTTATTAATAAGTTGCATGAAAGTGTTCTATGCCTATCTGTATATTTTACATTCGCTTTAATTTATTCTCGTTAAATTTCTTTCATCGTTTCTTACAAGATATAAAGCGAGTGTAAAGCTTTTTTATTGAATAAATATTTTGACTTTAAATACGCTTCCGAATATTGGCAGCAAGGATGTATATCGGCTCCAAGTGATCACCGTGTAATTTTTCTAAAACGAAACATTTACTTGATTTTTTTTTTTTGGAAATTTACTAATATTTAAATGTTTTGTATGACGATCGTTGCCAAAATGTGACAAATACGTCATCAATCAATCATCAAGATAACGTTTTCAACATTTCACGAGTGTAATACGAAGTGAGTTTATAAAAGAATAGTAAATCTGTCAATTATATTAAAATTATCTTATATAATATATGAGTAATTTTCGACTAATGTCGATAATGCGGTAGCAACAAAACAGCTGTAGCTTTATGTAATTATAAACTTTTCGTTATATATTTTTATATTATTTTATGTAAAATATTGAAAATAATTTCAGTATATGAGGTTTCATTAATTGGAATATTTTAAGGAATTTTTAAAACGATTTTCAGATCTATGTGTGAAGAATAAAAATAATAAAAATAAACAAATGGAAACCTAAAACTGAAATTGCATGTCACTAAAGATGCATATTTGAAAAGTTCTCGGTATTGCTGGAAGCGATCTGACCGCATTGGAGCATCTTTAATACATTAAAATTTGTTGCTTCCGTCATTGCATTTACAGTAACAGTCTGTGAATGTCCCACTGCTGGGCTAAAGCCTCCTCTCCCTTATTAAGGAGAAGGTTTGGAGCTTATTCCACCACTCCAATGTGTTTCAATGTGAGTTGGTGGAATACACATGTGACAGAATTTCAGTGAAATTAGACACATGCAGGTTTTCTCGCGATATTTTCCTTCATCGTCAAACACGAGACGAAATGTAATCACAAATTAAGCACATGGAAATTCAGTGGTGCTTGCCCGGGTTTGAACCCACGATCATCGGTTAAGATTCACGCGTTCTACTACTTCTACATTTACAATTATTTTGGCTATGATTTTTACACAGTGGGCGTAAAAAACCCCATTTTCATATAAGGGTTAATATTTCTACACTAATATAAGAGGTTTTTTTTTGTATTTGTTCTATACAAAATACCATCGCTTATTAAAAACTAACGAAGCTCTGTTTTGTACTTACGTTGCATAAATTGTATGTGAATTTCATTCATAATTGTAATCACTCTTTTTTCTCTCATTCTAATGCTTTTCTCGTTCTTTAGAACATTCAGCGTCAACCGCCAGCCCTTCTGTAATACCGAGCAATGGACGTTAATTAAAATCACAGAAATAGTTTCGTTCCGTCAACACATAGAAAGCAAAGCGATATTACGATATCTATTTTACATCACTTATGAATACTTTATTGATGAACACATTTTTAAATTTGGAATGAAAAGCTTTTATAAAAACAATAATTTATTTATTAAAAAAACGGAGACATTGAGAATGCTGTGGTTAATTTACGACAATATACAATTTAGTTCATTAAACGAAATAAACATCTGCTACCAGCTATCATAAGTTCAATAACCTTTGTTAAGAATGAACAAATCCTCGAATACAAATAGTCCAAGCTCTCTAGAAATATCACATACTAACTATAGGTAAAATGAGAGTATATAGGGCACCTGATCGAATCATTAAAAAGCACAGACTGCTACTGGATATATATTTTTTTTTTTATAGAATAGAAAGGTGGACGAGCATATGGGCCACCTGATGGTAAGTGGTCACCAAACGCCCTTAGACATTGGCATTGTAAGAAATGTCAACCATCGCTTATAGCCAATGCTCCACCAACCTTGGGAACTAAGATTTTATGTCCCTTGTGCCTGTAATTACACTGGCTCACTCACCCTTCAAACCGGAACACAACAATATCAAGTATTGCTGTTTTGCGGTAGAATATCTGATGAGTGGGTGGTACCTACCCAGACGAGCTTGCACAAAGCCCTACCACCTAAAAGTACCACCTAAAAATATGACAAAGTACACTTTTAATTGTGTTTTAATCAATAAATTATTTATATTAATCAAGAGAAATATACGACAAAGCCAGACGATTAATCAAAATACACGTATGAGTTTGCTGATAGTGATCAGATATCAATTGCGATTTTTAAATCAAATAAAGGATTAAACCAACTTAATTGATTACTCGACGTTTGAGCCGAATAGGTTTATAGTCTATTCCATTGAAGTAAGCCTCTGAGTAATCCCATAAAAAAAACCATTTAAATTAAAACATATATATATATGATATAAGTAAAAAACTCAAACCAAGTAAATGGATAATGATGTCTTCTTAAGGTATCTAAGCGACATTTTGTTGACGTTGAAATTTTTTGGCATACCCAACATGGATATGCCAATGAATATAAAATTCGCTTGAAAAAGTATGTATTGTAATCAAGTTGATATACAAACAAAGTTGAATATTAATAATAATAATAAATGTAAATATGTCAAGCTATTTGTTAAGTGTAAGGACGGTTTTATTCCGTCGTATAATTAGAGCATTTTGCAAGCGGACGCGAGGTTTCCGCGACTCTGCTTGCGACGGCTCAAGCCAGTATTGTTTCTGTCAGCTTAGATTGAAAACTATTTGACTCTAAAATTATTTACTTAACCATTAAATTAAAAGCTGAACATTTCACAGCGTCGCTTTGACTGCCCCTTGTTTCAGTAGAAGGATATTTAGGACAAAAATCTAATAAATCTATATCATGTTAGTTTTATCGCTTGTAGTTATTTAAAGACTCGGCTCGTTAAAATGTTCACCATAAAGATAACACAGAAACATACTTCGCATAGCACATAAATGTAATTTCTACGTACTAAATAAAAACTTTTCGCCGTAAACTTTGCCTGAATGTTTTGTTAAAGAATAACGCGAGCTCGTAAAATCTCCGCGTTCAGAAATTTTATTGGTTGGGCAAATTATGTGGAAGTATCGTAAACAATTTTCATAGTTTCGCGAGCGAATGTCAAAGTTTTTCGAGTGTACCGTCGGTCTTGAACAGCGAACTTCACCGCTGAATTTTAATGTTGGAGCTCCTAAGAATTTATCGTGTCCCCTTTCGGTTCTTTACGAATAAAAACACCTTCACTACCACCTCAAAATCTTAGCAAGCAAACGACGGTAAAATCTTAAGAACGATCCATTGCGTGTTATAGCTTCAAAAATAAATATGTCACGTTCAACAAACAATCAATGTATATCTTCACTATAAAAGGTGCGAATGTGATTTTTTTAACTATATAATAGAAGTGACGATATGGAAAAACGGTGACGACGCAGCGCTTGAATAAATTTGGAATCCATAATTTCTTCTAAGAAATGTAAAGGGAAAGGCCTTAACTTTGGAGAAGCTTTTAATATAAGACTCACTTGCGTTTACTTATAATAACTTGAACTCATTTGTGTAATAAACTCAAATAAATTATCGAATGTTTACTTTCACCACGATCCATGATAATGTAATGCATAATTAATTCGCACTTCATATAATCTTTCTCTTCCTACGTTAAATATTCTTAAGTAGTAAGAAGTTGTTGCACTGTTTCTTATGTTCTCTATGTATGTGTGGGTACGGTATATGTGTACGGGTAATCATGTGTGCTTGTAATAACAAAGTTTAACACAATTCCAGAACAAGTATATAAAAAGTAAAGAGTTTGTATGTTAAAAGCCATTCGATATTATGAGACTAAAGTTGGTTGAGATTTTTCATTAAGTAAAATATAAAGATACTTCAGCTGTATTGTTATAATACAAACTTGTCATTGAAGTACAGCTTTAGTCTGCAAATAGATTGTATTTATCAGACATCAGTAAAGACAACGACTGTTCTCGAACAAAACTTAGACGAAGTTCTTTCACGAATTTTTAAGAAGAAAAATAGTAGAACCACAAAAGTCGTTACAAGTGCTGAACTTTGAACAAACATTTGTTCAAAACGTCAAGATCTACCACCAACAACTGCAAATATTTCTTAGTCAAAATGTTGTTGGCTACAGTGTAAGAGCTTCACGCTATTAATATTATTGGACATGTTTTCTTTATATTACAAAAAAAAACAACACGTCCCAGCAAAATATATAATTATACGAAAATTTGCACAAACCCATTTTTGTCGTTACAATTTTAAAAATGAGATCTAAAGTAAAGAATGTTATATTATGAAAACAAAAACAATAAATAAATAACATACAACTTTGGCGGAAACAAAGGTTATCAAAAAAACACTGCTAATATAAAATTATAATTGAAGTATAAATCGAGTATGACATTTCGTTCGTAGTTCAATACTTAATTGGAATATCTAAGCCATATTCTTAAAAGATTTATAATATACTACCTAGCAGTCTCGTCTGTGTTCTTTCCAATACCCTAATCACATTTTACGTCAGATTACGTCACTGCGTTACGTCACAGAATACTGATCTGTGTATCCCTTTACTATATTATTCTCACTGCCAATTATTTATTTTAAATAAAGAATAAACAAAATATAAATGCTGTCTCCTACCGCATGTATACAGTTAAAAAACAATTACTTTATAGTTGTACATAGATTTAGTTTTATGTAATAATACGTAATATTTATTGTAATTTAAATGATCTTAAGTTTCACGATAACTTATATCCTATTACAGCTTTATTTAAATACTGGTGGTAGGGCTTTGTGCAAGCTCGTCTGGGTAGGTACCACCCACTCATCAGATATTCTACCGCAAAACAGCAGTACTTGGTATTGTTGTGTTCCGGTTTGAAGGGTGAGTGAGCCAGTGTAATTACAGGCACAAGGGACATAAAATCTTAGTTCCCAAGGGTGGTGGCGCATTGGTGATGTAAGCGATGGTTAACATTTCTTACAATGCCAATGTCTAAGGGCGTTTGGTGACCACTTACCATCAGGTGGCCCATATGCTCGTCTGCCTTACTATTCTATAAAAAAAAATACGAATGACAAATGACCTGAACAATATAATTTATTTTTGACAATTCATAAAAATGTTGTAGATTATTTTTGATCAGTTATAAATATTCATTAGCTCCTAGTCTACAGGGCAAGGTCGCATCTGCTAAAGCTTCTTAGTAACTCCCGGCATTAGAGAATTACTTGACATAATCCCCACCGCTCCCTGAATTATGCTTCGTTTTATGCTAATACCGAACTTCTATGTTCTGATGCACTCTCCTTGCTTCCTTTCCAGTTTATCCGTTATTTATCTCCTATTCATTAAGACTACAATCACAAGTATTTGAGGAAATTAATTATTATTATAACATCAAAAGTAACCAGAATTTATCGAATCATTTCAGAAAAACAATATCTACATACTATCATAATTGTTTTAATCTTTGAATCTCTTTTTATGTTACAAAAACTTTATGTAAATTCGAGCTCACAGTTTTATTCTATTATAACAATATGTTTCAAGTGCATTTTAATTATTCTAAGAATATTCAAAGTTAAATGCAATATTAAACGTATTTTATATAATTATTCATTGAATTCATTTTTATTTCAAAATAAGTCTTTAATATATCATGATGGTGCGAGAAATTCGTTAAAAGGAAAAATGCTTGCCTCATTTACTGCGTACCGTCCCTCGAGTCTGTGACAAAAGCTGTAGAGTTGGTCCACTAACAATCTTTATTGAAAAAAAGGATTTTTATTATAATATAATAAATAGTAATTCTCTAGTTTAAGCCGATTCCAATAAATAAAATAAAACTAGACTATAACAAATTATGAATTCATATGCTTAATTTGTGTTTATATTATTGTGTTGTTTATATTATTATTATATTGATTTTACTGTAATTTTGTATAAACTGTATCTAAATATCACCATTGATTGTAATACCAGGAGAGGGTAGAATATTAATAAAAATGATTGTAACTGACTGTTGACTGTTGTTGATGTGGAGCTCTAGGTGGAAAGTCTTTAGAAGTTTTGATGGCAGTGATCGCTATCCTGGTGGTAGGGCTTTGTGCAAGCTCGTCTGGGTAGGTACCACCCACTCATCAGATATTCTACCGCAAAACAGCAACACTTAGTATTGTTGTGTTCCGGTTTGAAGGGAGAGTGAGCCAGTGTAATTACAGGCACAAAGGACATAACATTTTAATTCCCAAGGTTGGTGGCGCTTTGGCGATCTAAGCAATGGTTAACATTTCTTACAATACCAATGTCTATGAGCGTTGGTGAACACTTACCATCAGGTGGCCCATATGCTCGTCTGCCTACATATACTATAAAAAAAAGAACTTAGTGAACATCGAATAAAGCGTAGCAGTGTCTATATGATTACTGTGTATTATTTGGGGTTTATAACAAGTGAGGAAATTTGCAAGTGTCAGATGAAATTCTGCCTTTATATATCAATCAAAATCACACTGTAGCTGTAAATCTTCTCCTCGAGAGAAAAGAAAACGTTTGTAGTAAGATGTTTATTGGCTATTACTTTACTCAGTTTATTATAACTATGAACTCGGACAACCTAAAGAATGAGTTGGAAAATAACATTGAGAGTTATAATTAGTTCAAAAATTCTAATTATATTAAAAAAATCATCTCATGCTGGTAATTTAAGAAATATAAGCAAAACCGAAATTTGTGATATGGAAAAGGCTTACTAGTTATGCTCGAAAGCTTAGTGATTACTTAATGCAACTAAAATGAAATAATCCAGACACCGAGACACTACAAAAAAAAAATGAAGTATTGGTATAGTATATAAATATTTATAAAAGCGATCAATTTATATCAGATAGAGATGTATCGAAAGACTAATCTATCGTTTGTCTGAAACAAACGTTGCGAAGTTTTAAGCCGCTTATAACCGCAACGCTAGCGCGACTCAGCACTGTTCTGGCTAGTACATTTAGTGCCAAACACGGGTGAAATCCTGAACTAATGCTTGTTGACTTTGCTTGTAAAGTTGCCGAAACTTTCTTAAGTTGTAACCACAATTGTGCGAAACTTTCAAACGCGGTGCCCTTTTGTAACTAAACAAGAAAATGAACTTTGTTCATTTAAGGAATATTTATCACTGATACTTAATTTTAAAGAAAACGTACCAAAAAATATAATTTACCAACATTAATTTGTAAACAATGTTTCTTAACACTTTATTGCTGGAATATAAGGTAGGGATATTTTTGAATGAACCATCTTAATTGTGTTGGGATCTCTAGAGCAACTTATTTAATACCTTACCAATGACAATGAGTTACTTTGAATGTAACATCAAAAAAGTAATAGGTACGTTATACTATTTCGAATAATTCGTCTTTTAAATACAAAGATAAATAATTTTTTTTTCAGCCTTTGCCGTCCACTGCTGGACAAAAGCCATAGAACGCCAAGCATCCCGATCTTGGGCAGTCCGCATCCATCCCGTACCTGCCATCTTTTTTAAATCGTCGGTCTACCTTGCCACAGGTCTTACACTACGTTTGCCTAAGCGTGGTCTCCACTCTAACACGTGTCGGCTCCATCGGGCATCAATGCGCCTGGAAACATGACCAGCCCACTCCCATTTTAATGAGCTAATTCTACGCGCGATGTCGGTGACTTTAGTTTTCTGGCGAATGTCCTTATTTCGGGTTCTATCCGCCAGAGAAACCCCAAGCATCGCGCGTTTCATTGCTCGCTGAGCGACCTTAAATTTGTGGACCAGTCCTACGGTGAGTGTTTCGGCACCGTAAATCATTACAAGTAGGACGCTCTAATTAAAAACCCTGGTCTTAAGCGACTGTGGGATCGACGATTCGAAAATATGACGCAACGTCACGAATGCCGTCCGAAAAATAAATTTAAGGTAACACGCCTATAGACAACAAAGGTTACTATTTTATTGTTCTCAATGTAAAATAATTTATAATGAGGTTTTCGTTTATTTTCCAAGACAATGTGTTATGTAAATACATCGGAACAAAGAATTCACACGACCAGTTTTGATATTATGTTATTCAGCGAAGACAGATATTACATTATTAGCAGAGTGAAATAGCAGTGCGTTGGACACGTATGTCAAAGAATCGATGAACGTTGGAGCAGATGAGTTCTGGAGTTAAGACCGTTCACGGTCTTAACTCCAACGGCTAATTCATTAGCAAACGCAGCATAACGCCCTCCAGCTAGTTGCACCAATAACTAGCGGAAAGAGGAGAACTGGGACCTTTGGTGCACGTTGGGAAAGGTCTAGCAGTGGATTATGATTGGTTGTTCTTGACAATTATTATGTTATTTTCTTTATATATTATTTCACTACCACTGTGAAAAAAATGACGTTAAAAATAGCTTCACGTTTTAATAAAGTAGGGGTAGTAGAGATTGATTGGCGCTTAGAGAAACGTTTGGTCTGAGTAGTCTGTGTATTTTGTACATCTCGAGTATATATTATATTTTGTGAACATATATTTACTGATATAATATTATCACTTGCAGCATACTACAACGGATTCCATTACTGCTCGGCTGGTAGTAGCAGTTTAGTGCACCTCCCGCTACACAGAAAAAACTTGCACCTGACCCTATATTTGCCGCAGTTAACTGGTAGGTATTCTTTTTCTGATTATGTTGTTTTTTCTTCTGGCGTATCATTCTATTATTTGATTAAGTTTGGTAGTGTGTCTGTATGTTTTTATTTCCAAGAAACATCACAAAAAGCATTTCAGGATTACAATTTGCTTTCTGTGTATTTTTTGTTGTTGCTTGTGACTTTTTATTCTTGTATTTCTTGATTTTTCTGTTGTATTAATAAAAATATTAAAAATATAACTTAAATTCAATTTTAATGATATTCATCAAAAAACTGGCGATGGCCTTGATCTTGATTTATTCATATTTTGATTTTAAATATTAAAATTGAGTAGTCAATTTAATTACAAAATGTTTATTATATTATTGGAACATATAAAAATCATATTATTTCAAAATTTAGCCAAACAAAACTATAACTTTAAAATGCTAGTCACATGAACTTGAAACATACGTTGCAAAAATATAGCGAGAATAAATTCGGGGCCAATAAACATTAGAATTTATATCGGAAACAAATACTGTTGTGGTACGGAAAACAATAAATAATTGAATGCACACTACGATACTAGCATGAGATATTGTGTTTATCATAAGCAAGAGACTGTCTCAGTTTATAAGATATAGCGAATATATATTATTTGAGTATATCAATAAAATATATTTCAAGGTCAATTTTTTTTTCATATTGGTCACCAACACCCATAGACATTGGCAATGTAAGAAATGTTAACCATCGCTTACATCGCCAATATGCCATCAACCTTGGGAACTAAAATGTTATGTCCCATATGCCTGTAATTATACTGACTCTGACCCTTCAAACCGAAACACGACAATACCAAGTGTTGCTGTTTTGCGGTAGAATATCTGATGAGTGGCTGGTACCTAGACGTTAGGAGTGATACCCAGACGAGCTTGCATAAAGCCAGTAAAAATTGCAATTAAATAATTGTAACGCAATAAGGATTTACAAAGATATTTGTATTAATTTTTTGTTAGAAGATAATTAATAAGACAGTCTAAACGAAGTAGTTTTAAGCCATTGCCTAAATAGGCAATTCGCTTATATTTCAACTAAAACCACGCTAAAACCGATCGTAATCTCGAATTGCAGTATCCATGTTTTGTAGCGATCGCTTGGCTTCACGCCAGTTTCCTGAGATTCCTTGGGAATAAATCAACAGCCGGTTCCATTAATATTGAGACAATCGGTTTTATGGTGCTTTTTTATATCGGTGACACGGCACCATATTGCGGACTATTTATCTTGGCGTGAATTGTAATATACCTGTCAAAATACATAGTTATACTTTCCGTATGTATGTTTCTCAATGTATTTCTATTACGAGGTCATTCATAAGTGACCTCTCAGACCCTCGGACATTTTAACTGACATTGGATGAATATCGAGTTGATATCATGTAGTATAATAAACTTTGATAGCATCAGATAAGCCATTATTTGCCTTGCAACCATTATTTAGTAATGTTTTAAATTTACACTAACTATAACTTCCTACAAAGCATACTCGAAGATTATACAAATTATTATTTCTTTGCAAACCTACCAGCACAAGTAAACTCTTGCCTGTACGTACCATCTCTTCCAGTGTCTCAGTGAGTTCATGAACTACTCATATTATGATAATTACATTCATTTCAATTTGAAAATTGCATGGTTCTGACGAGTATCAATTTGGTTCTAGAAATAATAGTTAGAATAATACAATATGTAATAATATTGTACTATTTATACAATTTGAGAAAAGAATATCTACTGATTTTTTGTCAGCTATTTAGGGTTCCTAGTTCTTGTTATCTTATGACATCTATGATATACAATTCATATGTTTATACTATATATTATAGCTCTGTATTTATTTTGTTGATGTTATATTTGTATATATTTATATTTTTGATTACTAATTACCGCCTTCACGGATTTCGGCATTAATTCCGCCGTTTTGTTCAACTACATAATGTGGTGGTCAAAAAAGTTTTTATATAAATAAATTAAATGTACATTTCGAGTCCGTGGTCTACTTCCTCTGTAATTATACTTATTGACGACGTGCACGTCTACTTGAATGAAGAAATATTGTGATTTGAATTCATAACATAACTTTCATGAATACAATTGTATGGGACAAAATACTATGTTCGTTAATTTTAGCATTCACATATGAAAATAACGTTAAAATACAAAGAATTTAGTTTGGCAAAGGCTTCAATCGTAGCTCGCGCAATAAACAAACTGAAATACGTACACTTAAAAATTGATACAAAGCAAGTTACCCGACAGTGAACTTAAAATTTCACAACGAATTTTTAAATTTGCATCACAGCGGCTACTCAGAGAGTTTTATGTTTCTACAAAACAAAATGTTGAATTCGTAACACGACGATCGAGTGTTTTAGTGAAATTTTATTTTACAACTCTTCAAAATATTAAATTATTTCGCCTTCACTTTTAGAAGAAATGTTTCGAAAATATAGTTATTTATTCAATTTAGTTTAACAGTATTTGTAATTTAATTAAGAAACTAATGTTGTTCCTGCTGAAGTTTTTCGTTTATTATTAAAGATCTTTCTTACTTTACTAGTGAATTAATGTAACTTTAGTACGGGTTTTTGATAAACGATTTCTTAAAACTCTAGTAATATATTTCAAGCAATTTTCCTGCTCAAATTTTTTTTTGCTGGTCTTTCTGAGGAATTCCTTTTTGACAGTCACTAAGTAAGTGTAATTAATATTGAATAAAGATTCTTTGAACTACATAATATAAATTTCTTCTAAAGGAGAAGTTATAAATTTATTTAATTGTTAAACCCACCTTGTAAAAATCTTTTAAAACAAAATAAATCTTCCATGTAGTTATAAATAAATAATAAAGCTGATTGAAACTTAAAATAAATTGTACCTAACGCTTACCAAGAACGACGAAATGTATAATATTGCATACAAATTGTAAGCATTTCTCATGCAAGTGATTCTTTTGTCTTTTTGAGGAATACTTTTCTATCAACTTAAATAGACAGCATAATTGCTAATGATGTTACTGAAAATAAAAAAAATATTCCATTTTTATAATATCACATAGTATTACTTGCTTTGGAATATTTTACTTAAGTTTTTGTTTTGTACTAAATCTATATAAAACAGTTACAGCCTGTGAATGTCCCACTGCTGAGCTAAGGCCTCCTCTCCCTTTTTTGAGGAGAAGGTTTTCGGAGCTTATTGCACCACGTTGCTTCAATGTGGGTTGGTGGAATACACATGTGGCAGAATTTCAGTGAAATTAGACACGTGCAGTTTTCCTCACGACGTTTTCCTTCACCGTCAAGCACGAGATGAATTATTATTTTGTGGTGTTTGCCCAAGCTTGAACCCACGACCATCGGTTAAAATTAACGTGCTCTTACCACATAACGCGTCCGAGGGCCCCGTATCACACTCCAATTGTTTCCGGAACATAATATATATTTATATATATGTCGTCGAATAGTATTTATATTAGTAGTAGTATGTCGATAAAATATATTTCAAGGTCAATTTTTTCATAGTGGTCACTAACATTCATAGACATTGTCAATGTAAGAAATGTTAACAATCGCTTACATCACCAATGTGCCCCCAACCTTGGAAACTAAGATGATATGTTCCCTGTGTCTGTAATTACACTGGCTCACACACCCTTCAAAACAGAACACAACAATACCAAGTACTGCTGATTTGCGGTAAAATATCTAATGAGGTGGATGGTACCTACCCAGACGAGCTTGCACAAAACTCTACTCTAGTTTATATATAAAGCCGAGATAGCCTGGTAATTAAAACGCGTGAATCTTAACCGATGATCGTGGGTTCAAACCCGGGAAAAGCACCGGGCAAGCACCACTGAATTTTCATGTGTTTAATTTGTATTTATATTTAATCTCGTGTTTGACACTGAAGGAAAACATCGTGAGGAAACCTGCATGTGTCTAATTTTATTAAAATTCTGCCACATGTGTATTCTACCAACACGCATTGGAGCAACGTGGTAGAATAAGCTGCAAACCTTTTCCTGAAAAGGGAGAGGAGGCCTTAGCCAAGCAGTGGTACATTAACAGTCTGTTACTGTACTGTTATAGCTTTCTGAAAACTAAGATAATCAATAGATTCTATTCATAAGCTATCTTGATCTAAAAATTCAGTGTATATATTTAGTGGTTATAATTCACTTATGTTCAACTTGTTCACGCATCTGGGCAAAGAATTTTATACAAAGCAAGTTTTCTTTTCTTTATATAAATGAAAGACGATCAAATACAATAAAAAAAAACAATAATAAACCCAACCGAATTCAAACGCGGGACTTCTTCGGGAAGATCTTCAGCCATATGAACTAGTTAACGAGACAAATAGTGGATCGAATAAATAAATACGCAGCTGACTGCTTAGCCTCTTATTTCCATTTGTATAAGGAACTTGTTTACCACCAACATAAGACAAAATGCTTAAGAGATAGTGTTCAAAGAAAATGCTAAGTCGACTACGACTTCTAAATTAGTTTTTATCTAAGGCACTCGAACTAAAAATAATGAAGCGCTCTCCTTTGATACCGACAAAGTGAGGGAAGCGAGAACAGATACAGAAGAAAATAATCAGCTGCCTTGAATAAAAACTTTTAATCTTAGAAGTAGCTTGTACCTGGATATTATAAATGACAGATTTTTTTCATATTACAAAGCATATAATGATTGTAGATATCGTATATCTTGTATAATATTTTATACCTTGTTGTAATCTTAAAAGTACACGACTTACATTTAAATTCTATATTATTTTGAGTACATGAGATTGAATTTTAGTACCTTCATTAATTCCTCTTAACTTCGTGAAGGTTCGTAGTGCACCCGACACATTACTTCAATGCGGAATGGTGTGCCAAAATATATATATAACAGTACGTATTTAATTATAATACTATTTTATTAAATACGAGCTCAGACAGTATATATGACGAAATTATTTTCCTCAAGGGAAATCGGCTTGCTTCCGATCTCTTAGGTGAATTCAAGCGAGTTCACTTGCACAAACCGGTGACGTTATTATACAAAACGAAAACATTGTTATTATACTCGGTATACATTTAAATTATGTAATACTTAATTATATTTCTCCTTAGAATATGTCAAATTATTATGAAAATACTTTGAATTGTGTTTTCAGACGTAGGTTGAGTTAACGGTAATAATTCAAGGAATTTCATAATACGATTGTTCATTTAATTTCAAGTGAGAATATTTGTAATTTACAACAGCTGATATACTCAACCCTGTTTATTTTACTACTCATACTATGGGTAATGTAACTATAAGGGTTGGTCTGCGTGTAGTTATTTCTGCTTGTCTTATTGCTATCCCAATTTTAGATAACACCTATTACTCTCACTCAAATAAAAAAATAAGTTATTGATAATGTCCTCCTAAGTTACACAACCGCCCTGTAATATCAGCGTGTACAAACACAGATGCAATCTCTATACCCTCACTCTTATAAGCCGATGGTAAGGTAATCCGACACGATCGAAAGGAATTCAGACGCAGGCTTTATGTGCTTTCCAAGGCACGGTAGTGTACACACTTTCAACTTCAGGCACCAGGCTGCCACTGAGAATCTTTGAAAAAAAACCCAATAACTTTTTATTGACCTAACCTGGGGCTCGAACTCAGGACTTTTTGATCTGGGGCCTTATATCTAGAAACTAGACCAACGAGTCAAATCAATTATACAATATACATAAGTCACAATATTTACGAAACTAAATTAAATAATAGAACGAGAATAAATATTATATACCTTAAGTTTTTATTATCATATGTCTCATCTTCATACGTCTAAATTAAACTAAGCAGAGCATATATAACTGATAAACAAATGTATCGGTTGGTGATATTAAAAAACATTTCATCATGAAAATGGAGCATCACTCAGAGAAAGCTAAATATTTATCTATTATATATTCAATAATATTGTATTTCAATGACAACATCAAATAAATTCAAATGAAAACAGAAACAAAAATACATTCATATTAGTTCTGAAAACGCTACATTTATGAACTTTGAATATAGCTACAAACATATAACTACGTAAAGTAACAGTCTGTGAATGTCCCACAGCTTGGCTAAGGCCTCTTCTGCTTTTTTGAGGAGGTTTGGAGCTTATTCCACCACGCTGCTCCAATGCAGGTTAGTGGAATACACGTGGCAGAATTTCAGTGAAATTATATACATGCAGGTTTCCTCACGGTATTTTCCTTCACCGTCAAGCACGACATGAGTTATAAACACAAATTAAGCATATAAAAATTCAGTAATGCTTGCCCGGGTTTGAACCTACGATCATCGGTTAAAAATCATTCATTATAACCACTAGGCCATCTCGTATACATAACTACGTATTCTGTTATTTACTTTAAATTCAACTAAATGTGTCAAGTTTGAATTTAATCAATCTTGTAAAGTGACGATCTATTGACGTCTAGTATTGTAAACAACAAGAAAGAAAAATACATAAAGTAAGATGTAGTTAAAATAATAACCAATTTTCAATCTAATTTTGATTCTGGAAATAAAAACATGCAGGCAAATACCAAACTATAAAACGATAGGAAGATTCACCAAAAGCGCAGATAATACCTCCGTAAATAATACAACATAATAAAAAATAGTGCTTATTATAATATGCCAATTTTACTGTACAAAATATTTATACTGAAAAAAATTATTGATCTAATATCATGACCGTCTCCGACTCATGCGCGGGTTAAAATATGATGATGAATATTGTATCGCATAAGTTACACAGCAAACACAATATCACTCTCTACTCATTCACACTCATAATCTGATGGAAACGTAAATCTAACACAGCGGAAAAGAGTTCAAGTTAAAAAAAGGCATAATATTATATGTCTTTATATAGCAACCTATATCATTGTTGTTCTAGCATAATTAAGTTTATCAGAATTTAAAGAATTTTTCTTAAAAGTGGTTGATATAATTTCAAATATAATTTTAATATTATACGAAACGTTCTATTACTCGAAGTACTTAGTACCTCTTAAAAGAAAACTTAGCTGCATAATCGCCTCTCAAGTTTTCGCCACCTCATGCAAGAGCAGAAAATAAAATGGCCGCAGCTTGCACATTGAACTGACACGCGATTAAGCGATCCAAAGCTCGACGTCCCGCAAAAATAGCTGCAGTTGGCAAGGTACGAGAGAAAAAATTGTTTTAGGATAAAGTTTTTCAGCAAATTAAAAAATATAAGAGCAATTGATTTAGAAAGCATTCTTCGTATTGCCACGTGACACATATCAGATAAACAAAATAACATAATATATACAGAAAAACGTGATGCTATCGGCTACATTTAACAATAATATCATAACGTTATAACAGGTTTTAATTCTATACTTTAATTTATTTATATATTTATTTTATAGAAAAACCCCAGGCTTCGCCAGCTTGGACTTTCATTTGAGTCCTTTCAATCCTCCAAAATCTACCATTTTAACGTACATAATGCCTGTGAATATAATGGGTGGCACCTACCCAGACGGGCTTGCACAAAGTCCTACCACCAAGTGAAATTTAGATTGTAATGCTTTGTGAAAATAAAATATACGGGCATATTAAAGATAATGTCATAATCATCATAAAAAGAAAAAAAACTACATTAAAATTCGCTATCTCTCCTTAGTTAAGCCATGTTTTAAGGACATTCTGTATTCGACTAAGTACCAAACTTAAGTCTTTCACAACGTCTATGTAACCACGAACTTCACTTATTAGTTTCCGCAGTCTTGTCCTTATAAAATTGTCGAATACACTTTAATCACTCATTACACTTGATTGCAATTTAATTGTCTTTGACTGATATCAATTCAATTTAATAAAAAATACACTTCTCTATTTCGCCATGAAATTGTCCTACTTAGTAATTTAACGTCACAACTTTATTTACTTCAAAGTTTGATTGAGATCATTTGCATCCATTACCCACAAAACTCAATACCAAAAGACAATTAAGAAATTAAACTTTGACGGTGACGTGACGAAAATATTTCATCAAAATTTTCTAACATTGTTCATTCATAACTACACCCTTATTTACATTTTATACAAAATTGAATTAGTAAAATTATTTTATGCTCGGCACATATATTACTAGACATAAAAATAAATAAATTGTGATTGATGTAATATTATATATTTTCGGGCAGATTACACTTATTTTTACAAATCATATAGAACAATCATATACAACCTTGATTTGTCACTAAATTGTAAAAATTATGTGAGCAATATATTTACAATAAATTATCCCAAATACAGGCTTTATTATCAGAATATAATATACTTTATCAAACAAAAACGCATGGAATGATTCGTGAAGTGCTATCTCGTGAAAAAAATATGCTTTATGTAACGTAAGGAAATTTGTGTCCTAAAAATTTAAATAAGAGTCGAAAAATATTATAAATATTAAAAACATGAAAATTCACATTTTCGTACAACTTTCAATAATGATTATGATTAAATTTCGAACACTGGGAGAAAACTAGCTTGAATTAAAATAGTATGATTTGTTTTAACCTTATAAGTTAGGCACTATTTCGTTGATTAAAACAATACTTATAAGGTTAAATAAATATATGTTTACATATGCCAGTTGCTTAAGTAATCCATTTTGCCAAAGTCTAGTGAAAGCTAGACTTTCGTCTGGTAGCGAGGGCAGCGGGTGCACGTAGACTGATCTAATTTGGGAAGCAAATTGCTACGAAATCAAACTTCTACATCAGACAAGTTATCGCGTAAAAGCCTTATTTTATATTCAACTTGTTGCAATTTTCTCAAAAACGCCAGCAAAAATGACAAAATTATGGATGCAAATATAGAGGAATTTGTAAGTAAACCATTCGATTTTATTATAAGTTTTTTTTTAATAATAGCGAGATAGATAAACACATTATAAACGAGTCATTATTTCGTAATGCGATGTATTCGTTCCTAATATACTTATTTTACAGCTCGCACTTTGTTTATTTTTTTCTCTCACACCATGCATTGAACTAATAGCATAGTAAAATAGTAATTTTAATTTACATACGTATTTTAAATTAATTATAAGAAACCATATTTTAACTTAAGTAATTCCTTATGTTTGCCATTTATTATAAGCTTAAGAATACTATTGAAGTCATTATAGCGACTTGAATAGTTAGGTGAAAATATAAAATAATAATAATAATATCCTGGGACATTATTGACACACGCGCCATCTGATCCCAAATTACACAGAGCGTATACTATGGAAACCAGACAACTGATAAACTACATATACTACTTTTCTTTTGTAAATACATACTTATTAAGATAATTACGCCCGGACTCAGGACAAACAGACATGTTCATGCACACAAATGTCTGTCCTGGGTGGGAATGGAACTCACAACCTTCGGCGTGAAAGGCAAGTACTACCAACCACACCAACCAGCCCGTAAAAATGATTGCATCCAATGATTTTAATATAACCTTTTTCTACCGAAACACGATTTGCTCCTTTACCGCCGAGCATGAGGTTAATTATGAAAAGAAAAACAAGAAAATTCAGTAGTGCTTGCCTGGGATCAAAAAAAACAATTGGTTCACAAAAAAAAATTCGAAACAATGTCATAATTTATTACTAAAATCAATCTTTATATAAAATTACAAAAGCTGTACAAAGAAAACAAATTCTTCTCTTATACAACATCTTTTAATCATTGTCTTGCGTTCGTCCTTTGTGATATAAAAAATCAGTGAGCTGAACTTTGTGACCTTTTATACATCTAGAGCGTGTCTTTCGAACAGAAACATTTGTAATATCAAATTTTCTCAAAGATTCTCAACGGATAACAACTCTCCCCATAATACGATGCTTGCAAAAGTCTTTTAAGCAGGGCCTTGAAGCTTGAAGCTGTGAGTTTATATTCACTGATCAATCTTTCGGTTTGATGATGAAATATTGTTCTTAAATTTAATCTTATATTTTTAAGTATTATTTTATTGATGAAATTATTATCCAGATCTATAATACTAGCAAAACACAGGATTTAATCTTCTTGTTTGTATGTATATATATACCTCAATAAACAACTCGTGACCTTGGCTTAAAATGTTCACATGTGTGAACAATCAAAATTCAAGCTTTATTCATGACATTGACAGAACAATTGAAAACAGAAATAATTTCCAAGGGGACAAGACAAAAAATATTCGAGAATTATCGAAGTGAATTCGCACTTTGCTTTCTTCGAAATTAATACAATAAATACGTCTATTCAAATCAAGCCGAGATGACTCAGTGGTAAGAACGCATGAATCTTAATCGATGATTGTGGGTTTAAGCACGGGCAAGCACCACTGAATTTTCATGTGTTTAACTTGTGTTATAATTCATCTCGTGCTTGACGGTGAAGGAAAACAACCTGCATTTGTCTAATTTCACTGAAATTCTGTCTCATGTGTATTCCACTAACCTGCATTGGAGCAACGTGGTACAGAATCGCGCTTGGCCCTTCCTACAAACATCAATACAATCACTAAACTCCTATAATTTTGAAAATCCATTATACTTATATTGATTTTCAAACATTTACTGCATCGAAACATTTGTCTGTAATCGACTTTTAGAATGCTCCTATTAAAATCAACCTGAGCCCAATATCACCGAGCTGGATCCCTTAATATAAAGGACCCCAAACTTTAACAGCCCTATTTGAATAAATGTCAAACATTTTGAAACAGAGTGGTTACGGATAGCTTTGTTATAATATAACTTATTTATTTAATTTATGCATTGTTTGATTTTAAATTCGAATAATTTAGTAGTCTCATTTTTAACCAAATGCTGATAGTATGTTATTACTGCTTACATTGCAAACACACCTGCAAGCCTAGAGCCTCCTGCCAGTTTACTGACACAAAAAAGTGTAATTATATCAAAGTTTAATATGCAATACATATTATTTATACATGAAATATTTATGTATGTGAAATATCAGAATATAATATACATTGACTATAAAATTACTATAACATTTTAAAGATCAAAATAGCGTATCAACGTATGTATATGATTTCCAATATCACACGTGTGAGATACAGAATGAGGTCCTACAGATTCTCCTCCTAGCTCCTACCTAGCTACTTCCCAAGTCACATAATACTTTCATGTATTAAGCAGTATTTGGTATGAAAACTGTAATAGGGTTGTTTCAACAATAATAACCACTTGTAACATAATATAATTCGTAATATTTTGTTTTAGGACGTGGGTTTGAAAGGTCGAGACTAGACCCGAACTTTGTTTGTGTAAAATCATACCGGTTAGCAAGTGAATGGGGATTCATATATATGTTAATTTCCATCATCCCATTATAATCAGGTTTCGCTTAACATCAAGAAAAAAAATATTCATTTGGTTATTATTTTACAAGTGGTATCTTAATTAAATTATTATATTTAGTGAGTTAAGCGTTTCTAATTTATCTACCAGCTAACCTTAAAACGTGCACGAAATTGTTAGTATTTGTGCAAAATAAAAGTGATTTCTTAATAAATAAATTATTTAATTTATTCATTCATTCATACAATCAATTATTCGTTCGTTCGTATAATTATATTCTTTTTTTTATAGCATACGTAGGCGAACGAGCATATGGGCCACCTGATGTTAAGTGGTCACCGACGCCCATAGACAGTGGCATTGTAAGAAAAGTTAACCATTGCTTATATCGCCAATGCGCCGCCAACCTTGGGAACTAAGATGTTATGTACCATGTGTCTGTAATTACATTGGCTCACTCACCCTTCAAACCGGAATACAACAATACTAAGTACTGCTGTTTTGCGGTAAAATATCTGATGAGTGGATGGTACCTACCCAGACGAGCTTGCACAAAACCTTACCACCAATATTAAGTATTCAATAAAATAATATAAAACAAGGATGAAAACAAGAATAATTATATTGTTTGATAGTAGTGTTTGCGAAACACTAGTATCAAACTGTTAATCCTAATTAAATTGTTCTTTATTTTATTTTATTTATTAGGTTTACTTACAATCACTTCCACATAATCACTTATTATCTAAGTGTAGAGAATAATTAAAAGTATACACAACATGCGAATGAAAAATAGAAACCAGTTCATAAACACAAAAAAAGAAGCTTAAATAAAATGAAGAAACAGAATACAAATTTAAAAAACAAACAATTTTATAAATATTAACTATTTATCATTCAAATACCTGTCTACATACTTCGTGAAGTTTCGAATTGAATCCGCGTGAATGTCGAAAAAAGAACACACCTGGTTTAGAAGTTTACATAGTCTTGGAATTGGTGAAATTGCACCAAGAACAGTTTTTCGCAAGGGTGGGCAGAGGGGTGTTATCGGAGATCGAGGATATCTTCTATTAGTAGACTAGTATCGTGGACAGTCTATTATATTGTTGATAATTTTATATAAAAACAGTAGTTTATTCAACGAAGTCATTTAGTTTTTTTTTTTAAATAAAACCCTCACTAAAAGCTAAATGCCATGAGAATCTTTTTTGTATTCTTTCTTATCTTAGAATATGTGTGGCATAGTGGGGTCGCCAGACTGTTGATGCATACTCTAAAATAGTACGGACCATGCTGTTGTGGAGCAATATTTTAGTTCTAACATTTTTAAAAAGTTTGGCATTTCTCAACAGAAAGCCCAACATCTTAGAACCTTGTGTGCTCACCTTATTAATGTGGTATATATACGTTAGTTTCCTATCAAAGGTCACGCCCAGGTCTCTTATTATTTCAGGTTCTTGTAGTTTATGTTCATTAATATGATAATCAAAACATATAGGTTGTAACTTTTTGGTGTATTTCACATTGAAATATTTTTTAGAATTAAGAGATATTGTTACCCAGAGCCCAAGATATCAAATTGATGAGATCGTTCTGTAAGAGAACGCAATCAATCGAAGACTCTCAATCAATTACTCTCTCAAATTTTAAATCATCGGCGTATATAAAAACTGAGAAATGATTAAACATAGTCGAAATATCATCAATGAAGACATTAAACAATATAATCCCTAAATGTGATCCCTGAGGTACACCTGAGTCGATCCGACAAGTAGATGATTGATATCCATTCCCAACACAACACAACAATAATACAAAGTAAATGGTAGTAAAGTGAGTGAACTTTATTTAATCTCATTATATTTAAAAAGTTTGTCTTAGTAACTTACATGGTCAAGGAGATCTGGATTCTGAGAAAAATAAATCCACGAGGGCAATCTTAAACGTACACATATTTGGCATTTTTATCATTGATTACGTGACACGCGGAAGTAAATTTCCCGGTCAGCATAATTTTTTTCCGAATTTTCACAAAATGCGCTTCAACCACGATACCTACCTCATGAATTACTCTATCAATCGGTGAAGACCGTATGAAAATCCGTTCGATAGTTTTTGAGTTTATCGCGTTTGGGTAGAGGCGGTGGGGTCTTTGTTTTATATTAAGTTGTGACAAGTGATAATAAATAAATACCGATAGATTGACGTATATCTCAATATCTAACAGAATATAAATATCAGTGACGTCGGATGCACATAATTTGAATATGTCTGCGTTCATTTCTTAAAATATTATAAACACTTTGTGTTAATTAAATACGAATAAAGTTTAACGGTTCATGATAGTTTTATATTTTACAAGTGGATACAAAAACGGTAAGTATCAGAGAGCAGATGGAAATTATTTCAAAAGCATGATGAATTTATAATTTGACGACTTTAGTATTTTATGATTTATATTTTTTTCTTTTCTTTTTTTATAAAATAAATAGTGTTAGGGGCACATGGACCATCTAATAGTAAGTGGTCACCAACGCCCATAGACATTGGCACCGCAAGAAATATTAATTATTCCTATTATACCACCAATGCGCCACTGACCTTGGAAATAGAGATGTTATTTCCCTTGTGTATGTAGCTACATTGGCTCACTCACTCGCCCTTCCAACCGGAAAACAACAATACTATGTATTGCTGTTTAGCCATTGAATATGTTTTGAGATGGTGGTACTTATCCAAATGGACTTGCACAAAGCCCTGCCACCAAGTTAATATTATAAAAACATGAGTAATTATAATTAGTCAAAGAATACATAGAAAATAATGTGCAGACATAAAAAAGGAAAAGGATATATTCGTCCAGCAGTGGAACTGGTTTAGGATAACATTTTAAGTGTTTAATTAAGAAACATTTTTCCATATGTAGGTAAAGATAATAAGTAGAAAAAATATAAAAAAATATTATTACAAATACGAAAATCACAATAACAGAAGTCACATTTCTTAATTACGTTTCACAAAAAGTCATCGACAAAAGAAATATTTTCAATAAAATGCATCCGGCGAGTTTTAAAAAGTCCACCTTAACACCTCCACGTTTTATTTCATTCAGAAAAAATAAACTGCTGCACAATCTCCGAGTCGAGATTTATTAGAGATGTTCTTATGCATTACTGAAAAATATCTTTGCATTTTTTTCTCATTAACTCTCTTTTGTATTTGAACAAAGCTCTGTACCTGTTCTGATTGATCATACGGTTAACCTTGAATCTTGCATTAATATATCCTAGTTGTATATCTTTAAAAAAAAGCCAAAAAAAAAGCCGAGATGGCCCTGTGGTAAGAACGCGTGAATCTTAACCGATGATCGTGGGTTCAAGCCCGGGCAAGCACCACTGAATTTTCATGTGCTTAATTTGTGATTATAATTCATCTTGTGCTTTACGGTGAAGGAAAACATCGTGAGGAAACCTGCATGTGTCTAATTTCACTGAAATTCTGCCACATGTGAATTCTACCAACCCGCATTGGAGCAGCGTGGTGGAATAAGCTCCAAACCTTCTCCTCAAAAAGAGGAGAGGGAGGCCTTTAGCCCAGCAGTGGGACATTCACAGGCTGTTACGGTATATCTTTAGCTTCGTTGCTGCGTCGTTAATAATTGTTCGACACTAAATTAAAAAAGCTTAATTAATATTGGCTTAAATAGAAAATTATTTTATAACTCTGAAATATTAACTAATATAAACATAAAACTTAAAACAAAAATACCATTACGTAAGTCACGTATAAATAATATATTACATAATACATTTGTCCCTTGGGAAATGATGATGATCATAATTCGTATTGGTTTAATAGTTTTGTATTACAAAAACAAACAAACTAACCGATCCTTCAAATTATTATCATCAGTCGCTTCGGCTTTGTGCGTTAATAATATTTACTATTTGATATAATTTTCTCAATGAATGCCAGCGTTAATAGTATATATTTAGACGCGCCCTTAGATACACGTTATAAATAAGTAATGAATACAATAATTTGAAATCGAAACGCAGATGTTGCCAACGAGAAATATTAGTCTAATATAATTTCTGTAACGTCACTGTTTAATCCTGAATGATTCGATTAATGAAAATTTTAAATGAATTAATTCGAAATTTAAAAAAAAATGGAATTTGAATAAAAAAAACAAATTTTATATGAGTTCAAAAAGAATATTATGTACCTACAAATTTATTTTTAATATGTATTTCTAATATTAACCGAATACAAAAAAAATCACTGACTTCAAAGAGTTTTATATTTTAATAAAAAAGCTAATTGAGATATTTATAAATGTACTGTATCATAGAGCGACATGCTTAGAAAGGCTTTTTTAGCTTATTGCTTAAAAGGCTTTTTCGCTTAAACGCAGTTTACAAGGAACTGACCATACACAAACGGATAAGTTATTTTTGCCCATAAACAGTGACACTGCAAAAAGTATAGAAAAGTACATAGTTAGATCCTCTATAAGATCTAATATGTTATGTGCTAATCAAACTAGCTGAAGTCAAAATTGTTCTCAAGATAAACGTCCGAAAAATCACATACATACATACGCACCGACACAGTAACGCACATATTTATAAATTTACAATAAAACGTGGAGATTTGAAATGAAAAATCGAACAACAATTTCAAAATGGAAACTTTTAAATATTTTATGAAGTACAAGTAAAAAAAGTTTACAATTTGTTTTGATCTGACACTATAATCTTATGGGATACGGGAAATAAAAATGTAAATATAATTTACAGTGACGCAAAAATTATAAAAAATAATATTAGTTACAATCCGTCTTGATACAGATGTACGATGTAAATATATTATGGCGTTATATAGATAGAAGTAAGAAGAAGTAACAGCCTGTTAGTGTCCCAGTGCTGGGCTAAGGCCTCCTCTCCATTTTGAGGAAAACGTTTAGAGCTTATTCCACCACGCTGCTCCAATGCGGGTTGGTAGAATACACATAAACATCAAGCACGAGATGAATTATAAACACAAATTAAGCACATGAATATTCAGTGGTGCTTGCCCAGGTTTGAACCCACTATCGCCGGTTAAGATTCACGCGTTCTCACCACTAGGACACCTCGGCTTGTTATATAGTTATATAGATAAAAATAGCAAAAGTCGGCTTAATAAAGTTCGTTATTACATGTTTTCAGTACTATAAGTTACGTCTACCAAGAAATTCAATAGCTACTCTTTGTTATCTTCTTACACAATAATCTAACACATATTCAAAGATATGCATAACTATATTTAAATATCCTTTGAAATAATACATACAAAACATTTGTTGGTACGAGAATAATATATAGGTTACAAAAATATATGTTATAGAATATAATATTAGAAAAAGAGATAAAATTAATCATTATATTATATAACATTTACCAATTAAAGTTAGTATTAAAAGAAATATCAATTTTATCAATTGATATATGGTTATAGATTATAAAAAAGGCGTGAAATTATTGTTTGTTGATGTTTTTTTTTTTTTTTTTATAGAATAGGAAGGTGGACGAGCATATGGGCCACCTGATGGTAAGTGGTCACCAAACGCCCTTAGACATTGGCATTGTAAGAAATGTCAACCATTGCTTATAGCCAATGCGCCACCAACCTTGGGAACTAAGTTTTTATGTCCCTTGTGCCTGTAATTACACTGGCTCACTCACCCTTCAAACCGGAACACAACAATATCAAGTATCGCTGTTTTGCGGTAGAATATCTGATGAGTGGGTGGTACCTAAACAGACGGGCTTGCACAAAGCCCTACCACCAGTAAACACTCAGTTGATTCTACATTCAAAACCTGTCAACGTTTCGTATAAGTTATTTAATATCCACTTTTATGAGGTATAGAAATTTATTTTTACTTTATTAATATAAATAAAAGAGATTTTCGTTTTATTCTAACAAGTAAAAATCAACTCCTGATTTTACAATTTTCTATGAAACATAAACAACGCTTGCTTCAAGATTGTCTGAAAAAACATAATTCCAGGATAATTTCTACCTAAATGCCTTTAGCCGTTAGGCTTGAATGAGCAACAAATACCAAAAATCTAAATGATATATTATTGGGATTTTCATTTCATACTTATAATGTAAACGGAACCCCAAAATCAGCTTACGCGAACGGATAACGATAAAACGAATTTTATAGCCCAAGTAATATGCTTAATAGAAATAAAGATCGATGCTAAAAGGCCAAGCAATTCAATCAAGTATTATCATTATATTAATGATTTATGTAAGCTTATTATAATTAGAATTAATTTGGCAAACGTAGGGTAGGACGCCCTGTGGCAAGATGGACCAACGGTTTGAAAAAACTGTCAGGTACGGGATGGATGCGGGCTGCCCAAGATCGGTAAGGGTGACGTTGGGGGAGGCTATCGTCCAGAAATGGACGGAGATAATCTGAAAAAAAAAAATTATTTAATCTTGATGATGTCCGCTAAACCGATTTCGGGCATCAAGATTAAAAACATTTGAAAAGTTGTCGCTACTAAGAGAGAAGGGTACTTATTTATATATCGAACACTAATTAGTAATCAGATAATACATATCTTCAATTATATAATTAAAAGCTGCCCTTCGACTTCGTGCGGGTAAAATAAGGATTACAATAAGGTATACACATTCACCAACCGATCTATTCGACCATACAGTAGAGTGCTAATTGACTGCCTCTTTAGTCTAGTGGCTAGATATAAGCCTGCAGACCCCGAGGTCCTGGGTCTCAAATCTCAGATCGGGCCAATAAATAAAAAGTTATGGGGTTTTTCTGTAAAAATTCTTAGTAGCAGCCCCGAGTCTGGTAGTTGGAACCAATAATAAAAACTCAAATTTCGAAGCTTTAACTTGAGAACCATTAAATAATCTTAAAAAGTGCTACTTAAAAAAAAACTTATTAAAATTCAATTCAAATAATTTAAAATCAAATAGATAGTTCAAAGGAAGAAATGTGTTCATTTTTTCAAAAACAATAAGTGTAAATAATCGTTCTTCTTACATTCTAATAGCAATCGATTTCATTGTCCGCAATTTCACCAAAGACACAGTAAGAATAATGTAACCAACTCAGAAATTTAATAGCCAAAGCCCATTAGCGATACGGTCTTTCCGATCGTACTTTATTTTCTTTTTAAATGAGAGGCGATTTCGTTTGAGGGCCTTCTTTCTCCCCGAGAGCGTTCGGCCTTAATTAGAACTCGGTGGCGCACCGCTCCCAAAATTGACTCTTTAAAACTTGTGATTCTTTGTAACTCCGAGTGATTTAAATGTACCGTTTTGATGGTATCTCTTTAATTTATTGCCCTTCTGTTTTCACATTCGATCTGGTTTTTGTGTTTCGAATGAGACCGATACAATATCGATATAGATTATATTTATTCTTCTCGGGGTAAAGTGTAGTTCTCAGTTTCTTGGCGGTCTGTCTGAATCTACATTCGGAATCTTTAAATTTAATTTGAATTATTAAATTTAAAGATTCCGAATTCAATTGCTTTATTTCAGCCTAATTCACATTGTTTTTTTCTATTGCAGATTACTCTATATTTCTTCAGTCATAGGAGTTTTTAAGTTTGAATTGGTTCGTGTATAATTAATAAAGTAATTGTTATAATTAAAAAAAAAATTGCCTCAACAATTTTTTTTTATACTCATAATTATCGTTATAAGATTATCGACTTAATAAAACATTCGATGTGTCTAAAGCACGATCATTCTTATTCAAGTCACGGTTAGAAGAAATATACATGTTTATTTTTTGCTTAGTCTACAATATAATATGCAAAACACATACTCGCATTATAATCCTTAAAGCTATGGCTTTAATAGTTGCAACTGAGTTAAAACGCACGCGATTATGTATTACTAGCTATACAGCCCTTCTTCGCATGGGCAGATGATTAAATAAATATTATGGATAGGATTTCCGCTCTTAGCTCGTACATCGCGAATATAACTAAACAAAATTTTAAGTCAATCTGGCCTGTAACTTCGGAGATCTCCTGTTGGTTAGGGAGTGGTATTTCCCTTATATATACATATGTATAATATAGAATACAAATTAAGCCAACGACATTTGAGATTACTTACACAAAATCAAGGCAATCTAAAACTATTTCAAACAGAAATGGTCATTCATGATACAATTTACCAAAACAAATCGCAGAAATCATATAAATCTAATCACCCTCATTGACAGGGATTGATGCTAAACACACGTTAAACGAATATTAAGCTAGCACCACATCTCGGTGGAAATATTCGTTTAAATATTTTAATGAAATCATCTTTTTTTTTCAAAATTACTGTTTGCTGGGAACCCAAATGGCCTCGATTTTGTCTACTTGCGGGAGGCGAGTCTTAAAAATTCTTAGCCCGATGATGGTGTCGCTTGCCTTCTTGCCTGGTGGCCGAACTTAGGAAACCGACGACGTCGGGAGGAAGGACAATGAGTGTGCAATATACATTGCATATACCCCGGTATACGCCTAAGAGTGGACAGGTTGTAATAATAGAGCTTCATCTATTTTTTTGTCTATCTAAATAAAATAGGAGTTTTTTAAATCATTAGAGAATGTAAAAATGTTACGTAACAAACGTTACGGCTTATACTTTGTTGAACTTAATTGGACATTGTCGTTTGTGTGGCGCAGGTATTACTTTAATGCATTTTGTAATCATGCTTATGTAATCGAGGCCCATATTTTAACTAATTAGGAGTAATTTGTGGTTAGGTTAATTATTTCCAATAATTATTAACAATATTATCTGATATTAGAATTTAGTGAATATTTTGAATGTAAATTGTATTAAGCTATATGTTTTAAAGGCAACGGTCTCACTGAATATTAAATATATCAACGCACAGACTGAATTATATTATACTTAATTTTAAATTAAGAAAGGACTAAGATATATATTTCTAGTGTAATGCCCAGTGGTAAGAACGCGTGAATCGTGAACGGACAAGCTCCTCTGAATTTTCATGTGCTTAATTTCTGTTTATAATTCATCTCGTGCTTCTCAGTGAAGGAAAACATCGTGAGGAAACCTGCATGTGTCTAACTTTAGCGAAATTCTGCAACATGTGTATTCCACCAACCCGCATTGGAGCAGCGTGGTGGAATAAGCTCCAAACCTTCTCCTCAAAAGGTAGAAGAGGCCTTAGCTCAGCAGTGGGTCATTTACAGGCTGTTACTTACTTACTTACGCGTAGTTGGTAGAAGAACTTTGTGCAAGCCCGTCTGTGTACCACACACTCATCACATATTCTATGCCAAACAGTCATATATAATATTTTTGTGCTCCATTTTGAATGGTGAGTGAGTGTGCAACTACAAGCACAAGGAACATAACATCTTAGTTCCCAACTTAGTTTCAAGTTGACGATAATTTGAGAGCTGATTAATATTTCTTTCAGTGACAATGTCAATGGCTGTCTGGCTGATTATGTTGCTATTTGGCTGGCTCAGAAATATTATTATACATATATGAAACTAGATTCTTGGTGCGGTTTTACCCGCGTTAAACGTTATTGCTCAGCTTTCATTCGTAGCGTGACGCGATATATATTAATACCCTTTTTACATAAATGAGATGTTTTTTTTTTCTAAGTGGTAGATTCTAAAATTACATCAATCAAACAACCAAATATACATTTTGTCATCAATATAATCGTACAAGATTACATAGATGACCAAAATAGTTAAAAATAGTATTGGTTGATTTTCATAAGGATATATAAATGTAATTGTAAATAGTTTGATGAAAAATAAATATACTCAAATACCAAGGACTCTAAAAAGAAAAAAATAACAAACAATAAATGTTGAGGTAGACTAAATAAAATGGGCTTGTATCGATCATTTGATGTAACACATAATATATATCTTTCGTGTAATGTTCTTATAGTCTTAATGTTCTTATATCTTCTTTTCAAACAACGTCCATAAACCAAAATGTTCGTGCAAAAAAGGCGCCCAATGGCTTGAAAAAGTAACGGCCATTTCATGCCAGTGAACATTTATCGAGAACTCTCCATCAATCATTACGTCACCATTGTCAGCTCCCAAAAGACATGCGTGAAAGTCGAATCAGTATAATTAAAAAGCAGAGTGGTCAGTCCTTTGTCAGACGTGAATTAGGATCCGAAAGGCACCTTTGTTTTCAACAGACTTATAACATCAATTTGTGCCGACATACATTTATGCATCGGTATTCAACGATGATTTTGTTGAAGAACGATATGAAGTTCTCGTTTTAGTGTGGCAATGGAATTAAATCTTCTGTTAGTAATAGTTTAATTTATTTCGTTTCAGACGATGATTAATAGTTTTACGTAAAAGTGTTGTTTGATATATAGGAATATTAACGTTGTATAGTAGTTAGGGAACGGTGATCAAAATGTGTATATGATTTGTTCATATACGTAACATTATTAATATCGATAATTGTATGATAAGAAAAAAAAACTATTTTCTAACACACATTATGTTATAATTTTGGTGCATTTACAAATATTGTAATATATAAATAAATGTTATTAGTTAAAGTTAAATACACTAAATATATCATTATTTTCGTTGTCTGAATTAGTAAGCTTAGCACAAGATTTTCCTACCACCATTCATCTTAGTGATAATACAGCAGAGTCGATCGAAATACAACAGGAGATACCGTTAGGTACAGTATCTACTGTTAGTTACAGTTCTTGTAGTCAACCATTAAAAAAAGTTCTATAACATTTTGTCGGCGTCTTACGATTCAGACTAGAATTTGCCTAAAATTGTGTAACTGAAAGGACATTGACTAATTATTGAATAATTATTTTACTGGTGGTAGGGCTTCGTGCAAGCTCGTCTGGGTAGGTACCACCCACTCATCAGATATTCTACCGCAAAACAGCAATACTTGATATTGTTGTGTTCCGGTTTGAAGGGTGAGTGAGCCAGTGTAATTACAGGCACAAGGGACATAAAATCTTAGTTCCCAAGGTTGGTGGCGCATTGGATATGTAAGCGATGGTTGACATTTCTTACAATGCTAATGTCTAAGAGCGTTGGTGACCACTTACCATCAGGTGGCCCATATGCTCGTCCGCCTTCCTATTCTATAAAAAAAAAAAAAAAAATTATGCTGAAGGTAAATCCCCTACAAATATTTTAAATATTTTCTGGTTTATTTCTAGTGCGAGCTTCACTAATATCTAAAGTTCTACTAATGTAGAGCATTTTTATTTCTTTCTGACTTCTTCAACTAGGTCCCGTGATTATGCAAATCGCTGGTTGTTTGCTTCATAGATTTTCTTCGTTGTTATGTTGATCTTGGTCATTATTATTTGCTGTGCCCTTGTTTTTTTTCAAATTGAAAGCGTTTTTATGTAAAAACGCGACAGCGTTTTCTAACTGAACTCAATAGATTTCTAATGATCTAATTGTAATCATATAAATTCCTCACAAAGTAGGATCGAATCTTATTCAGTAGTTCTCACCAGTTTATAATAATATAATCAGTATAAACATCCTTCTAAAAAATATAAAATCAAAATCGAGGTACATAGTGACATGAAGGAGTATTCATGTATTAAGCTTGTATATCATCTGTATTCCAGGGTCATCATCATCAGTCAATGGCAATGCAAAAAAAAAAAAGAAATAGCCACGCTGCGATCGTCTCATTCCCAAGGTAGCACACCTTGGGAATACATAAATTCATTGTATAATAACTATATCACACAAGCGTTCCTTTATTTATTTTTTTAATTTAGCAACTGAGACATTTTGAACGCTTTCTGGGATCCTGTTGTAGAGCCGTATACATCCCCACATACAGCCCCACAAAAGAGTTACGCTTTGCCTGCTCAAGCGCCACTAACACTGCCACTTCAGTCTGCAAACTATGTCAGTAACTCTGTTTCTTCTTCAGATAACATAACTTCTAATTTTATCCATGAAAGATATTTCATAATAGCTCGCTCAATAGCACGGGTGAGCGACCTGGAATTCATGGACTCGATCTTACCCCCAATTTGGTCTTGCACACCAACGGATGTTTTGCAACAAAGTAGCTGCTATATATTAAATTATGAACGCATGGAATGGTGAGTGTTACTTTATAAACTATTCGTCAAAGTGTAAGCAAATATAACTTCCATAAGTCAAATAGAATAATTTGTACTCATTGCGCTTATAAGAAAATATTTTTGAAGTATCTTTCATATCATTTGTATTCCTTTGATCATTTACTCGTACAATTTCTAAAAGAAATGTTTTTTCTATTGACTTCATGTGTCTTTGAAAGAATTCGACGATATGAGCATAATTATCTCCACGTTAGACATACGAGTGCATTCACTTTGAATATTTGCATATTTTGTTATGAAGAAATTAATTTTGTCTACTAACCATGAATATAAATTCAAAGAATCACAATTAATAATATTGGTATTAAAGCATACTCCTACAAATTCTTAATAATTTTTATTCAAAGAAATATTATTTAAAAAAAATATATATCTAATTGTTTGGCGAACGGTAGAATAGGATAGGAACACAACAACACTAAATATTGCTATGCTATATTCTACAGCTGTAGAATATTTGATGACTCAGTGGTATCCAGAAGGGCTTGCACAAATCCCTACCACTTATTTATACTCAAACGAGTATCTCGAGTGACACACGAAGTAAATTTTTACAGGCACTGCTAGACTTACTAATATAGAATTTATGACATATTTTAAATTATGAAAAAAAAATTACATTCTCAATATATAAAACTAAACACAGTTACAGCCCGAAATACCCTTAAACCACTTAATCTCTGCCAGCTTCCATGACGTGCTTCGAAATTTCCTTTTTTTACCTCCCTTTGTTCTCAAACACGGGGAAAGGAAAAATGCGATGAATTCTTTTGTACGTTACGTATAGTTCTCGTTCATTGCTATGTATAAATTATGACGTCTTGCGAAGGACGTATGCAAGGAGATCATTTTATAGGTGCTTTAAGAATAGGTAGTTGAAACATAAATGCCATTGTTAGCTAAATTCTCTCAATTATAAGCTATTCTAACCCCAAATAGTAATATTTCGTATTGCTTTATTTTGGTTTAAAGGATTAATGAGCCAGTCTAATTAATATAAATAACTCATTAGATTGTAGTTTTGGCGGTACAATGTCCGTGAAATTAATACTTTATATTTTTTATTGTTCCAATAACTATTACCTAAAATGTTCAATTGCCTATCTTTCAGGAGGGAGTAAGATATAAATATAAAAGATAAATTTTCGTTAATCAATAAAAGTAATATTTTCCAAACGTAAGCCTCTAGGGCGGCCTGCCATTATGACATAATAAGTTTTACCGCCGTGTAATATTTGCCTCAAAGGAATTACGAATATTTCGATTATAGATGTCAGCATTTAATATAACTTGGGCACAATTGCCTTATATACTTAAAAGGACAGGTTTTTACATACGCGTTAAGGCTTCTTACAGACGTTGGCGCTATACCAAAACTGCCAAATTAGTACATTTCCCTAATGGAAATTATAACGTACCCCTTGCCGTCGATAAGATTGATTGTGCATATCGCCACGGCTAAGACAAACATACAGCGGTGTCAAGAGTTAACAGAGATTTATCTAATTCAAATATTTATTAAATTCTCGTGACAGTCGCTCCGGGTCCTACTTGGCACAGAGGTTGTCCATTGCCGTACAGCGCGGAAATGCGGCCTGCATTATGGGCAGCTATGCGTCGGGCGGGAATCGGGAGGCACTATTTTAAATTTGACTTAAATAATAATTAAAAAAAAAATTGACATTGTTATATTTTTGTGTTAACGTGTAAAATATTTTAACTTATATGTAATTTTTCTGGCCGTCGTCGCGTTTGGACTCTACTACCACTTACCATCAGGTGGAGTAGAGTCATTTGCCATCCCGGACATATAAAAAAAAAAAATGTTTCGTGTGCGAAATTTGTATCGCAATATGAATGAGAAGGGGAAAGATGACAATGTTAATGAGACGGTTAGGAGAATAACGGATAGACAATAAAAGTATATCAGTCCTTGATGGCATTTATGAAAAAATTCTGAGCCCCTTAGTAACAGTAACAGCCTGTAAATCTCCCACTGCTGGGCTAAGGCTCCACTCCTCTCCCTTTTTGAGGAGAAGGTTTGGAGCTTATTCCACCACGCTGCTCCAATGCGGGTTGGTGGAATACACATGTGGCAGAATTTCAATGAAATTAGATACATGCAGGTGACCTAACAATGTTTTCCTTCACCGAAAAGCACGAGATGAATTATAAACAGAAATTAAGCACGTGAAAATTCAGATGTGCTTGCCCGGGTTTGAACCCACGTTCATCGGTTGTTGTTGATAGAATTATTCTTACAGTCGTTCGCGTTGTTGTCAAACATGGAAAATCAGCTTTTTGACTATCCCATCATAACGATATCAAATGAAAACTGGAGCAATGTTGTGAAATATGCGTCACCTTAATGAGAGGCCTTTTTGTCTGTATTTATGTATTTTATTTTTAAAGGCTGTATGTAATAGCATACCTCATATTTATTTTGAAACTTATATTAATAATCTACTTACCTTCATCATTTTCATTAATATTCCGACAATATTCCCAAAAGTATTTTTTCCCATTTACGTTTTAATGTTTTGTAAGCGTTATTTCACAAAATGGTGGATAATAAAGCTGTAGTATGCAAATTTTAATGGACTATTAATCCCCGTGCACACGATCCTAAAAAACATTTTCATCTTTTGACGGCTGCGTCGCGACCGGTACACTTTGATTTAATTTTCGTCAACAATTTAACTGTCGCAGGTATTAATTTCAATTTTTATGTACAATTTTATTGTCATGATAAATTAACATTATATAATTCACAAATGACCATTCAAGAGTGTTTACTTAAATTAATTAGAATAAATTTTGTGAATTTGGCTTCAAAACTGACACAATACAACCAAATTAAGATAAATTGACAATAGTGGAATAGATAATGTTAAAATCATACAATCTAATCGCGTACTCTCAAAGAACGTATATATTTAAGAAAAAAGTATTGTTATACTATGATCTATTATAATCTTAGCAAATATTAACTTAACCAAAGAGGTTGAACTGACTTACTTACTGAATAAGTAATGATCATTTGACTAATGCAAATAATTATTAAGCCCAAATTCGTTTCAAGATACGAAATTAGTTCGGCTTGTGTTTATACAAATCACTGAAACAGAGTTATTTGTGTTGTCAAATAGTGTACATATATACATATTGTATGTGTATTAGCTTTCATCATCATCGTAATATACAAACATTTTTTTTTATAGAATAGGAATGTGGACGAGCATATGGGCCACCTGATGGTAAGTTGTCACCAACGCCCATAGACCCAGACGAGCTTGCACAAAGCTCTACCACTAGTATCTATAATGTATATACATATATACATATTATTAGCTTTCATCTTAACATTGTACACTATATAATGAATTTTATGTTTTCATCGCCTAATTCTAGCGATTGAATTCTTTCAAAGTTAAAAATATAGGAAACAACTATCCGATTTCTTAATACTACAAACGCCTGGATACGTCCTTAATTATGCTATGTATCCAAATAAAGTATTGAAACCTTTGTACGAAGCATTTATTTCAATTTTTACCCATTTATTACACGATTAAACCTTAAGAGTTATATTTCTATAAGACAATTTATAGGCTTCATTATAGAGAGCATTAATATACATATATACATATTATTAGCTTTCATCTTAACATTGTACACTATATAATGAATTTTATGTTTTCATCGCCTAATTCTAGCGATTGAATTCTTTCAAAGTTAAAAATATAGGAAACAACTATCCGATTTCTTAATACTACAAACGCCTGGATACATCCTTAATTATGCTATGTATTCAAATAAAGTATTGAAACCTTTGTACGAAGCATTTATTTCAATTTTTACCCATTTATTACACGATTAAACCTTAAGAGTTATATTTCTATAAGACAATTTATAGGCTTCATTATAGAGAGCATTAATATGATTGCAAAGATGAAGTTATTTTCTTTTTTAACGTTTTACTATTAAGCAGGAAATCGAGACAGAAAATTTTATGCGTCGTAAAAACTGTAACTTACAACGGAACATTAATCTTGATGTTCTATCCAATAAACGGATGTTGTCTAAAGATTGGTTGAATATCTAATTTGGAGAGATTTACTGGTGGTAGAGCTTTGTGCAAGCTCGTCTGGGTAGGTACCACCCACTCATCAGATATTCTACCGCAAAACAGCAGTACTTGGTATTGTTGTGTTCCGGTTTGAAGGGTGAGTGAGCCAGTGTAATAACAGGCACAAGGGACATGACATCTTAGTTCCCAAGGTTGGTGGCGCATTGGTGATGTAAGCGATGGTTAACGTTTATTACAATGCCAATGTCTATGGGCGTTGGTGACCACTTACCATCAGGTGGCCCATATGCTCGTCCGCCTTCCTATTCTATATTAAAAAAAGAGATGTTATAACTTCCTCATAATGAACGTATATCCTCCCGCCCCACTCGTCAACTATAGTCATACCATTAGTCCAGGAATTTTAGATATTTTAGATCTCCAACCTTGATTATGACATTTTTTTTTTGTTTTAACTATATCTCGGAAAACATTAACAACAAAGAAAAATGCTTAAATAAAAAAGATGGGAAATTTAATATTCTACAAAAAATATATCTACTGTTTTTAACGTAAAATTCACCGTTTGCGAGATATTTGCAAAAATACGTTTTCCAAGATGGCGGCTAACGCTCGCGGTCTGGGATGAGAAAAACTCGGTTTTATACTTAGAGCAGAAGGTACCCTTCTAACATAATCCTATTGAAAAATCGAGTAGCGGAATTTTATGCAGAGCGAATGTCTAAAAATCTTGAAATACCATGAGGCGTCGATTGAGTGAGATAATTATATGCTTATTTTTTTGTTTTTATATTTAATCTAACTTAAACTCATCTAGCGGGCCTTCTGACTAGAAATCATTTTACTGCCAAACAGCAATAAAATCTACATTACTATGTTTTGCTTTTAGTTAGTGAGTAAGATATGACTGTTGTATGTACAAAAATTCATATCATCCAGTTCCATTGGTTGGCGAAACACTGCCACCGTCTCTAGTCTGTGGTGACCACTCACCACTATCAGATCAGTTCATCTATTTAAAAATAATATAACAATTTAAACAAACAACAATATTCGTATTTTTTATTATCATTTTGTAATATAATTATCTAAATAAACATGCACAGAATTGCGAACACTATTACAAACATTTTTTAATCGCCGGTCCCCATTTCTGTAGTTTGCCTCTCGCGTCAAATGTATTGTTAAGTGTAGTGCATTATTGGAGTGGCCAAAATTTTTATTAAAATTAATAATTAGTATAATGTTTCGTAATACTGAATACTGTTTTTATATATCAGAAAATACACAAATTTCATTGTTTAAATTTAAATTATTATAATAAATGTTTTTACACCTGTTGAAGTTGAAAACGTACTATAAAGTTGTTGTGTTTTTAAAAACAACAGTGCATATTCATTATACAATTATGCATTATCAGTCATGTAACATGTATAGTATGTTATTGTATAATTATAATAAAAGAAATAAATGAGAGGTTTTTGTTGTCGTACACACATTTTTGTTAGATAAGTTACCAAAATATCGTTTTGTTCGGGTTTGAAGGGTGAGTGAGCCAATGTAACTTAAGGCACAAGGGACATAACATCTTAGTTTCTACCTAACTTATACAATACATATACCAATATTTACTTTTATACATAAGATTGTATTTTTAACAACAATTACTCCCGAAAACACGTTTATAATAATTTTTCTAAGTATTTTTGATATAAAAACTATATTTTTAAGAAAAAAAAGACATCACAAGAAGTCTATCAAGACGCTAACAAAACTAAGCTCCTTAAAATCCCTCTAAGAATATTCTAAGAGGAGTCTCCTTCACAATGGAGCGCAAACGAGTGACGCTCAGAGAAAAACATTTTTTACTTCCATTTGCAATACGTAACTCTCAATTGTCGACTCTCGTTATGTTAGTTTGTTTTTATCGTCGCGTAATCTTCTAAACAGATTGCCATTTTATAGGTACACGTATTTTCTTTGAAAAATTATATCAATAATTTGCTTTTACAATACAAAGTACGTATACAAGTGATCTGTAGATATCCTTGCTGGGTAATGGCCTTTTCTCCTCTTGATGGGTTTTGAAACTTTCTACCTTATTATAGTGTATGTATTATATGTGTATTATAGTGGTTGGTGGATACCAAACTTTGATCCAACAGATGCAGGCTTCCTCACAATGTATTCCTTTCCCGCCCACTAAATAAATTATAAACATAAATTAGCACGTGAAAACTCAGTGGTTCTTGTCCAGTTTGTTTGAACTAGGTATCTTCGGTTAAATCACGTGTTTTGCCACTAAGCCATGTCAGTTCTACCAATTCAAAGATTAAATAAATTAAAATTACAAAGGTGTAAATTGCAAGTCTGAAAGAAAGATTTTTTTTTTCATTTATCAATGGCTCATCCAATAGCTAATAAAATGTCTTTGTTATACAAAAATGAAAATATTTCTCAATATTTTAATAACAAAAATTCAATGACAGTTCAAATCGCATTTGACGTTATTAAAAGTATTAAATTAAAAAAAAACAGTGATTAAAAAATGTAAAAATATACCATTACAGGAAAATGACATTCCTCCCATTGGGCATTTAATTCCGTTAAAAATATCCGATCCATCTAGATTATTGGATGAAATAAAACTCCAGAGAGCGGACACAGTTTTTGCTGCGAGGTGTTGGTTTTTCTACAGATTAGTGTTTCATTTTATGAAACGATAAATAGATGTATGTAACTCTAAGCACTGAATCTAAGTTCGAACTGGTAGCTTTGCATTTAATTCAATATTGTTTTAATACTTTGTTGATTATGTATTTCATTTTATAACGTTGTAAGAAATATTTGTATCGTCGCTCATAGGGCGGTATTCGCCTTAGTCACCACTACAATCAAACAAAATGTAGTCAAACGTAGCGTAGGACGCCCTGTGGCATAGGTGGACCGACGATTTAAAAAAGGTGGAAGGTACGGGATGGATGCGGACTGCCCAAGATCGGGATGGTTGGCGTTCTATGGGGGAGGCTTTTGGCCAGCAGTGGGTGGCAAAAGGCTGAAAAATAAAAAAAATATTTGACAATTCGCTGATTGCCTGTCTGATAGCCCAAGAGATATCTCTTGGGAATTCTTATACTGGTGAGTTAGTTTTCCTTAACCAAATACCGCTTCAACAGTTTGTTGAAGCGGTATTTGCTAAGGTTATATGTGTGGAAATAAAGTATTTATCTATCTACATATAAAAGAATAGTGAAATCATACTAACGTTAAAATGAAAAATATTTTATTCCGAATTACCAATTTACAGTAAAACGGTTTTACATTGAAATTAATTTACAGCCAGCGTCACTTCGGCTGATGTAAGGATTTTTAATAATAAAGGTGGAATATAAAACTGATACATATATTTTACTTATATACATACCTAATTCTAAAAAAGTTACACAAGACACTGTTCTAATTGAAATTTGAATTTCTTTATTCAATAAAAGGAGCATAGCACTTATGTATGTAAATGATCAAAGTATAAATATAATATATAAAGTATATCAAAGTATATATATAATATTCCATAATATTCACAGATACACGCGCATAATACTGTCTAAATGAAAAACTAACACTTCAAAATTTTAAGCAACTCAAAGTCACCGTAAATTCACATCTCATATAATTTATAATCATATGCATAAAATACTGAATGAAGCTCAGCCCATATAAATATTCATAAGGTCTGAACCCAGTTTGGAAATATTCGGTAAGGAAAAGTCTACTTATATTTTATATATATAAACTTTTTTCACTGCAAATGGAAAATTCATTAACATTGGTTAAGAAAAGAAAAATGATTTTGTCATGCCATTGGATTATGAGAGTGTATGATTTGTATTGATACAGACTTCTGTACGACAACAAGTCCTGAAATTGTCGAGCAGACTTGATAATTGTCATGATTCGAAATTGGTCACGCACGATACAGATCACGCATATCATCTGGATTTGGAAAACTATACCGTATGTTAGTGTAATGGATTTAATATATTTTTATTAACCTACTTGCTAAATTTCAATTAAATTCAGCATAATATTCGTTACCGATTCATTTATCCGTTATGTGTTGTCTTTGGTTAGCAGCGGCTAAAATTAAACTATGCTAATGTTAAGCGATATTAAGCCTTATTTAAAGAAAATATAATCTAAATGCCTAGTTTCGATTATACAATAAAGCTGATATTTTTAGCTCATATTATTCTAGAGTTGAAACTAATTTTATCAGTTTTAAGGATTTAATGACTGAATTTCGGCAATGAGGTCATCTCAGAGACTAGAATTTGCACAAAAGATTTTATAGTTGATATGTGTGTGCACAAATATAAGGGCACTTTCTTTTTCCACAGTCTCATATTTTTCGAAGGAAGGAATTTACTTATACTATAATAACACGTTTTTACGTTATTTTAAAGTATATACAAAATATTGGTATGAAATATTTTTTGTCTGTAGGATCGCTTAAGGTCAGCATAATATAATAAGCGATAACGGGCGAGGTCGTAGTAAATCGTGACGATAAATACTAAAATTTAATCTTCGTCCATTTTCAAGAATGTTCTGTATAAAGATAAGGCACTACCCATTTCACAGTTCAAGCTACCCGTCTTTGGAATAACTTATCTCTGGCTATGAGCCGTGTAGTTACAAAATATTTCAAACAAACTCAAAATATTTTCAAAGAAAATTTTCTGACTTTTATTTTTTTTTGTTTGCGTCTGTTTATTTATGTATGTTAGCATGTACATATATCAGTATTTATGTGTGTACGTAGTACTTGATATCTTAACGTCGATCTCCATTGGTCGTATCGTGCAAAATTTAGAAATCGTTCTTAAGCGATTAGGCCATATATTATAGGCATCTATTATTTAGTTATACATGTTATTACAATAATTGTTTTGTGTTTGTGTGCAATAAAGATTTATTACAAAATAACAAAGCCACGGCTTCACTAGCGTGGAATTCAGTTTGTGACGAAAATCTTTCAAATGTGCCATTTTATCGTACATAATGCGTTTATAAATTACACATGATACAAAATATTTAAATTATTATGTACTAGCGGTACCTTTAAATAAACTCGCAAATAGCCATATTAACAATTATAAAGATACAGTTGTGAAATCACAGAGACACATCAATTTTATTTATTTGTAAAGATAAAGACAAGACTTGAACGCTTGGATTTCAAGCAGCAATCTCAAATAACTCTCCGAGAATTGTACGCACTTTGCCATCGATCCAATCAATTTGCAACTGAACAATTAGATAGTACACTTCCTTCCAATATAGAGCAAGATTGAGGAAGTTCAAAGTGGTTACCTGAGACGTCAAAGTCACTGTGTCCAATTTGCAAATGAACACCGTTAGGTATTTCATGATAGACTTCACTATAGCTATTGTAATTATATGGTTTGAATTAAAACTTTACTCATAACATGTAAAATGTATTAATGGGTTGATAGACTGCCAACAATACCGTTTGGTAGTAGTGGTAATAGTCACCACCGCCCATAGATATTGGCACTGTAAGAAATATTAAACATCCCTCACATTGCCAATGCGTTATCAACTTTGGGATCTAAGATATGTCCCTTGCGCCTGTAATTACAATGGCTTACTAAAACTTGAAACTTGAACACGATAAAAGTCATTTTTGATTTTGTGTCAAAGATTAATTTAATCTTTTAAAACTACTGCAATGTTGTATATTTAAATTTGTTTTGAACAATAAAATAAATTAAATAAATAGCATTACGTAACACATGTGAAATTGCTTACTCATCGCATCCCACTGGTATGCATAGCGAAGCGATTACAAGCAATCAATCGCCACATCAGTCGGTTCAACCCTTAGCCTAATATATCTACCTTTAATATCAGAAGCCCGACCCTTGTAATTATCGGCGAACAACCAAAGATTATCTCTTAATTCCATTTTAGAATGACGGCCACAGTCGCTCATTACGAAGGTTCAGGGTTAAAGTATTTAATCGTTTTGATAATTTATTTGAAAGGTTAGTGGAAGTTATTTTGAGGTGTAAAGCAATTATAGTTTTAATTAATAATACATACTAACGACGAGGTAATCTACTTAATAAAGTTTTAAATTGACTGACTGACATATCACGTACAGCCTATACGACATATCTAAGAGAATTAAATTTTGCACACAAATTCCTTATGGAAATGAAGGTGAGCACTAAGAAATTTTTCGAAATTCATCTTCTAATAAGTTCAAAAGGGGGGTGAAAGCTTGTATTATAATATTTTTTATCGAAAATAAGCACTATTCGAATTTAGAATGAAAAAAGTCAATACTTGTTTATTTATTACTTACAATAAGACTATCTTCACGCTTGTTACGTAACTAGTCTAAATTTAAAACGGGTGAAACTGGGTAGCGCAACTTCTCATATAATAATATTACTAACAAGAATCTTCTCCAAAACGCGCCGCATCTTCTAATATAAGTTTAATGTATTACATATATTGGTTAAGTTTTATTTGTATAAGCTTTGAAATTATATAATGTATAACAAGCGTGCTATTGAGCGAGCTATACTCGAAATATCTATGAAAGACAAATTCTGAAATAACATTATCCGAAAATTTTCTACTTCTGATCACGTATTTCGAAGACCGATGGCCATTGGAGCAGGTGAAAAGAAGAAATACTTTTTGTGGCGGGCAGGGTTATATGGACCACTTGGCATGATATTGATAGTTATATAGTAAGCACATACTATATAACAGTCAGCATCAAGACGGCCCAGTGGTTAGAACATGTGAATCTTGACCGAAGATTGTGGGCTTAAACCCAGATAACAATACCGTTCATATCGTGCCTAAAGGTGAAGAAACACATCTCGAAGAAACTTGTATTTAACAGATGAAATTCTTTCGTACCTTTACCCAGTAATTATCATTGAAACAAATTGGTGAGGAGATGAAAAGAAAAGGAGGCTTTTGTCTTTGACTTATAACAGTCATTGTGAATGTAACTTGGCCATTATATACATTCCTATGACTACACTTGAGTAACACTGTAGAAATGATTTAAACTAAAATTTCAAAGACTTATATTACACGTGAATTGAATTTTATATCACACACGTTTCATTTAACAATTCATACATCAAATATATATTGGGGTAAAGTAAAACCTTTATTGAACTATATATATTTATATATAAGAGCCAAAATAAAAAAAAACTAAAGTTTACAGAAAAACAGTATACATTCCACACACGGCCGGGTTTTGTCCGCGCATCAAATATTTAAGTTTTTATATCCCCATACAATATTTTACGGCTAACGTAGTTTTGAGGGGTCCAAAAGGGCCAGTCACCGGTCTCTTAAGCCTTTTCAAAAATCCCTATCGTTACGTATTCGGACCCCGATTACCGAAGGCCCCATACATGAATATTGAAAGTGTTCCATCCCATATCCAGTTCTATATATTTGCCAAACATTTTAGGTATTAATTTGGTAAATGTTACTGTTGTCAAAGTTAATTAACAGTCCATAAAAGTCCCACAGCTGGACAAAGGACTCCTCTCCTGATAAGGTTTGGAGTTTATTCCAAAACGCTGCTGCGGGTTGGTGAACGTAATGCCGTGCTGACTTTTAATTATCTTTAAAGATGGTTATTCATCATATTAAAAATGTCTTATTCTATACGTGTTTTATCTTCTTCTTTTGAATGTCAAATTCTTAATGACAAAAAGAGATAAATCATTACAAAACTTATAAACAGATTATGTTACATGAATATATCAATATATGAGTTCCAGTGGCGCTGAAACATTTTTTTAAATACTTTCCGTTCACATAAATTGGATGCACCTGCGTTGGTCATTTCATATCGCTGCTCAAATATTGGTAAAGATACATCATAGTAAACTACATTTTCTAATATGTTTTCCTTTATTTTAACGTGATTTTTGACATAAAACGTATATCTGTTATTCGTTCAGTAACAGCCTGTAAATGTCCCACTGCTGGGCTAAGGCCTTCTCTCCCTTTTTGAGGAGAAGATTCGGAACTTATTTGTCCACGCTGCTCCATTGCAAAAGTTAGTGGAATAAAAGGTTAGTGGAATAAACATGTGGCAGAATTTCAGTGAAATTAGATACGTGCAGATTTCCTCACGATGTTTTCCTTCACCGTATATTATATTTAAACTAATGATACAATTGAATTTTACAATCAATAAGAAAGTCAATTCTGCATGTACTTTTATTTTATTGTCTTTAAAAAAAGTATCATCATATCACGTCTGGGCCTCCTGTCCTCTAGAGGAAGCTTTGGTTAATTCTACGCTACTCCGATGCGAGTTGGTGGATACGCGTATAGAAATTCACTTACTTAATTACTTTGCACATAGCGCTGGTATTAAAAAATGAATTCATAAGAACAATACACATGAAAATAGGGACACAAATATACAGTGTTTCAAGCAAACTAAGCAGAGCTTGTACTATGGAACCAGACAACTGATATACTACATAAACTACTTTTCCCTTGTAAATACATACTTATGTAGATAACTACACCCTGACTCAGAGAAAACAGACATATTCATGCACACAAATGTCTGTCCTGGGTGGGAATCGAACCCACAACATTCGGCTTGAAAGGCAAGTATCTACCAACCACGCCAACCGACCCGCAATTTTTTTCAAATATGTTGTTAAGGAATGATTTAAGTTTTTTTAAGGATACAATATGTATAACATATTGTATCATATTCAAAGTATTGAAAGAATTATGACGTAATATATATAAAGACTACCACTAAACATACGGTGCCTTTGTAATAACATAATTTAATTATCTATGTAATTCATTGTCAAAAAAAAAAGTTCTAACGAGTTCTTGCCGCTTTTTTTCGGTAGAATCTAAACTCCGAATCGGTGGCAACTTTAAATATCATTTAATTTTATAAAATTTCGATTCAAAAGTACTCGCAAGAGCCAGTTGAATAAAGCATATTATGATTTGATTAAAAGTTATTTATCTTTTAAATAATAATTGTTTATTTATACTATAATTATTATAACATTACAGACTTAAAGTAACTAAAACTTGAAAATTATTTTAACGTAGGAGGGGATAGATTGACGTAGTCCTTGAAATACTGCTTCGTAAACACAGACAAGGCGAAAATCCAGACCACTCACCGACTATAGAGTTAAGATTAATATTTGTATTTAGAGAAACTAAAACAAAGATAGAAAACCGATAAGTTTCAACTAAGCCACTCATGCCAACCTATGTTTAGCTATAGATTCTATACATCTTAGTTAATACATAAGAGATCATAATAACTTATATTAGTATTTAAAATAATGTGTCATTATTTTGGTTATTCGATCCAAAATTAAAATATTCTTTATTTAAGAAGGCTCTTAAGGGTGCGCCTAAAGCACAGTATAACCTAAAGCAAGCAACATTTCACATTGTACATCCCTCTCGATGCGCGATCTCGATTCGATAGTTTTTTTCTATCTACAACAACCGGCAATATTCACTCGTCTTGTAACACAAAAATATATAATGCGTGAGTGGCATGCACAAAGTCAATACTTAAATAATAATATTATTTAAGGAATTCTATATTTCTTCTTTCTTTCTGATATTTTGGTAATGGAGAAAAAAATACTTCTTACGTTAAAAATTTAAAAACAAGACTGATCTAAATGTTTGAATTTTATAGCCAGTGCCACTTGGGATGACATCATAATTTTAACGATATCACATACATCCAAATCTGTTCAGGTATTTCATGTTATGATGGAATAAAGAAACTCACATATATACATTAAGCTTTAAAACATTTCTTTATTTGGACAATCTTGTAATAACAATTGGTTTCTTATTTATCATACCTACGAAAACATAGGGTCGGCGGATGTTGGGCGAATCAGGGCTCTAGCCCAGCAAGCACTGATAGCCCGATAGGAGGAGGACCTGGGGTCCCCCACAGCTCGCCGGTGTCCAAGGCGCCAAGTACGTCCCAAACATCGGAATACCCACTAAAAATCAGCGGCACCCTTTCTGTCTTAACGAGGAGCGCCACAGGATTGCTCGCGCATGCTACCGCGACGCTCTGACTGCTGGGTTAAGGCCTCCTCTTCCTTTTGAGGAGAAGGTTTAGAGCTCATATTACAACGCTGCTCCAATGTGGGTTGGTAGAAAACACATGTGGCAGAATTTCAATGAATTTAGACACATTCAGGTTTCGTCTCGATTTTTTCCTTCACTGTCAATGATGAATTATAAACACAAAAATTCAGTGGTGGCTTTCCGGGGTTTTAACCCACGATCATCGGTTAAGGTTCACGCGTTCTAACCACTAGGCCATCTATAAACTATAGGCTATCCTTAATAATAACACAAATGCGAAAGTCAGTTTTGTTAGTCTGAAGCCTCGTGGCCTTCCGAGGAGAAGGTTTAGAATTTATTCCACTACGCCACTCCAAACGGGTTTCATCTGATACATGAAGGTTTCCGCGTTGTAATGAATTATGAACATAAATTAGTTTCGGTAAAAAATGTCCGGTTAAGATTCAATTAATCGAACTTTTGGACTATCTCGATTTATTGGTATAAATAAAAAAAATCTAAGTTTTAACTAAATTTCAATATCAAAAATATGATACATTTTATATCTGTTGCACAAAAGACCCAAATTTACGTTCAGAAATACTTGAATTATACAATGTTCAACTAAAATGTATCTTAAATGAAGTCGACTTTGGACTGAAGATGAATTTTTGAGAGCGTTCTCAGAGCTACCGTCTTACTGCGGGAAAAATATCTGCATAAAGTAGTTATTACGAACTGCGAGAGAACAATAGTTTCATCTGGCATTTGGCCAATGAAATTGTTTACTTTGTTAGGTCAACTCACAAAAAATAGTATCCATTAAAAATCGTATAGATTTCTGTATGTCATTTACTTGTTTGTGAAACTATTTAATTATTATAACTACTAATTACGAACGGACCACTTAATGGTAAGTGGTCACCATTCCTATATATCACGAGTGTCAATACTTTGTATGAAATATTAACTTTTATAACATACTCGTATATACAACTTTAGTATTTAAGAATTAAAAAATAAGCTCGACGTAAAACGTTTTATTCCTCAGATACGAATCAAAACCAAAAAAAAAACAATTTGAAATAATTCTTTCTAAAATCAAAATATACATTTTATAATGACTGTTACAAATACCATAATAACCAAAATGTAATACTGGATGGCGGTAGGATATATTATGAAAAGTAGGTAATGCAAATGCAAACAACGAAAATCATCAATGACAAATGTAAATACAATAAAAAATGACAGATTCGTGTTTGCAATTCAAGTATTCTAAATAAAATTCTTAATTTAAAACCATGTGAGACATGAGAGCCCAAGGGGACTAACAGTGGAGTCGCTCCAGGTCTTTTATCACTTGAAATTGAAATGTGTAGTGTATAGTTTGAAACTTCTTTCCATCTAAAAATAACAAATAAATATGCAGTTCTGTATTCCTTTGTTTATTTAAAATTATATTTGAACAATTTCATCAACAATACTAAAATAATTACTTCAAACACTGTAACCGCATCATCAACTAACTAGAATTTCATTAATATATATGCATATTACATAATTTCCTGTAGCGAATTAATTAACGGTAACATGTATCAATCTGTCACACAACGCTGAAGAGACCAGCCTGACGATTGTCAATAATTGATCAAGCGAAATGCGTGGCTCCCTTGGCGCTTGGAAACATCATATTTGAATGCATAATGATATTTTAAATAGCTGTCAACTATGACAAATGTTTACAGTGAGCTAGTTTTTGTTTATTCGTTTCTTGTACGAAATATATTCAAAGATGTAGCCAATAATAGTGCTGGGTTTTCTTTATCCATATAAAATTATGCTAAATTTATTCAACGGCGTTGTCGTGAAATAAACAAATAGAACCCAGTCAGGTTATACTTTCGTTTTAATAATATGGTATAGTTTACTTCGATAACGCTTACTCTGTAAGGGATTATGATGTAAGCACACGTGAATATATTCGCCAACTAACACACGGAGCATCATTCGGTGTCACTAGTAAATAAGCTCCTCCTCCATAGACCATTGTCCGGTAGTAGAACATGAATTGACTGAGAAATTGTTTCTAAAATTACAAGTACCTCTTAACTTTATATAATTTTATTACAATAATAGTTCAGTGCAGTAACAAAACTAAAATGCTCCACTAGCAAAAAGTTTAGTCTAATCCAGTTAAAGAAGTTTCAAGCTCCAACATCGCGAGTTGGATGGACTTGCAAAGACACAATTTTATCCGACACATTCACTAGGTACTTGTCGCATGTACATAAATTCAGCAGGCAAAACCAAAATTGTTTGCACTTGTTAATAAGAGATTTATATTATTTTTTATAGTATAGGTAGGCGGACGAGCATATGGGTCACCTGATGGTGAGTGGTCACTAACGCCCATAAACATCGGCATTGTAAGAAATGTTAACCATCGCTTACTTCACCAATGCGCCACCAACCTTGGGGACTAAGATCTTATGTCCCTTGTGCCTGTAATTACATTGGCTCACTCACCCTTCAAACCGAAACACACAATATTGATGATTAAGGAACAATTTGAAGATCTGAAGAAGAAAAAAAACGATACTAATTTAATTGGTTAAAAAAAACTCAAAACAAAGAATTATAACTTCTCAAACATAAATAATAATATATTTTGTGAAGTCAAATATATATAAACGTCAAAATGCAAACAAAAGAAGGGATAATGTTTGTTTAATGGATAATGGACGGTAGAAGTTTTGCTTCAATGTCGTATAGCTGTTAATGACGGGTTTTGGAATATAAACGTTGAAATTTACTACAAGTGAATGCTTATTTATATTCTACTGTATTTGTTTTTGCTATTTAATTTTCAAATAATGTCTTTAATATCCTCATACGTTATATCAGGCATATATATATGAAATATACGAAACGTTTTCTTCGAATACGCTATTTGAAATTTTCATAGAAGTCACGTCAAACTAGAATTGTACAGGTATAAACCGCTTTTGTAAAGTTTTAACTGAAGCAGTGTACTGTAATAAGTGAAATTTTTGAATTGTGAATATTTTCAATTTTATAATATTTGTTACTAACATAAGCCCGATTATTGTTATTTTGTAATTGAGTCTAAGTTACTTTATTAAACAAATTATTATTATTTTTATACAACGGCATTAGTGTGCGAATCTGACTCGCACTCTACTGGTTTTTTTTACATTACATTGAACAGTTGGTTAACTAATCAGTTCACAGTTCACAACTTAAAGACTTCGCTAATCGAAGCCAATATTTCTATTTTTTAAACAATCACTGGTATATGAACTATTTGTGGAGGCAAAAGTGCCTAACTTTTGGCCGGAAACCTCTCATCGTGCACTCACGCCGAGAATCTGCTGAATTTCATTAAACTTCGCCCAAGTTTTATAACAAAGTTTTTATTGTACGGCCTCACAATGCCTTATCGTCGAGTTCCTGAACGTACAAATATTTAGTCTTATTTGACAGTATCGTGCACGTCACGTTTTGTTTATTTATTTATTTATATGTATCTAATAATGCTATTACTCGCATAACATGAATCATACCGAATGTTCCCTACATTAGGTATTGTTCATGTTATGTGAATTTTATTAGGACGTTTTCGAACCTATTGAAACTCCTTGGTTTATTTGTTAATCCGTTTATTATGACTTTAAAAACACCATATATAACTAAATTATGCATATTTTCTACTGCTACGCAGCAATAATTTGTATAGATGTGTTCCGGTTTGAAGTATGAGTGAGCCAGTGTAACTACAGGCACAAGGGACATAACATCTTTTTTTACAATTAATAGGCCAGCGTTTGACCATTGACTTGCCTGATGTTAAGCATCGACACGGTCTAAGATGTAGCACGCTTGCCTATAAGAAACTTGTTTACTCTGGATTTGAAGACACCAACATTGTACCTATCAGGAAATACGGACTCAGGCAAAGCATTCCATAGTTTCGCAGTGCGAATGATGAATGTAGATTTAAAGCGCTTCATACGTTGGGGAACTTCTACTGTGTACTTATGGCGCTCTGGTTGCGTTTGCCTGGCCGTTCGATAGTAAATCTTAATTCCCAAGATTGGTGCGCATTGGCGATGTAAGAAACGGTTAATATTTCTTACAGCTGAAATGTCGAGGGTGATTTCCACTTACCATCAGGTGACCTATATGCTCGTCCGTCTTTATACATAAACAATTGTAAGCTCGGTGGTAATACAGAAACGTGTCATATTAACCAATAACATAACGGGGCATATGTGAATATGAATATAAAGTATCTTTGTAATAAAACAACGTATATTATCTATAACTGTAAAACAAAATGTGTAATTAAGTACTATTTTTCTTAAAATTAATACATCAAGCTTGGCTAAGAATATTTACAGTGTATTTTTAAAATATATTAATCAAATATTTATAACAGGAGGTGTACACACCTCCAACTTCCAGACTCCGGGCTAACTCATATTCTTCGACAGAAAAACCTACTAACCTTTTACTGAACCGACTTGTAACAGCCTGTTAATGTCCTACAGCTGGGCTAAGGCCTCTTCTCCCTTTTGAGGAGAAGGTTTGGAGCTTATTCCACCACGCTGCTCCAATGCGGGTTGGCAGAATACACGTGTGGCAGAATTTCAATGAAATCAGACACATGCAGGTTTCCTCGCGATGTTTTCCCTCACCGTTCCGTTTCCGTGCTTGAGCACGAGATGAATTATAAACACAAATTAAGCACATGAAAATTCAGTGGTCCTTGCCCGGGTTTGAACCCATGATCATCGGTTAAGATTCACGCGTTACCAACTAATCACTAGGCCGTCTCGGCTTTTTTACCCGACCTGGGGCTTGAACCCAGGACCTTGGGATCTGTGACGAAGCAGTCAAACTGCCTTAATAAATACATCGTTTACAAAGCGAATAGTATCGTAATATTAAGATACCAGGAAATGCTATTAACAATAATAATATTGTATTATTCCATACACAGAGAATATTTGAAATACATGCTAACGAGCAAAGTGGTTAGGAAAACGCTAACGAGTCAGCGAAACTAGATCGGAACCGACAGAGGAAACTAGCAATTGATTCGCTAATACGCCTTTTCGATGTTAGCAGGTATTTTGCAAGAGTTACGTTTAGACAGCATTGACTTTGTTAAAATACCGGTATCTATGTTTGAATATTGCAAAGACTTTAGCTGAAAACGAAATAGAATAATAGTAGAATATTTATATAAAATTTATTAACTATTAACAAAAGAGGAATTAACGACATCTAATCATTCTTATCCAATCGATCATTTTTTTATTAAAAAAAAATGTCTTATAATAAATAAAACTTATTGAATCATGAAAGTTTAACAGACAAGTCAAAAAAGGGTTTAAATAGAAAGATAGTATTAATCAAATTATTATATTTAATAACACAAATTTCGTTTTAAATACACGTTTAAAAGGACCAGAGAGTATTCAAATAGTAATTTCACTCGATAAAAAATACTATTGTAATTATTCCTATCAGTGCTAAGTTTATTTGTTCATAACAAGAACATACTGAATTAAAAATCATATTGTTATACATCTACTTAAATCAAATAAAACAATTTACTACTTACCATGAAATTTATACGTACTTGATACGATGAAATTTATATTTACACGATTGTACCTCACACAATTAAATAACTCGACGCGTCCGACTACACAGTAAGCGGCTTGTCACTTTGTATTCACGGTCAATTGAACACGTGACCGGCTCTTTGTGTTCCTGCAGATGTAAGGTGAAGCGCGTACGCCTAATTGATCTTTTATTTCTTTGATGGTTATAGTTTAGATTCCCTTTCAGATCTTTGAGTTTTTAGATTGAAGTCTCGATTTTGTAAAAAGTATTTAATGTAAGATTTTTTTTTTCGACTTTGTTTTTTGATTATTTGTTATAAAATCTCTCTTTAAATTAATCTCTAAAATATTATTTTATCATTGTAAAAATAATTTTATGTACATAATGAGTAGAAATTATTATCTATTTACTTTTCAATAATTACTTATAGGATAAATTTATTCTTGTAAAAACAAGGACTTTTGAATCGTCGTGTTATGTTATTTCATTAAACGCAAAACTAAGAAGAACCGACAAGTAACTCATTGTTGGTTTGTTAATTAAATATAATAAAATGATGATTTTAATATATTAATAAGGGCCAATTAAGTGAATTATTATAAAAAAAAATCCTCAGCACCATAGTCCAAATGAATGCAGTTTGCGCACAAACAGAGTCTGAACAAATACTATGTGTCAGTTATTTTTTAGATATCGCTGTTGGTAAATAATCTCAAAAATTTCCTCCACTGAAAGTTTTAAAATTTAAATATATTGAAACTATCATATTTTACAATTTAAATATATTAACGCTTAAAAATGCATGAATATAATCATTTAAACGAATAAGCTGTAGGGATAATACAAAATTTTCAAAACGTTAATCATCAGACATTTTTAATTGTCATTAAAAATATTCATCTCTGGATCACTAAATGGCTCGCTCTGCGATACATCAGATAATTTGTTGTTTAAAATTTTCCCACTATACCAGTCTGCTGCATGCTTCCAGCATGAGCCGGGCTGAGTTATGGGTGATGGCACGCTGATAGGCGTACTAGGATTTATTGAACGTAATTGCTGTGCCATGGATGCATTGTGTTGTAATATTGCTAGCGTTTAGGATGTACATTGGACCTAATATATTTCTGCTGTTAATAAAATTGTTCAACTGTGTTTTATTGACACTTTAGTGTAATATGGGCGTTCTTAAATTGAATCAAGTGGAATCTGTACTAATAAATGAGGAGACGTTTTTTGTAAAGCCCTAAAGTTTAAAACAGAAGATGCAGCTCATCTTAGAGAAGGTTTTAGTATATAATATTATCATTAGATAGATAGATGCTCTTCGTAATTTTACGCAGTCATTGTTTACTAGATAATGACTTCTAAAGTTTTATGTTGTAAAATAATTGACTATTCCGAATCTGGATTTATAAATTTATCAGCATAATTCCTCGTAGGCATTGACTGCCTATTACTGGTGGTAGAGCTTTATGCCAGCTCTAGGTGCCACCCACTCATCAGATATTCTACCGCAAAACAACAGTACTTGGTATTGTTGTGTTCCGGTTTGAAGGATGAGTGTGTCAGTGTAATCACAGGTACAAGGGACATAACATCTTAGTTTCCAAGGTTGGTGGCGCATTGGTGATGTAAGCAATGATTATCATTTTTAACAATGCCAATGCCAATGTCTATAGACGTTGGTGACCACTTACCATCAGGTGGCCCATATGCTCGTCCGCCTTCCTTTATAATTGCGAGAATGCGTTCAGTTCTTTTTGTAGTTTTTCTCGCGAATTGATGTTCATAGTAAACGCCAAACGTTGAATACGCGGGTCAAACTGCGATAAGTAAGTACAGTACGAGTACAGCAGCTACGGCGATCACTTCTTTGTTCACAACCTTCCAGCAATTAGTCAAAGAGACTATTAATCGACTTGCATATGCGGGTAGTGATTCTTTTTCGCTCGGTTTTTCTTCATTTAATTTTATGAGGTACCCTCATAAAATTAAATGAAGAAAAACCGAGCCAATGTTTCCGTCGAAATAAACCTCGTGCTGAAAAGTACCTTGAATTCAGGCCATGTGATTCCTTCGTATGCTATTTGAGACAGCCACGTCGATGCTTCCCCTTGAGCGCTTTGCTGACGGCTAGTATAAGTTGACCGCCATGTGATGGATTTTCAGAATAACACAAATTGGCTGTTGCACACCACGATCTCGCATCGGTATCTTGTTTGTCAGGGTCGAACGTAGGTAGACCGTCGCGGTGGACTGGTTTTGGCGCTTGCAGGGCTTCGATCAGTGTTCATGACGCGTTGCATGTTCTGGTTTTGTTCAAACATGGCACGCCAAATACCCGCATCGTTTTTCTCTTTATTTTGCACCAACAGAGATCCCACTTCTGATGACGGAGGATTTGCCTCTGCTTCATCAGTATGGTCCATAGTTTCTAACTTCTAAGTTGCGGGCGTCGATGGGTAATGTTGGAGCAACGAAACACATTAGATTAATGAACTCGTTTATAATGTTTAATCTCTCAGCACTATAACTAGGACCGCGTCGGTTTCAATATTCGACCGCACTGGCCAAGAGGTGTAGTGTGCGCCGACAGAGGGCGCTATATATATATATGTATATAATATATGTTATTATATATATAGTTGTCGAAGTCGATCTATCAGATACGAATATTTCATAATACTTTTTTTATATGTATATATACACAGACAATACAAGATAATGTAGATGATAAGGCGTGCAGTTATTATAAATTGAAATTAGGCTGTATATAATTAAAAAGTGCAAACTGACAAATTAAATTAATTAATATTAAAAGATAATTTAAAAACAAGATTTTATAAACAAAACTACATGTCTGCTATTGACCTTTGAGTTCCTTAGCCTGGAGACGTACCTGCGAGTAGAATTACGTCAACCATATAATAAAAATGCATTAGCATTGGAACTAAACCAAAACGTAAAATTTCAAATAAGATTTGATCTAAGCAAACTAAGCAAACTAACAAGTAAACATTATAAGTTAATATTAATGCTTTTTCTTTTCTTTATAAACTCAGAACTCGTGAATCACACTAAAGTGTGGTTAAATATACGTTAAAACGTATCTTGTAAAAGAGTTCTAAACTACTTATTAAGACTTTCTTAAGTAATAAGTACATAATTTTAATACCCTACCCTAGGAAGGGTGTTTTTATGCCTTCACCGATTTGGATATTAATAGATTTATATACCCATCTCAATAAAATATATTTTAAAAACTGAAAAGTGCTTAAAATATATTTTCGAGTTATTTAATTCAAAGATAATATGCAATAAAAGCCACGAACGAATTCCACAAAAATGTCAGATCCGCAATTCGGAGACTTTTCCAAGGTACTGTTTTAGAAATAATTCCAGGCTCAGTGGCACACTCGCCCTCGCTGACTCACGGTGAAGCCAGTAGCATCGTGCACTCATTTTACAATGATCATATATACGATCTGGAAATGCCATGAAATAAAAATATAATAAGACTTCTTTAGAATACTTATTAAAAATATTTGACTATTTGGGTTATAATGCAAAAGCAATTTAAAAAATATGCTTATATAACGTATAGTTATGAGATCTTAAATATTAAAAAAATATTCTTTTAGGAATAAAATTGGAGATTAAAGTAAACGAAAATTAGTGTCTATGATTTACAAATAAAATTCAGAATTAAGTTTCGTAGTTTTTTGCTTAAAACTAATTCTTCGTCGTGATCAAAGGATAAAAAGGCGGTGCATGGTCATACAAAACATATAAAAATAATTTAATGGTTGTATAAAATTCCGACGACAAACCCCATCGGGTCTAAATCTGGTACGTATATAGTTATCATAAATAAATGATTTTACTATTGAAATTCACCTGTCTTTTCCAGTCAACAATCTCATGGGAAGGCGAAGCGAGGATGCAGGCATTTCGCGCGGAAACATTTAATAATTTTACTTTAAGAACTTGGCAAAATGAATTCTGAAGAGCTGAGTAAACCATCCAGCGAGAACGCAATGTATACCTAAAAGTAGTTATAAAGAACTGAGAACAAATGCTTCTGTTGGCAATCTTTCAACGAACACCCTTCTACTCTTTCTAAACTTTCATATACATATATTAATTTCAAAGTACATATTTAAGATTAAAGGCCGACTAACAATTACGTTTCTATTATATATTAATTTAAAATTAAAATATTATTTCTATTAGTCATAATTTTGATTATAACACCAATATAATAAATCAGTAATAGTTTTATATCACATTGAATGTATTATATATTTGTGATTGCAGCATACGTTTAGAAACCTTTGAATGGATATTAATTTAATGCAGCATGGTGGAGGCGAGCTGAAGTGGATATAATATACGTACTATTAAGTTTAAGTAACTAATTTGTTTATATTATAATTCATCTCATTGACGAAGAAACAAATATCATTAGAAAAACAGCTAAAATTCTGCCACTTGTATTATAATTGTATTTAAGTAATTTATTTACACAATAACTCTTTAAAATCTCAATAATTATTTACTTAATTACTTACCTATACACATTGCGTAAAACAGATTAGGAACCCAATCAAATTTTATGGATTTAAATATATATACCTGTTAAAAGGATTTTTCTTTTTAAATCATAATATTTATTAATATTAACATAATTTTCTAAAATTTGCGGCACACTTTGAGAATTTCGCAGCACACAAAAGTGCCACGGCACATTGGTTGAGAATCACTAATATATAAATTTAATGTACGAAATTCTTGAATATTTTTATTCATTTTACTTCATATATATTCGTTGGATTTCTTTAATTATAAATTTCAATTCCGATTCACATCTGCAGGGCGTCTCGTGACGGCCACATTTTATCATAAAGGATTTATTTAATATTTAATTAATTGCTAGCTGCCACAGCGGCTTTGTGTGAGCCTGGCTGGGTACTAGCCACTTATTACCCATTACTCATTCAACCGCCAAGCAACAATGCTTTGTATTGCTGTCTTCCTGTGCAAGGTTTCAATTAGCCAATATAATTAGAGACAAAACGAAATAAAAATACATAATGTCTGAGCTGGATGTATGTGGATAAAAAAACTATTGCTGTATTACGACATTTTCATGTTCTAATCTAGTCATTATACGTAAGTTATTGAAAGAAAAACTTTTTTAATTGCATACAATGCCAATATATTGTAATTTAATTAAGTATTATACTTGATAATACAGTTTTATCCAAGTCCATCTGGGTATTTACTTATTACATATTCAACCGCCAAACAGCAAAAATTAATATTGTTGTGTTCCAGTTTGAAGAGCAAGCGAGTGTAACTCATCAGTGTAACTACAGCCACAAGGAACATATCAAATTAGTTCCCAAGGTTGGTTGCGCATTGGCGATGTAAGGAATGGTTAATATTTCTTACAGCGCCAATGTATATGAACGAAACCATCAGGTTGCCCAGCTGTCCGTTCGCCTTCTTTATATAAAAAAGCACAGTATTTATATACTAATAGTAAATAACATTGTTATTTTATAGTTATTAATAAATAGCCCATCAAGTTAATTTAAAATAAAAATATATAAAAACTCAAGGAAACAATAGACTTATATTTTGCAAAAATATTTTGCGCTAAGTGGACTTCGGATGCTATTGTGGAGTACTCGCTTGGAATATTCTTAAGGATACTGCCGTTCATAGTTCTTTTAGATCTTCACCTTGTCTGTATTAAAATTTGTCGTTCATTTTGTAGAATATCTTACATAAAGATTTATGACTACATTATTTTGTGATTTATTAATCGTTTTTAAAAAAAGAATAAAAATTATTTGATTTTAATTCATAATAATTTAATTGTTTTTAACTAACATACCCCTCTCTCTCTCTCTTAATCTCTCTCTCTCCCTCGTTCCCCGTTATTTTGTAAGTATTTATAATTAAAATTAATACGTATAATCAAAATTTTATTTTTAAATAATTATTAGCATCAAATTCATATTAAATTTAATCACCAATGTGATCAATGATTGTGTTCTTTTCAATATACAGTTTTGTACACACTGTGTCACTGGGTCAGTTGGCGTGGTTGGTAGATTTTTGCCATTCAGGCCGAAAGTTGTGGGTTCGATTCCCACCCAGGGTGAGTCTGGGTGTTATTTTCTATATAAGTATGTATTTACAAAAGAAAAGTAGTATATGTACAAGCTCTGGTTAGTTTGGGATCAGATGGCCGTGCGTGAATAATGTCCAAAAAAAGATAGATTGCCTCGTTGGTCCTATATATATCCCGAGATTCTGTGTTTACTCTGGGTAACTCACAATTGTACAAAGTCGCCAATATACATGATACGAAGTAATAATTATTTATTGTTTGTTATTTTAAAATCAGAGCAAACATTAAATTTAAATTAGGAAATCAAAAAAACATAAGCTGTTACTGTATTTTGCCCAAGTGTTCTATTTTACTAATTTGTTCCTTTTTCATTAGTAATGGTCTATGTTTATATTATTATAAAAATGGGAGACGTTGCCGTAACATCTCGCTTGTTACAAATAAAGATACTATTCTAGTGGGGTTGATCCCTTGGTCTTCACATACGAAGAAGACGACCCAAGACGGATGACAGTATTTGTGGAATCGGTGTAAGATCATAATTTACACTAGACGACATCAAAACGCGGCGTACATTTAATGCGCACCTCACCGTAACCACAGGAAAAAGGGAACTGCGTCACACGCCAAAATCACATGATGTCGAAAGAAAAAAACGTTTTAATGTGTTCCTATACACCTTTAAAAACACAACAGGGTCAATGTACGTGTGAATTAGCAGTGATGCTTGCTAGGATTGCAGCTTAATCTTTCGTAATCCATATGTCACACCCATTATAGCTTAACATTTTTACACATTAATTTGATATATATAGTACAGTAACTCAAAGTAAGAAACAAAAGAATAATATAATTATTAATTCAAAATCCATTGAGCTATATATTAAGTCTACTCTGAGATGGCCCAGTGGTCGGATCGCGTGAATCTTAAACGATGATCGTGCGTTCAAACCCGGGCAAGCATAACTGAATTTTCATGTGCTTAAATTGTGTTTATAATTAATCTCGTGCTTGAAGGTGAAGGAAAACATCGTGAGGAAACCTGCATGTGTCTAATTTCACTGAAATTTTGCCACATGTGTGGAATACACAACCAGCATTGAAGCAGTGTGGTGGAATAAGCTGTTTGCAGCAGAGGGAGTCTTAGCCCAGCAGTGTAACATTTACAGGCTGTTACTGTACTGAGTCTATAATATTTCATTATAATATTACATGATATAATTATTATAGCCTGGAAAAAGAGATAGAATCTCAAATTAGAATCAAGGATAATATCATTAATAATTTAACGCTTAAGTTATTCTTGCGATTTACTCTTCATTTTATAAATACTTTAAACTGAATATGTATTTTCCAAGAAAGAAACTGCAAGGAATAGCCTAAGAAACTCAAAGGAATCTCAGACTCAATTAAGATAAAAAATACAGCATATTTTCAAGTATGTACTTATTTTTCTAGAATGCCGAGAATCAAACCAAACGTGTTGGCTTCAATAAATCTTATTATTTTATTTTTTATAAGTAATTACAATCAAATTATATATTGATTTGTGTATCGATATTTTTATATTAATATACTTACAATAATATAATAATATAAGATGCTACTTAGTAATTGATTAAATTTAAAATTTTCGACACATTCCAAAGAAACCTATGAAGAACTAGTAATCAGCAACAAAACAAAACTGCCAACTCATTTCTTGGGATATCATCCTTCAGCAAGCGCCATAGATATCAAAATACATTAAAATTCATAATTCCAACGGAACGGAAAACTCCGATCCCAGATTATTGGATGAAATGGAACATCCCGGGGGAAGCTCGGTACTTTCCTCGGATACGTTCTATTTTTCTATACTGATTAATATTTCTCCACCTCTTTTGTCACATTTATTAAGAGAGAGACAAAAATATATATTGATAGTTAGATTTGATGCTGAATCAAAGTGAATGTAACAAAAAAATAAAATTTGTAAATATCGCCTTATTTACAAATTTTATTTTTTTGGTCTTATTGTGCCGTGTGGTGACGGCGACGAATATCACCACCCCATCTCATCCCGTGGGGGGCGTAGAAGTCGACCCGAGGGAATATACACCAGAGAACGGGCAGCAGCGTCTCTCTGAGTACTATGACTAACTTACTGCGATCGCCAACCCGTCTGCCAAGCGTGGCGATTATGGCATATCCCCTCATGATTCGCGCAACTAAACCACGGCCCCTAGTCCCCGGCAGCCCTGCTATTCCTAGCCTTGGTAACAGCTGTGGTAACGGCGGGGCAGGGGGTGCTAAGAATCCCCGGCAGATTTCGTGTTACCAACACCGACGACCTCTGGCCCTGGCAACATATAACACGCGTACACTGCGGACCGACGAGAAGATCATCGAACTGGAGGAAGAATTGAGCAGGTTACACTGGGATATCGTCGGATTATCCGAAGTCCGAAGACAGGGGGAGGATACGATGATCCTGAAATCCGGTAACCTTCTCTATTTCCGAGAGGGCGATCAACTGTCTCAAGGTGGTGTCGGGTTCATAGTCCACAAGTACCTCGTTAACAACGTTGTGAAAATCGAGAGTGTGTCGGCTAGGGTGGCGTACCTTATACTCAGAATCACCAAGCGGTATTCTTTGAAGGTCATACAGGTATACGCGCCGACTTCGACACACTCCGACGATGAGGTTGAGGTCATGTATGAGGATTTATCTAAAGCCATACATACCAACAAGACTCATTTCACTGTTGTAATGGGGGACTTCAACGCGAAGCTGGGCAAACGATTCGGTGATGAGTTAAAGGTGGGACCTCATGGAATTGGAGACCGCAACACTCGGGGCCAGATGTTGGCCGACTTTATGGAGAAGGAGGGACTCTTTATGATGAACTCCTTTTTCAAGAAGCCAGGTCAGCGTAAATGGACCTGGGTGAGCCCTTATGGGAAAACCAAGAATAAGATAGACTTCATCTTGTCGACGAGAAGACAAATATTTAATGACGTCTCCGTGATCAATGCAGTCAAAACTGGGAGCGATCACAGACTCGTAAGAGGCTCGTTAAATATCAATGTTAAACTCCAGAGGTCCCGACTGATGAAGTCTACGCTCCGACCATCACCTCTTCAAATCCGAAATCCCGAAGCCTTTCAGCTCGAACTCCAAAACCGATTCGATTGCCTAGCAGACTGCGAGGAAGTGGACACATACAACGACAGGCTTGTGGAAACTGTCCGTACGGCTGGGTCTAAGACCTTCAAGACCAGCCGTACAAAAGGAACCAAAAAGATCTCTGCCTCTACCCTACGGCTTATGGAGGAAAGACGGAAAATGATTCTGACGTCCCCAGCTGATGCTGCCGGCTATCGGCTGATCAACAGACGGATTTCAAAGTCTCTAACTCGCGACACTCGCCAATTTAATACAATGCGCATTAAAGAGGCCATCGAGCGGAACAAAGGCTCTAAAGTGTTCGCCAGAGATCTGTCTGTTGGTCAGAGTCAACTAACAAGGCTGAAAACTGAGGATGGCAGAATAGTCACGTCAAGATCTGAGCTGTTGGAAGAGGTTGAGAAGTTCTACGGTCAGCTGTACACGACAGCTCAATCACCTGTCAGTAGTCATGCTGCAGATCCCAGAGCAAGACTAACCCGACACTACACTGAAGATTTTCAGGACGTCAGTCTTTTCGAGATTAGAATGGCTCTCGGACAACTCAAAAACAACAAGGCACCTGGTGATGATGGTATTACAGCCGAGCTTCTGAAGGCGGGTGGTACACCGATCCTCAGGGCTCTTCAGAGGCTTTTTAACTCCGTCATTGCCAAAGGTCAAACGCCAAAAGCATGGCACAGAAGTGTGGTGGTACTTTTCTTTAAGAAGGGTGATAAAACCCTTCTGAAGAATTACAGGCCCATCTCACTGCTGAGTCATGTTTACAAGTTGTTTTCGAGAGTCATTACGAATCGTCTCGAGCAAAGGCTTGACGACTTCCAGCCACCCGAACAAGCCGGATTCCGGAAAGGCTTTAGCACCATAGACCACATACATACGCTGCGGCAAGTTATACAGAAGACTGAGGAGTATAACCAGCCACTTTGCTTAGCGTTTGTGGACTATGAGAAAGCCTTTGATTCGATCGAAACCTGGGCCGTGCTGAATTCTCTTCAAAGGTGCCAAATTGATTATCGGTATATCAGGGTGTTAAAGTGCTTGTACGAGAACGCCACCATGTCGATCCGACTCCAGGATCAGAACTCAAAACCTATCCAACTGCAGAGAGGTGTAAGACAGGGAGACGTGATATCTCCGAAACTGTTTACCGCTGCATTGGAAGATGTTTTCAAGCTTCTGGACTGGAACGGACTTGGCATCAATATTAACGGCGAGTACATCACTCATCTTCGATTTGCCGATGACATTGTAATTATGGCTGAGACCTTGGAAGACCTCGGCACTATGCTCGATGACCTCAGCAGGGTTTCCCAACAAGTGGGTCTAAAAATGAACATGGACAAGACGAAAATCATGTCGAACATCCATGTTGCACCCACTCAAGTCAAGGTTGGAAATTCTGCACTCGAAGTTGTAGACAACTATGTCTACCTAGGTCAGACCATCCAACTAGGTAGGTCCAACTTCGAGAAAGAGGTCAATCGTCGAATTCAACTCGGCTGGGCAGCGTTCGGGAAGCTACACGATATCTTCTCATCCCAAATACCGCAGTGTCTCAAGTCGAAAGTCTTCGACCAGTGTGTGTTGCCAGTGATGACTTATGGATCAGAGACGTGGTCGCTCACAATGGGCCTCATAAGAAGGCTCAAGGTCACTCAAAGGGCAATGGAGAGGGCTATGCTCGGAGTTTCTCTGCGAGATCGAATCAGAAATGATGAAATCCGCAGGCGAACCAAAGTAACCGACATAGCCCGAAGAATTGCTAAATTGAAGTGGCAGTGGGCGGGGCACATTGCTCGCAGAACCGACGGCCGCTGGGGCAGAAAGGTTCTCGAGTGGCGACCACGAACCGGAAGACGCAGCGTGGGCAGGCCCCCTACAAGGTGGACCGACGACTTAGAACGAGTCGCGGGAAGCCGTTGGATGCGGGCAGCGCAAGATCGGCCAACGTGGAAATCCTTGGGGGAGGCCTTTGTCCAGCAGTGGACGTCTTTCGGCTGATGATGATGATGATGATGATCGCCTTATTGGGAAAAAGAAGGTTTTAGAATTTATTCTACTATGCTGCTTGAATGCAACTGGAGATCTTGGGTAATGAGGTAGATTTTCCTCACGCTGTTTACCTTTATCGCCGATCAGGAAAAGAATTATAAGGCATATGACAATTCAGTAGTACTTGCCTGGATTTAAGCCTGCAATCATTTATCAAGATTCAACGGTAATAAGCCGATAATATATACCCGATATCGTAAATCTATTGTTAAACAAATGGCTTTAATTTCAAAATTTACAGTACAAAATCATAGCACCGCTCAATCAATAACAGACGAAGCGTTGGCAAGAATCGAATCATAAATTTACTTAACCCAGATGTTGGTACAATTTGCATTCTGCATAATATTCGTATTCTCGTCACCAGTTTATTCATCTGTCTCGGAGCCTTTGTCTTTGGTTTACGACTGTTTGAATTAGATGATAGTTGTTCGAGAAAATTCACCATTGCAATTTATAAGGATATTGTGACAGCGTGCTTAATAATTTCTTTTCTAAAACGTAACAACACCGTTTTGTCATTTATCACCCAATACATATTTTCCCTTTGAGGCACAATTTTAAATATATTATTTTTTAAATCTTTTCGAAAAGCCTAAAAAGGGATAAGCCTTAAATGTGGCAATAAGTGTATGTCTGCTGGCTTCTAAATGTTATGTCTGCTGTAGCTGTAATTACACTGGCCCTTCAAATGTATATATTTTCAGACTTAATCTATTATTTACCGAATTACTGCTGCTTAGCAAGAGCAACCTTTGAAAGATTTAATTACTGTAACAACAAGCAAATACTGTCCGCAGGCACTTAATCCTCGCCAATACCTGGTTACACGAGAAAGGCGGATCAGCAAGAAATCTATGTGGAATTTTCTCTGACAAATTACGCACGAACTTGGCTTCGCTGACTCGTTAGTGACTTCGCGTAAATGCATTACGGGTCTTGATCCTTGCAACGTCACTATTGAATTAATCTTCTGGAATTTACTGCGAGTAATAATCATTAATTATTTTTTGTTAAAAATATGTTGAATTAAATAAAACTCAATACAATTGACAGAATTGAAAATGTTTAGAAAATAATATTAAAAAAATATACATGAATAAATATTTATGTTCGTCATACTTTATAAAAAATATGAATCGTGTTATGACTTTGTGTCATTCACATAGTATATAGACATAGGATTATGATGTATAATTAAGTAACTTAAGATTAATAAGGTACTTAGTAATAATAAAATGTAGACTTAATTGTACATTTTGATTATTAGAATTAATTATTAAGAATTTCATGTATCACGTTGAAATATTATTTAAATATATATGTGTAAAGAGAAAAGTCAAAACTTATATAAATAATAAGGTATTATTATAGTATTGTATTATAAATAAAGATATCAAGAACTGTTTGTTGATCTTCTATTGGAATAGGCTATAAAACTAAAGGGCCTGAAACAACGTTCGCGTGGTTCAATTGCGTTGGTATCACACCAAAGCATTTGCAATTCCAAATGGTGAACCAGTGGAATTAAATGCACAAGGGACGCAATATCTTAGTTCTCAAAGTTGGTGCATTAGTTAATATTTCTTAAGGTGCCAATAGTCACCGTTGAAAATTTGTTGGCTTATTTGCCTGGGGTACAGGCAAATAAGCCAACAACAAAAAATCCTGTCAAAACATTGTAAAACATTATAAAAAAAATTCAATCTCAAAAAAAAACTCGAGGTAAAATCCAAAAATATATAATGTATGAAATACATTACTTTATTTATTTATTTTTTATATTCGCCGGGATGGCAAATGACTACTCCGCCTGATGGTAAGTGATAGTAGAGTCCAAACGCTACGACGGCCAGTACAGTCGGGAAGAATGTTCTGTACTAGCCGTCCCCGCCTTGCCGGCCCGCAAGATGCCTCTTCACGCCTCGTTTGAAGGAACCCGGGTTGTAAGAGGAGGGAAACACATGAGCTGGTAAGGAATTCCATTTTTTGGAAGTGCAAAGAAAGGAGTTGCCAAATTTCATGCCAAAGTTTAGAATAAATTTCTTCTTATAAAATTAGTTGTGTGATTAGGAAAATATTCTCAAGATCAAATAATTAGCAGATTTGTAACTCAAGATCTCATGTATTCATTTAACAAATAGGCAACAAAGTAACAACCTTGTGTAAAATGTATAAGAAAGAGATCTTCAAATAGAGAAATAAATAAATCTAAGAAGAAAATATTTTCCAAGAATTATTTTTCAAATTTAAAAAGACAATAATTTTCTTCGAGCTTCTTCGTTAGCGCAGAACGTCGGATCATACGAAACCATTCAATACCAAACCGTAACAGATTGTAAAAGTCAATTACAGCGTCACTGGAAACGGAGTCTGGAAACAAAAGTGTCGTCAGCGAACTGTCGGCTAGGGTGTCAATCGAATACCGCGTTTCTGCTCTAATTGATTTGGGTTCGAACAATGGTTACTTTATGACGAGCTCGTTTAGAAGTTAAGACGAAAAATCTAATAAAAATTTACTTTGTTCAAGTAGACTTATATGCAAAATTTTGAATCATCATAATCATCATGTAGTCATTTTACATTTTTTTTTATAGTGTAAGTAGGCGAACTTGCATGATGGTAAGTGATCACCAACGCCCATAGACATTGGCAAAATAAAAAAATCAGTAAAATATATTTAAATTTCAGTTCTGCTGAAAATTAATTATATAAGTATGTAAATACAGTAAAATTATTATTTATCTTTCATGGAAATCAATAAACTTTACGCTTCCCTGTCATCTATATAATGTTATATCGAAAAGCTAGTTTCGCATGCACGTTTCTATTTCGAGGCAGTATCGCGCTCTAAAGGATTTAGGATTATTGATGACTGTACAAGTTTTAATTGGACTCTGCGATGACTTCTTCATTGACTCGGAATGTTGTTTACCAGTTGTCTTCCTTTAAGGAAGTTATTGGTATTTAAGGGATTTTGGATTCCTAAGCTATTAGGCCAATGATTGGCTGTTGATTGATTGAAGCTATTAGGCCGTAATCGGACTACAAACGATTTTTCCGTTCAAATAAATTTGCATTAAAAAAAATTAATTGAATATGTTTTTATAGAAAAAAATAGGTTTTTCCATCACGCTGCTTCCATGCTGGTTGAAGGGAATATATGTAGAAGAATAACACACGTTTTCTTCGACAAGTGAGAAAATAAAAGCACACCACTAAATTTAATAATACAAAAAACTTTTCAAATGATATTAACATCATTTTAATATTATCTGACAAAACTTTTAATGGCTGTTTTAATAATCTGCGGCAATTTGCATCAAGTACGAGCGCCAGCACAAAGCATTATAGACAACTCATTTTATCTCATTAAGTAATGTTTAATATGCACACATGGTCATTGTAAAATGCTTCATTATATAAAACAAGTTTTTAGTTACTGGTTTTGGCCACGTGCAAAGTGGCTTGAAAACATCGTGAGGAAACCAGCATGTGTCAGTATTGTCCAACAACAAGAACTGGAGAAGGTGGAATAAGCTTTCTCTTCCAGAACGGATGTGGTCTTTGTCCACCAGCCCACGGCTGGACAAAGATCTCATTTACATTTACAGCCTGTTTCTTTTACTCTTTTGGCCACGTGTATTTTAATGACACATAAATATCATTTCTCACTCACTGACTTACGAAGTCTTTTCATACCGAGACTCGATCCGCCGGGCCGATGACTTGGGTACGTATTTGATTGACTCTGTAATCAAAAAGGTGAAAAAGAGTAACTATAGAGTTTCTTACCGATTCTCATTAGAATTTACATTCCGAACCGGCTATACATTTAATTCAAAGTTTTAACATGACGAGTCAAAAGTGCCTCTATGAGACTACATGAATAAATATTTTTTTATTTGATTTTAACCGATATCCGTTGGAGACGAGTCCCGAGAAGATATAGCGGATCGGTTAGTATAGCGTAGAGATCTAAGAGCTTTGGCGCACTTCTTGAGAAGCTTATATACGATTACGATTGGCTTATTATAATTACGATTCTTATGTAATTAATATTAGAAGTACAGACAAACCTAAACACGAATTACACATTTTGGTTGATTAATGATAAATTAAACATCTAAATGCTACTGATGCTACTAATATATATATATATTAGTATACTGATTTAAAATAAATAAATAAATAAGATTAAAAAATACACAGACAAAAAAAAAATGAAAAACTACGAATAAAGCTGTTCAACGCTTTTTAATTAAACGACTGCTACAGAAAAAAAACGAACAATAGATTTTACAAATTGAAGACTCCAATGAAATTATTGATACATCAACGGGTCTGGAAAAGGCCTCTATTATAACGTATTGAAAAAAGTAAAATGAAATCAAGCAATTGATCATATTAATATACCAATTTGAAATATTTCATTCGAAATTCGGGCCGGTTGGCGTGGTTGGTAAACACTTGCCTTTCACGCCGAAGGTTGTGGGTTCGATTCCCACCCAGGACAGACATTTGTGTGCATGAACACTAAAATTCTTCTTCTTACATGAATAAAATTGCTACTTTTACACAAATGGTTAATAATAACAATTAGTTATTAAGTAACTTTATTATAATATTGTTTTTACTGTATTATATCAAAATGTGTGTATATATTTATTTACATAAAATAAATAATGCAAAAACCTTTATAAAACATAAAGCACTCCGTTTTAATGCCTGGTGATAGGAGATCTGATTCATTTTCCAGAAGATTGAAATTGAGATTCAACGAAGAAATACTGCTAGTATTCGTGCCGTTATCTTTTGCTATCATTACTATTCAGTAGGTATTTTTAATTTTGATTTTTGTCATAATTATAATAATTAGTAAATTTATTAACCATTATTTTCAATATGAACGTGTTGTTTGCTTCGAGTCTTCAACCAATTATCCTGAATAATAAAAATATTGAAAAATGAAGACAGACCAAATCTTAGTAGCTTTTATTTAACTTTATCTATTAGTAAGGGAGTTAAATTTCTAACTAAATTATAATAACATATTGAAAATGTATATGTAAAATTAATTTATTCTTTTCTTCATAAAAGAAGAGAGAGGCCTTAGCCCAACTGTAGGACATTCACAGGTTGTTAATTATATGTTATGTAGAAATCAAAGGATACTAAATCAACGTTTATTTATCATCTATATGTTTTCATTTTGTGTAATACAGCCCTTTAACATAAGGTTTATCTTTTTTATAGATAAAGTTAAAATAACCTAATATTATAATGTTAACATAATTCAATAATGAAAAGTTAATTTTAATATCAACTATGTACAAATAAATCTATATATCTTGCATGAAAATCTGTAAATACTAACTCCAAGTTTTTTTATTATATATTTATAATATTCTTTAGATTAATTTGACATGTCCAACTTACTTAATATTTTTTAACAAAAGTCTTACAGCTAAAAACGTGTAAGGTATACAACGTATAAATGCTATTTAGCGACTGTTTGGTTCAAGTATGACACGGTTTTTTCTTTTTCTCATTATTGATTTGACATTCGAAAGAAGAAGACAAAAAATGTTTATCCTAGTCACTCGCTGAATAACGTTATAAGGAAGGCGGTTAAATGTTATAATATAATTACGCTTTAATAATCTCCTCGAAGCTTATGAACGTGAGCTGCTTGGTAACCCGATCCTACTTACCTTATAACCGATTATGTTTCAAATTTAATCATATTTCATTAGTCCTCAAATCGTAGGAAATTTATCGTACATATATAGAATTAATTAAAATATGATATTTATTATAATTAATTCTTTTAATCTGTTTAATATTTGGTTTAGTCTACACAAACTTTAAATAATAGCAAACTAATATTAAAAAAATTGCTGTTCGCGAGGTTTTTTTCACATTATAACAAAATAATTTAAAAATAATCACCGACCACGGACTCGCAGAAGAGCAGCTTGCTGGAATGAGTCTTTTTTTTCTATAAAATAGATTGGCGGACGAGCAAATAGGTCACCTGATCGTAAGTGGTCACGAACGCCCATAGACATTGGCATTGTAAGAAATGTTAACCATCGCCTACATCGCCAATGCGCCACCAACCTTGCGAACTAAGATGTTATGACCCATGTGCCTGTAATTACACTAGTTCACTTACCCTTCAATCCCGTAGTTGCGGTAGAATATGTGTGGGTGGTATCTACCCAAACGAGTTTGCACAAAGCTCTACTACCAGTAAAGTGTCAAGCAATTTTAAGATTATTATTTAATGTTCTTACTACTGAACTAAAAAATTGTTTTTAGATACATCAAAAACTGTCTACTCGCATACAACGGCATTTATTTACGAGTAAATCAATTTGAGGAATATGATAAAGAAGCATAAAGGAATGATCTTTAAGATATTTCTTAGAAATTAAGACATTAATTGTTCTGCTGTTGACATTAGACCCTCATCGCTCATTAAATAAAATGGCCTCCCTTAACTTAACGAAGGAAAAGAAACCCCTAATACGATAAGCCAGCCCTTGAAAAGGCCACTTCATTACATAGAGTAGAAAAGTACGTATGAGATTTTTCGTTCTACCGTCATTTTAATCTAGATTAATTATCGTTTTATTTATTCTGTATCCGGTAATTTTTTGCTGAGTACATCGTAAAGCGTAAGAACAAAGCCAACGCCGAAAGTTGCCGGAAATCATATAAAAGATTGTGGTAAAAAATGTCAGTATTAACGTTCAGGTAAGACGATTTATGTCAGCGCTTTGTTCGGCTTTTTATATAGTCGAATACTAATAATTCTTATAAACGGTAAGAGAAACTTTGTAGATTATAAATTATATGATTTTCTTGAAGACTTCTTCTTCAGACCTATGTTACTGCGGTTTTGGAAACTTAGCAAATGATAAAAGCATATTGTCGTAAAAACATCGACATAGATTTTATTTTTACGAGCCGAACTTGTTGTTTGGCCTTATATACATAAATAGATAGAGAATAACCTGTGTATTATGATTATGACATAATCGCAATCGAATGTTATATTAAGAACCGTGGTTCATAATATAACATTCGATTGCGATTATGTATCATGATACAGATGGAAAAAACTGGAAATATTATGAAAAATTTCTGATATAAATTCGTAGCATGATCTTATTTCTAATCGAATACAATACCCAATAGCTCTTTCAATTAATTTTAGCGGATTCAGAGAAATTGCTACATTATTTCCGAATTATTTCACACTATTGTCCTCTTTATTCCCCAATTATAGTAACAACTTGGGAATCTTGGATTTGTTAATGAATTCTCTTTCAACTGGGCACGGATTTGAATCTTACAAATAAGGGTGCGTTTTCATTACAACGATTCGTCTCTCTTAAAGTTATACATATAACTTTGAAGTTACTGATCAGATAACTTCCAGTGATAATTCAATAAGGAATGTAATCGAGAACAAAGATATTCTTAAGTGACAAGTAATTGAGGTTATGTCAGTTTTGACGGATAAGGTGTATACAATTTTCGAAATAAAACAATGGGCCTTAGGGATCCGAGTTGGATGAATGCTAATATGTAGAAACAGTTTTTTCGGCATACATATTTAATAAAGGGGATCTTTTTGTTTGCCCTCTGGGAACCCTTACATTTATCTGGATGCAAAGATACTTATGTTCTAAAAGTTATGTCAAGTTTTTTACTCCTAGCTACTGTTACTGGTAAAGCTGCAAAAGCTGCTACAAAAGCTATGGGCGATTAGCATAGGCTAGATCGTTTGCTCATCTGCCATTCTAATATTAAAAATACTAAGTATTTTTTTATTTATTTCTATATTATAAAATGTATTAAAAAAAACCTGAACACAAGGTGACAATTACAGTAGTATTTTTTTTTTTTTTATAGAATAGGAAGGTGGACGAGCATATGGGCCACCTGATGGTAAGTGGTCACCAAACGCCCTTAGACATTGGCATTGTAAGAAATGTCAACCATCGCTTATAGCCAATGCGCCACCAACCTTGGGAACTAAGATTTTATGTCCCTTGTGCCTGTAAATACAATGGCTCACTCACCCTTCAAACCGGAACACAACAATATCAAGTATTGCTGTTTTGCGGTAGAATATCTGATGAGTGGGTGGTACCTACCCAGACGGGCTTGCACAAAGCACTACCACCAGTATGTTACATATTAAATATACTTTTAAAATTACTCTCTATGTTCATAGATGATATATTATTTTATATATCACACACGTGTATAGAATCAAAAGAACTGTTTTTTTTTTATATAAGTTCGTTTCCGAGGTGACCCAAACTACACTGAATTTTAATTATTAATTTGTAAATATCTGGTAATCAGCGGTGAATAAAAAATTATTGTAAATAAACTGTTTAAATAATTACAGTTTTGTAATGCTTTTTAATAATACATTTATTTCTTACTTCACAGTCTTTAACTCAATGCCCTTTGAAGTTTCATCTTTAATGGCTTCTTACTTACTTTGTCGTTAAATTATATAGCTCACAAATTACTATATAATTAGGGTATAATGGAAACAGATTTCTAGCTTTTATCGAATGAACGAAGGAGGCAGGTAAATCGGCCTAATCCCTTTAATCAAAGTTTCTTCGAACACAATGAAACTGGATTCAAAATGGCGGAAAATTTATTTGAATATGTAATCTGCGGTACTCCTTTTCGAAGATTTATTAGTTGTAATTTTTAAAGGAAATTGTTATGTAGGAAAATCTAGGAATTCTTTAAGACGTCGGACAGAGAGAGAAAATATTTTATAGCGAAAATATTTTTTGTCCTCAAAAATCTAACCTATTATTTTAAGTCGGTAGACTGGTGCAGGCGAAAACTCAACCAAAACATGCTGACTTGCTCACGTTTTTCATTCAACACACAACTTAAGCACGGAATCTGCAATACCTATGGTTTTTGATCGTCGAATCATAGTGTTAGTCATATTAACAAGAGCCGTCAAGACTTTTCTCTCATAATTTAGCTTTATGTAAGTAGTTCTAAATTTCTTATCATATATATGTAAACAAGAATACATTTGTAATATTCTTGTTACCCACGTCTGTGTATTTAGGACTATCAATTACGATACGGGTTAAGCAATATTTTGAATAATATTACAAGATTTGTTAGTTCATGAAACAAATAATACATATCAAATAACCAAGACGTATTTGTGTTTTATTTATAAGATTGACTGATCAAATATTTTAGATTTTATTGTGATTTAACTCGACTTCAGCGACAGTCTTAATTGAGACATCACAGTTAATTCTTTATTCAAGTTTGTTTATAAGTGCACTTCCTCATGTTACAGTTTTGAATTAAATGTAAAGCAATCCCGGTTCGGAATTTAGTTTCTACCGAAAAGAAACGGTAAGGCACTCAGTATTCTCTCTGTTTCATCCTTTTACTAAATTAACTACGGTCTACTGAGTATTCAAAATAGTGAGTTACAATGAAATATACAAATTGTAATTGAACATTAAATAATAACGTTAAATATTTTTGACAGAGACTTCAGTAATGTAAAAGGCATTTCGGCAGTGACAAGGGTGTCAAAAATTAAAATATTCTGAAAATACCTACAGACTGGACTAGGTTTTACGTCCTCGGATGGTTATATTTTTAAAATAGACCATTTTTTCTATTGGATCGATAAGGTACATTTAAATTAAGGATTGAATATTTTGTTTCTTTTTGACATAGTTTCTAAAACTTAGCAACCCTTATTTACTCGTATAAGAGTATTATATCAAATCGTCGAGAGGAAACAGAACGACAGTAATTCTTAAATCCTTTAAGTGGTGAAATATTCAGAATAGCTTTAATATTAACCTTAAGTCGGAACTCAGCTATTATTTTTGAAATGGCTCATTCGCTGTGTATTATTCTAAGCTATTCTACCATTAGCATAAGACTTACAATCCTAGCTTAAAATAGCCTAGAAAATTGTGTCGTGTCTCCCAAATATCGTTATATAATATCGTTAGCTTATGATATAATATCGTTGCATATTTACACCATTTAAATGCTTGCGCTTACGCCAACGGTTCCGCTCGCCTGTAAGGGTGGGGAGCAGGTGTTAGGTATTAAAAATTAGCCTAGAGATAATGCCTATCGCTCATTATCAAAAGAGTTAATACACAAATATATACTAATATTATAAATGTGCAAATACCTCTATCTGTCTGTTAAGCTTTAACGGCTACCTACATACTTTTGTATAACAACCTCAGCCCAACACCAAAATCTCCCCTCTTACCTAACGTTCAGACGAACACTAGCATTATATAAAATAAATAAAAATACTCATACGAAGTGCAGCATGAATCCTATCAATAAATTGTTGGCAGTTCGAAGAATATTATTTTCGAAAACAGTTTATCGTGAGAAGTAATTCACGTGATCGCAAATTGAAGGCAATTATTTGCATTTAATTTTCGCTTTATTGTTGCATTGACTATTCAGAAAATAAATGTTCATTCCACACACTCGGACAGACGGTTAAACAATATTTTTGGTCAATGTGTTTTTAGTGGCGACAAAGGGTTTCGCATAATTCGTTTCGAAAACCTTCGTTTGTCTTGAATTTAATTATGATGCAATAATATGTGTGTGAAACAATTGTGTGTTGTATCATTTATTATTTTTAATTGATCGTTTGTGCATAATAGTAGTATGTATGTGTATGTATTATTTCCTGTAACAAAAAACATCAAAATCAATATTAATATACCAACGATAAAAAGGTATTTAAATAAAGCAAAAAAACCTATAATTAATATAATAACGAAAGTCATCATATCACAAAATTTTCAAGCCGAGAAATATGCATTTTATTTAAGAATTTAAATAAAATAAACTGAAGCTACATAAAAGTCTTGGAATATTTATTCAAAGACTTCGCTCTTTCATATTAAAAACTAGTAGTTCGATTCATCTCACAACAGTAATATTTAAAATAATACAGCGTGACAATGCCGCATTGTTTAGTATTTCCGTAATAGTATTGTGTCTATTTTATTTATACCAGCAAACCTTTACAAAGCGTATTTCTGAATATCTTTTCGTACACCTTTTTTTTTTAAATTATTCCCTTTTAAATATTATGATATAAGTATATAAATATTAATACAAGTAATTACTGATGCAGTGCTTTTCTGAATATCACTCTTGTAATGTTTATAACTAACTTAATGACGTGATACGCTATTTTGATGCGTGTATCCTTTTAATGTTATAATCATTATAATCAAGTTCGCATATTCTGTCAGTTTACAATCGTTATCTGCGATGGGTTTCGAGTTTATTGTATCAGGTAAGCATACCAGCATATATTCTCGGCGAAGAATGGTCATCTGCATAGTGCGGGGATATGTCACGATATTCCATAAGTTGGCAACTGTCCTGGCGCGCTTTCGGCTTTTGGACATTCTGGCAAATATTGACTCTTGCATCGAGCAAGAGTCTGTTAGCAGACCCACATCCTCCGTCAGAACATTAAAAGCGTAAAAAAATGTTTATCCAATCGTTGTAACTGTTGCTTATCAAATTGGAATAATAAGATTTCCATTGCCAAGACGAAGTAAATTGGAAACTCATTACTGTATTCTCAAATGTATGTTTAAGCAGATATGAAGATGTGCTTAACTATGTAGATTCAGATTAAATGAACAAAGAAACAATAATGAAAAATCTCGAAAAAAGCCGAGATGACCCGGTGATGATATGTTTGGAATTTAGTAGTGTTTGTCTTATTCTTCGTATATCACGTGGGTCTTGTATCATGGAACTTTCCGATCATGTCGATTTTACAAGTAAATTTTAAATGAAAAGTGCGGCCTTATACCCTGCAGGCAAGTATTATGTGCTTCATTTGCGTTTATTATTTTTTTCGTACTTCAATTACACTAGTCTGACCTTTATTCCGGAAGATTACAGCAAAAACTAAGCGTTGCTATTAGTATTTATCTTTAAAATAAATACACGTAATTGGGATATATGGAAGACTACTCGTTATATTTAGCTTAGTTTAAGTATGCTGATAGAAATAAACTTTAATTAAGAACTATCTATGAAACAAGTTTTTTTTTCTTTTCATAGTCGTACGAAAACAGTTAAAATTTATTAGAATGTATGTATTATCACCAGTACCAAAAATGTGCAAAGTTGCCGCTCAATCAACCGAACGAGGCTGTTTTAAAATTAAGTTGCAAGATTCGACCTTAACAAAGTAAAATATTTATTTTTACAGGATGATTTATATTAAGTACATACAAATACTCAGTGGTAGGGGTTTGTGCATACCCGTCTGGGTTGGTACCACCCAATTATCAGATATTCTGCCGTTAAACAGCAATACATAGTATTGTTGCGTACCACTTTGAAGGTCGAATGAGCCAGTGTAACTACAGACACAAGGGACATAACAACTTCGTTCCCAATGTTGGTAGCGCATTGGCGATGTAAGGAATATTTAATATTTCTTACATCGCCAATGTCTATGGGCCACTGTGTGGTGATCTAAGTGATCAACACCAATATCATAAAATACCTACTACTGCTACACACACTCTCTAAATCACACTCGGAACGGCGACAAGAATGCTGCATTTCCCTGTTCGAAACAACAACCAGCCCCCTTTCGCGAATGGAAGTAATAAGACGAGGCGTTATATTATGTAAGTTTAATAGAAAAATGTATATGCATGTAATATATCTTTAAATTCTGGTAATTTTTTAGACAATTAATATCTGACAAAGATTGCAATGTAACTTTTGTTCAAAGTTTTCTATCGCATGTACTACGGTATTTCCTGACATTGCAATAAATATAATGCGTTATTTGTGCTCGTGTTGACTTTAGACCCATCGAAGCTTATTGCGGCCCGAGCCATAAAAGTAAGATATGTTCGTTCACGTCTCCAAGTCGCTCCATTGTCGGCACTAGATTTATTTTCTACATTAGTGGGGAAACAACTTTCTTTTTTGGTCGCGTTTATTTTTGGCTGGTCTATTTTCTTATCTTTATAAATATATCATTTCGTTTCGATTTGATGGGGTGTTCGTATAAACTATCTTTTAATAGAATTTTATGAAATATGTTACAATTTTTTTTTATGTGTTTTTGTATTTTTTTTAAGTTGTAAAATAGTTATTATTAAATGACGTTTGGATAATTAATAATTTAAACAAGAAAATATTGTTTTTAATTTAATAATATGTTTTTTCTTACTTCTTTTAATTGAGAAAAAGTTCTTTTAAATGTGTTACAGTTTTTAACGCGATACACTATAATATGATAGATTCAACATATCATAAATATGTAGATAATGAAACTACTAACATTATTATCACAACAGAAGAACTCACTCCGAATTTCATTTATTACCTTATGATTGGATTTAGTTCCATTGACCTGAATACGTTTTTGAACACTTTAATGTTAAATCGACGTGTTTATATAAATATAATCTTTGGTCATTTTTGGTAAATACAATATAAAATAAATATAATACATAACTTTTAACAAATATATGACATGTATCGCGAACACTGAATTATTCCAAAATAAATAAAATTGCCTGCATTCGGGATATAATTGAGCTGGAGTATTTGCTTCACAGTTTCATAAGCAGCATCACCAGAGGCAGACGTATAGGAATTATCAGGAGGCGGCTCGCCTGGCCGAAGTCGGTACGTCGCTCACAGTGGACCGCATAGGAATGTTGGGCTTGAGGGTCTCCATCTCAAAAACGGAGGCCCTCTTATTCCACGGTCCACGTCGAGGCCCCCCTCGAGGGGCGTTTATCACCGTCCAGGGGACGGTGATTAAGGTGCAGGCCCACATGAAGTATCTGGGCCTGACCCTGGACGGAAGATGGAGCTTCGGGCAGCATTTTGTCCAACTTGGCCCGAAGCTCATCAAAGC